>NW_023601653.1:68274016-68731373 GCF_014898055.3 Talpa occidentalis
TCTCTTTCTATTACTCTTTTTGGGAACACAAATCTGTATATAGTATAACAGAAAAGCAGGACACCACTATCTAATGGTGAATTTAAAATATTAATACTCAGTTCTGTTGTGACCATGTGGAAATAAGAACATAGACAGTCATTGAGAAAATACAAATGGACAACTTTTCTGAGAGCAATTTCACAATACACTTCAAACTACAGTTGGGGATTTGTAGGATTTGCATATTCTTTGATCCAGCAACTCCTATTCTGGAAATGTATCTTCTGAGGAAAAAGAGCACGCATTCATGCAAAAAATGTAGCTACATGAGTTTCTTCATATTGTTCTTTATAATGGGCAAGACTTGAAAGTCACTAAGAGTACAAATTAGTGAGGGTTCTTTCCGGGCCAATGATCAATCAAAACCAAACCACCTTAAACAGAAAAGAGTTTTTGGTGACTGGGCTGGATTAGACATGAAGAAAGAGCTGAAGGAAGCCAAAAAAATTCTGAAGACTTTACGTCCTAGAATTAAAAACTTGATTTTCCTGGGCCTCATTTCCTTCCATCTTTCAGTTTTACTTGCTTGTCTCACACTGCGCACAGGATTTCCTTTAAACAGTTGAAAGAATAACACCCTGTCACGATACAGAGCAATGGACAGAACCATCTAGATTCAGAGATGATCTAGATGTTAGAACTAACTATTAAAGAGGGATTTTAAAATGGCTAGGAGTAATACATTAAAGGATCTAATTAAAGGTGAACAATATCCATGAACAGACAGGGAATTTCAGGAGAAAGATAGACATAATGAAGTAAAATACAAATGCTGAAATTAAAGAAATTTGGTATCAGAGGTAAACAGTTCCTTCTTTAGTGTCACCAGTAAATGACACTGAAGAAAAAATTAACTAACCTTGACCTCGAAGATAGGTCAATAGAAATTACCAAACTAAAACATACCCACAAAAAAAGGATGGAAAAAAATGAACAGAACAGGACAATATCAAATGGTTTCACTTTGGAATTCTTGAAGGGGAACAGAACAAGCAGAAGAAGTGTTTGAAGAGATAGTAGATGAGAATTTTCCAAAAATAATGAAAGATATCAAATAACAGATGCAAGAGTCGTGGGAAATTCCAAGCAGGTTAAATGTTAAATAAAACATGCTTAATCCCATCATATTAAAATTGCTAAAAATCAGAGATAAAAAGAAAGTCTCAAAGGTGATCAGAGGGGAAAAATCCATTATATACAGAAGAACAAAAATTAAAGCAAACTTCTCATGAGAAACAATACTAGCCAATAAATTAGCCTCTTTAAAGTATAAAAAGACAATAAATTAGCCTCTTTAAAGTACTAAAAAAAAAGAAAAGGAAACCCAGAATTCTGTGCTCAACAAAGCTTGATAGCTCTGACATTCAACAAAAGACTTTTTCAGAAAAACACAAACTGAGACAATTTATTGTCAACAGATCTGTGCTACCAGCAGTATAAAAGGGAGTTCTTAAGGTAGGAGATATAAGAACAGATTGTCAAACTATGGCCAGCAGATCAAAGCCAGTCTGCCACACTTTAACTTTTCAATTAAAGTTTTAATTGGAACACAGTAACATTCACATGTTTTTGTGTTACCAGGTAGATTTGCACAATTACAAGATACTATCTGGCAGGCAAATCCTACATTATTTATTATCTGATCATTTACAGAAATTTGCTGACTCCTGGAATAAGACACCAGATAGAAACTGCACAGATAAATGAAGATCTATGGAAATGGTATCAAATAAAATAAATATTAAAACAGACATTTAAATCAATTTTTAATCACTCTCAAAGATAAATGGCTGCCTAAAGCAAAAAATAGTTCATTCCTGGATATAATGTAGCAACGAGGCATGTTTTACAGGTCAGGACAAAGGGAATGAAAAATGAGGAAACATTGTAGAACTTGCTCACCATGATTTCTTGGGCAATTTTTCCTTCTCTCATATTTTGAAGTTTGTGACTTAAATGTTTCTCCTCTTCTTTCCTTTGTTTTTTTTTTTTTTTTTATAGAGGCATGTTTTTTTTATTTATTTTTATTATTTGTTTGTTTGTTTTTTGTTTATACATGCACTGGGTATAGTCAGAAGCGTGGGAGGGTGAGAGAATTCACCAGGGCCAGAGCGGGGAGCAGAGCAGGCAGAAGGACTGAAGTACACTGCTGAGGGGAGCAGCGGGCGGCAGGAGAGGTCTGCGCGCCATGTGGGACCCTCCTCCGGTGGCCGGGGAGCAGCCGGGGATTGAACCGGCGCTGCAGAGGCTGCGGGCAGCTTCGCAACCCAGCGCTCAACCGCTGCGCCACCGGGGAGGCCCCTCTTCTTTCCTTTGTAACTTGTCTAAGTCACCAGTTCACTCAGCTTTTCTAAAATCTCTCCAGTTCTGAATCTTCTTTTACACTGGCCTTTTGATTTTAATCCAGAAAACTTTTTAACTTTGGGATCCTATTGGACATTATCCAATCCTGTGTATCTGAGAAGCTGGAGTGGTTCCAGTTATAGGGGCTTCTGTGGCTCCAGTGATGTATTAGTCATGCAGTGCAAAAAAAAGTAATGCCTGAGCTAGGGTGAAGTGCTTATTTACCTTAAATGTATTTCACTTGGATTTCTAGGAAGTTAATTTTACTGCAAAGGGGAATTTATTTTTTTCTTAAGATTTATTTATTTATGCATGTAAGAGTTGGTGTACAGGCCAGAGATGGGGTTGTGGGGGGGTGAGAGAATTCACTAGAGGCAGAGTGGGGAACAAAACAGGCAGACTGACTGAAATACACTGTTGAAGAGAACAGTGGGCGAGACAGGAGGGATCTGCTTCGCCATGTGGGTTGTTCCCCAGCCAGCCGGGGATCGAACTCGTGCTGGTGCTGCAGAGGCTGTGGACTGCTTCGTAGTGCGGTGCTTTACCCCTTGCGCCACCAAAGAGGCCCCTGCAAAGGGGAATTTAAAAGGGCTATTTACTGCCCTTGCAACCAGAAGATACCACTCTTGCAAAAGAAAGATAATGGAGCAAACAATCTGTATGATGAACACCATTTATTGGCTGTGTGACCCTTGATAAGTTACTACCTTCTCTGTGCTTCAGTTTTCTCGTCTATAAAATGAGGACCAGGGGCCTCCCTGGTGGAGCAAGGAGTTAAGTCTCAGTGCTATGAAGCTATCAGCAGCCACTGCAGTATGAGTTCTATCCCCTGCCAGGGAGGTGACCCACATGGTGCAGCAGACCTCTCCTGTCTTGCCCACTGCTCTCCTCAGCAGCGTATTTCAGTCAGACTGGCTGTTCTGCTCCCCACTGTTTCTGTGAATCCTCTCACCCCCATGCCCCCGCACCTCTGGCTTACAACCCATCTCTTGTATGCATAAATGAATAAAATAAGTCTTTTTAAAAATAAATAAAATAAAGTAAGGGCCAAAATAGCACACAACTTACAGAGTTGGTGTAAGAGTCAAATGTCTTCAGGCATGGAAAGTGCCCACTACAGTGCCTGAAAAATAGTAAGCTTCCTACAAATGTTCACCTTAATATTATTAAAAATTATGATGGCGAAGCCTTTCTTGCAGTTAGTGGCTTTCAAGCATCCTGAAGAGTAAAATAAGGAAAAATTTGTGAACTTGTTACATAATAATGTGACTGGGTTACCCTACCAAACTGTATACTTAAAATGGTTCATAGGGTAAATCTTATATCACGTATTTTTTTAACAACTAAAAAGTAAAATAATAAAGATCTAGAGATTGGGAGGAATTATAGGACAAACTTCTAGTATGTCTTAAATTTTGAAAAAAAATGCAACTTTTATTAAAAAGAAGATTTGTGGGTGATGTTTACTTGGGTTTGGGCACACTGAGGGTTCATCATGACCACCAGAAAGATATAGCAAAGCAGACAGGAGAGAGGCAGCTTCTTTGGACTTGCTTTTTGTTCATGCCATTCCCTTTGCCTGGACTTTCTTTTTCCCTCTACCTGGAGTATTTCTTATCATCCTTCAGATTCAGGTAACACCTCCAGGAAGGCATATAACCTGCATTATATTCTCCACTGCTTCTGTTAGAACTAGTTTCTCTTTCTTCTGTGCCCCAAAACTTTAGTACCTAATGCACTTGAACAAGGCACTAGTCATTTAGCCTGGTCATTCTTTCTCACATGTCTCCACCGCACCCCTACTGTAAAATTCTTTAGGATGAGAATCACAGCTTATCCAGATTTCTTTTTTTTTTTTAAGATTTATTTATTTATGTATACAAGAACTGGGGTGTAAGCTAGAAGTGTGGTGTCACCAGAGACAGAGTAGGGAACAGAACAGGCAGATCTACTGAAACACACTACTCAGGGGAGCAGCAGGCGAGACAGGAGAGGTCTGCTGAGCCATGTGGGTTGCTCCCTGGCCAGGCCAGGGATCGAACTCCTGCTGCAGTGGCTGGCAATAGCTTGATAGTGCTGTCTTTCACCTCTGTGCCACCAGGGAGGCCCTTATCCAGATTTCTTCCCCTCAGTCAGGAACTCAGTATGAATGCTTAAATGAGGATCAAAATGCAAAACTTACTCCACGTTTCATCGATCTCTTCACTACCTCCAGGTTCGTTCCCTCTGCTTCTGCTCCCCCAAATTCTTTCAATGTTTTTTCCCTCCTTGGAACTCTTGTGTGGTATAATTTTATGATTAGTGGCATCATTAATTATTCTTCCCTCCAGCTTACTTCACATTCTATGAAGGGAAGAGTCCTTCTTTTGTCTTAATTGATATATTAATAAGGGAGACTTCACAAAATGCTTATTGTAACACATTTTGCTGGACCCCTGCCCCAGAGTTTCTGATTCACTGGTCTATGGTGGGACATGAGAATCTGCATTTTGAATAACTTCTCAAGTAATGCTGCTACTGCTGCTGCTCCAGGGACCACACTTTGAGAAGGGCTGATGTAATGCAGACCCACAGAGTCACCAGTCAGAAAGACTTCCTGGAATTTAGAGTGAGCTTTTGATAATAAAGGAGCAGAATGTCAAACTCTCACTAATATCCATTAGAAAGAGGTCATCAACCTGTGTTCCTTTATCTTCATCCTCCGTTTTGTACAGTCTGATCTCCCAGGACTTCTCTGGGAGTAGGACTTCTCTAGCGATTTTAGCTGGGTACTCTACTACTTGGAGTAAAATGAAAATAGTAACCATATGTGGTAGAAGAAATAAGATGCCAACACTAATGAGCTCTCTGTGGAATGATGGAAAAGCAGAGTTGCTCAGAAAATATGAGGCAGCCTCTGGGTTTTATGGTCTATAACTTTCTTTAAAATATATCCCAGTAAGCAATGTTGCATATGTGAAACCATGACTGTTAAATTTTATCTACTCCTGGAATAATTAGGTAGCATTCTGAGGCCCAGAATAAACTTCACCTACAGATTCACTTAACAAAGAACAGGCACTGAATTTTGCTAGTTCTTGTATGTCTACTTTTAATATAGTTCCTGGCACCTAGGAAACTTTCAATCAGTAAATACTGGTGAGAGCTGGTAAGACTGTGATTGGATCTTCCATAAATATCTCTTTAGAGCCTGGTTAGAAATATCCTAGAAAATGTGTTTCTAGGGAACAGTCTAAACCAATCCCTCCATGCTCCCTCTCCCACAAAAAACACACACAGACATTCACATGCCCAAGCTATTTGTCAGGTAGGAGAACTTTGCGGTTGCCTTTGGAGAGTCTGATTGATATGGACACAAGGGAAAACCAGTACATCCAATTTAGGTTTTAGTCACATCAATAAATCCTTAAGTAAATAATAAAATTTTATTACAATACAGTCATTGTCTACTGAAAGATTGTATGAAAATGAATGCCAATTTAGAGAAATGTGAAACCCAGAGTTTTCAAATATGCTGAACTATATTCTATTTTCTTTTGGTTATTAATTACTTGTCTTTACATACACAATTCTATCCTCTGCCAACCCTTTTCTATCTACCCTTCCCTGAGGTGGCCAAGAAGGGTAGGTGTCAAGTCGCGTTTAATGACTTATGGGATTAGGCTGACTTTTCAGAAACTTTGGCTTTTGGATCCCGACCAGTGACTCATAAGGGTTCATTGCAGAAAAATACCAGGGAGAATTACTGAAAGGGGTTGCATCACTGGAAACAGCTGATATGTGAAAAAGAATTCTGAGATATGGCTGGCATTTCCTCCAAATGCCTGTTTAAAGATATACAATATAAAGATACACAATTTAGCAAGACCATTTATACAAACCAGAAGGAAAACACAGGAGTTCTGGTAGAATTTGATTTGCCAGACCCCGAAGAGCTGGGTTTCTTGGCATTGTGCCTTGCCTGGCACTTGTAGCTCAGTCTGTGTTCTTGGTTGAGGAACATGGGGCCATTTATACCTTTGAAGAGTAGGCTTTGAACAAAATTGCCAGTGGCGTGGAGGATTTCATTAACATCAGCTTTCAGCAGTTTGGCTAAAAGCATTACAAGTTGAAGAAGCCTTAAAATAAAAAAGCAAACAGTTGATGAAAAACCCATAGGTAAAGAAAATGAAGATGGTCACTGAGAACTTTGTCAATAGTCAAGATGATGAAATGATTCATCTTTGGAACGTCCTTTGGTCAAACTGACTCCTGGTTTACATCTCCCAAGCCCTTGATATTTCCTAGCTTTGTATGATCATTAGGACTTAGGGAGGAAAGCCCTAGTTTCACATGAAAGATCTTTACATACATACACAAAGTTTGTTTAATCCCTGGCCAGTCAGGGAGCAACCCACATGGCATAGCTGACCTCTCCTGTCCCACCCGCTGCTCCCCTCAGCAGTGTGTTTTGGTAGATCTGCCTGTCCTGCTCCCCACTCTCTCTGGTGAATCCTCTCACCCCCTCCCCACACACACACCTCTGGTCTACACCCCAGTTCTTGTATGCATATATAATCTTTTTTAAAAAATTAATTTAGGTTGGAGTAAAGATTTAAATGCAAGATCTGAAATATGACTTCTAGGAGAAAATATAGAGAAAAAGCTTATTGACACTGATCTTAGCAATTATTTTTTGGGTATGACACTCAAAGCACAAGCAACAAAAGCAAAAATAAGCAAATAAATCAAACTACAAATCTTCTACATAGAAAAAGAAATAACAAACAAAATAAAAGGCAACCTAGGAATGGAATAAATATTTGCAAATCATGTATCTGACAGGGATTTAACTTCCAAATATGTAAGGAACTTTATATGAAAACAAAAATAACAAATACTTCAATTTAAAAATGGGCAGAGGAACTGAATAATTTTCCAAAGAAGATATGCAAAATGGCCAAAAGTTATACAAAAATGTACTCAGCATCACTAATAACAGAGATGAAAATCAAAACCACAATGAGATATCACCTTGCACCTGTTAGGATGGCTGCTATCAAAAAGACAAGAGATAACAAGTATTGATAAGGATGTGGAGCAAAGGGAAATCTTGTACACTATTGGTGGTGATAAAAATTGAGGCAACCATTATAGAAAAAGTTGTGGATATCGCTCAAAATTTTAAAGATTTGTTTATCTAATTTATTTATGCATACAAGACCTGGGGTGTAGGCCAGAGGTGCAGGGGATGAGAGGATTCACCAGAGACAGAGTAGGAAGCAGAACAGTTGTATCTACTGAAATACACAACTGAGGGGAGCAGTGGACAAGACAGAAGAGGTGTGCTGTGCCATGTGGGTTAGCTCCCTGGCTCAGGGATTGAACTCATGCTGCAGTGACTGGCAATAGCTTGATAGTGCTGTGTCTTTAACCCCTAAGCCACCAGGGAGGCTCCCTCCCCCGCTCAAAATTTTAAAATGGAAAAAACCTGTATCCATTAATGGATAAATGGATAAAAAAGATCGATGGTGGGCCTCCCTGGTGGCGCAGGGGTTAAGATGCAACCTATGAAGCTATCCACGACCACTGCAGCACAAGTTCAATCCCCAGCCAGAGAGGTGACCCACATGGTGCAGCAGACCTCTCCTGGCTCACCCGCTGCTCCCCTCAGCAGTGTATTTCAGTCAATCTGCCTGTTCTGCTCCCCACTGTCTCTGGTGAATCCTCTCACCCTCCACACCACTGGCCTGTACCCCAGTCCTTATGCACGTAAGTAAATAAATCTTTTTTTCTTTTAATAATGAAGACTTCAACTTTTTTTTTTTTTAAGATTTATTTATTTATTTATACATGCACTGGGTACAGTCAGAAGTGCGGGAGGGTGAGAGAATTCACCAGAGCCAGAGCAGGGAGCAGAGCAGGCAGAAGGACTGAAGCACACTGCTGAGGGGAGCAGCGGGCGGCAGGAGAGGTCTGCGCGCCATGTGGGACCCTCCTCCGGTGGCCGGGGAGCAGCTGGGGATTGAACCAGCGCTGCAGAGGCCGCAGGCAGCTTTGCAACCCAGCGCTCAACCGCTGCGCCACCGGGGAGGCCCAAGTAAATAAATCTTTAAAAAAAAAAAAAACATGGATGGGTGGATGGAGTTAGATAGATAGATAGAGATAATATGCTAATTGCCCATAAAAATGAAGTAAATTCTGCAATGTGTGACATTATGGATGAACCTTGTGAACATTATGCTAAGTGAAATAAGTCAGACAGAGAAAGACAAATACTGTATCATCTCATTTATGCAGGAGAGATGAGTCTCAAACTCAGAAACAGGGTAGAATGGCAGTTGCCAGGGACTAAGGATGTTGGCCAAAGGGCACAAATTTTCAGTAATAGATAAATAAGGGCCTCCCTGGTGGTGCAGCGAGTTGAGCACAGTGCTGTGAAGTTGTCCGCAGCCTCTGCAGCGCGGGTTCAATTCCCGGCTGGCCAGGAAGAAACCCACACAGCGAAGCAGACCTCTCCTGGCTTGCCTGCTGCTCCCCTCAGCAGTGTTTTCTGTCCATATGCCTGTTCTGCTCCCTGCTCTGTCTCTGGTGAATCCTCTCACCCTCCTGTACATCTGGCCTGTACCCCAGTTCTTGTATAAGTAAATAAATCTTTAAAAATACATACATACATACATACATACATACATACATAAAAGATAAATAAGTTCTGCAAATACAACATACAGCATGGTGGTTTTAGTTAGTAATACTGCATGAAATACTTGAAATTTGCTAAGACAGTAGCTATGACATGTTCTCCCCACGTATTCACAAAAATGGTAACTATGTGAGGTGGTAAGTATAGTAAGTAGCCTTACTGTGTAAATCATTTCACAGCATATACATGTATTGATTCATTATGTGGTGCACCTTAAACTAATACAATGTTATTTGTCAATTGTATCTCAATAAAACTTAGGGGGAAAAGAAAGCTCAAATATGCTTGACTAGTTAGGTATTATGTTTTAAACTAACTTAGTCTATCAATTACATCTAGTGATCAAATAGCTATTTTGCGTTAGAATCAGGAGATCCCTCCACGTCTGCCTCTATTTGAATCAAACAACTCTTGAAACACTCTACAGCACACACTCTGAGGTCCCCATGAATGTGGTTTGCCCACAGCACTGGCATGTGATGGAAACATGATAGAAACTTGGTTTTGGCAAATCTTGTCTCTATTCCATCACTGTTTCTGCTTTCTGTGTAAGGAAATCACCCAGCTCCAGTATTTCCTGCTCCCCTGGAGGAGGATATAACTCATCTTCCACCTCAACATGTTCACTGTCTTTGACTGTTCTTACAGTCGAATGGTCCCACCAATTCTCTGTATCTCTTTTGATTCTTTAAAAAATTCAGTCTGGGGAGGAGCCGCCCGGACGCTCCCCACGCTCCACCACCGGGCCTGGGAGGGGCGCAGGGGCCGGCATTACCCAGGCTCGCCAATCCAGGGGCCGTGGCAACTCCCGCCACCCCAGCTTACACCGTGCCCTTCTCCACGAGCATGTTTTCCAGGGCCCAGGTGAGGCGGGCTCTGCAGCCGGTGCCCGGGAAGCAGCGACTTGGCGTCTACAGGTTCCTGCCCTTCTTCTTTGTCCTGGGAGGAATGATGGAGTGGATCATGATTAAAGTGCGCGTGGGCCAGGAGACCTTCTATGATGTCTACCGTAAAAAAGCCTCAGAGAGACAATATCAGAAAAGGCTGGAAGATGCATCAGAGACTGAACTTCAGCAGTCAATAAAGTAACTATTAAATTTTACTACTGGTTTCAACTCCATTAAGAATGTACTTTACAGATTTCTTGTTCTTATACACAAGTGCCTTTACAAAGAATTTTTCAGTTTTTCTCTCTGCTTGAATACACTTCCCAAGTTATTTGTTGACAGCACCTGAGCGAAAATTATTTCCTCCTAGAACACATCTGCCCAATGAAACTAGTCTGTGAAATATATTTTAACAAATTGAAAAAAAAAAAATTCAGTCTGATAATCTGCCAGGAATTTTTTTTTTTTGGGGGGGGGGAGTGGGGGATGTTCAAGATTTAATGATCTCCAAAATGTAGGCTGCATTAAGTACTAAAGCGGTGTGCCATGTGGCCACACAGTAGAATAGCTCTGTTGAGGGTTATTCCCTAGAGTTAGTTTTGATCTGGATGTCAGAATCCTGACTTGAGGGGACTCCCCGGTGGCGCAGCGGTTGAGCGCTGGGCTGCGAAGCTGCCTGCAGCCTCTGCAGCGCTGGCTCGATCCCCGGCTGCTCCCAGGCCACTGGATGAGGGTTCCATATGGCGCACAGACCTCTCCTGCCGCCCGCTGCTCCCCTCAGCAGTGTGCTTTGGTCCTTCTGCCTGCTCTGCTCCCCGCCCTGGCTCTGGTGAATTCTCTCACTTCTGACTGTACCCAGTGCTTGTATAAATAAATAAATAATTCTTAAAAAAAAAAAAAAAAAGGAATCCTGACTTGAGGACTTTAGCAAGGCAGACATCACACACTACCTGGAAGAGTTCTTGCCTGAGGATTTTTATTATAACCACTTAAAGTATTTCTGGAGTGGAAATTACATCAATTACATATTATATAATTACATAATTATATATTATCTTATAATTATCTCTTTCTAATAGCTTATTATCTTAATCTATATATTATTTTTTGCATAACTACATGCATATATAATATCTGATATAATAGTTACCTTGTGTTTATATCTAGTATATACATATAATCCTTATTCAGAGATACTCATATACATTTCCAATCATATACACCAAAAAATGAGTGGTGATAAGCACTTATCAGTACGGCTTAAGGAAAAAGAAATTGACATGTTAAGAATTCTTTCTTTTATCCCAGCATTCTGAGTTCTTTTCGTGTGTATATTTTATATTCTGTTTCATACCATTCTATTAAAGGATATTATTTTCTCATTTCCAAATTATTTCTTCTTTTTCAAATGTAGTCTTTGGTCTTCCATGTGCTAACATTTTCTTGGAATACTTTGTTCTCCAAAAAACTACTGCCTCACCTTAATGTGGCAATGTCTTAGGAGATGCCTTGGTACTATTCCCAGGGGATGGTGGTCTCAGAAAAGCCACTTACACCAAGGAGGCCAGAAGGGAAGTCTGTTTCTGTCCCTCTTCAGGACTGATGAACTGGGATTCAACCTGTAGAGAGAAGGGGTTAATCAAATCAAATCATAAAATTGGGGGGAAAGGAGGACCCAGGTGAAGTCCCAGCTGCTCCCTGTTTGCCTATGTGTATCCTCCACCCCTCTCTATTAATTACAGGCTTTACTCTTGCTGTTTCAAATCCCCGTTTGCGTGAACAATGCAGTGTGTCAAAGTTCAAATATGAATGCATCAGGGCAAAGGAGGTTGCCACCCAACCACACCCAAACTCAGATAGTAACTGAATCAATATTTAGTTTCCTAAAGTAAGAAATAAAACTGAGAGTTCGTATTCAAAGAGGCAAAGGAGTCACAGAAATCCCATGCTTAGATTATGCTTCATGAGGACTTCATTTTCTTTTTTTTTTTTTTTTTAAGATTTATTATTTCTTCATGCATATAAGAGCTGGGGTACAGGCCAGAGATGTGGGGTTGAGAGGATTCACCAGAAACAGAGTGGGGAACAGGACAGGCAGATGGACTGAAGTATACTGCTAAGAGGAACAGTGGGTGAGGCAGGAGAGGTCTGCCTCACCATGTGTGTTGCTCCCTGGCCGGCCAGGGATTGAACTCGTGCTGCTTTGTAGTGTGGTGCTTAACGCCTTGTGCCACCAGGGAGGCCCCAGGACTTCATTTTCAATAAATATTTGTAGATCACTGTTACAGACTGTTATAAGCTTTTTTTTTTTTAAGATTTATTTTATTTATTTATTTATTTATACAAACACTGGGTGCAGTCAGAAGCGCGGGAGGGTGAGAGAATTCACCAGAGCCAGAGCAGGGAGCAGAGCAGGCAGAAGGACCGAAGTACACTGCTGAGGGGAGCAGCGGGCGGCAGGAGAGGTCTGCGCGCCATGTGGGACCCTCCTCCTGTGGCCTGGGAGCAGCCGGGGATCGAACCAGCGCTGCAGAGGCTGCGGGCAGCTTCGCAGCCCAGCGCTCAACCGCTGCGCCACTGGGGAGGCCCTGTTACAGACTGTTATGATCACTGTTATTGGGTCCCCTCAAAATACAAATGTCAATCTCTCTCTTCTCGCATGTGCCTTCAGAATGTTAGACCAAATGGGGAATACAGCAGGTCTTTGTCCATGTCAGTTTATTATAACATTGATGGGAAAAAATAACCCGAGTCAATGGCTGAATGTCTTCTGGCTGAACATCACAGTTCCCAAGAAACCTTGTATTTAGTATGTTTGACAACGCTTTCTTTGATTTTCAGAGGATATAAGATATTCACTTACAAAAATTCCAACACAAACAAGAAAGTTAGTGGAGAAATACACTGAACAGCCTATGATTTAGGACCTAGAGTGTGCCCCTGATGGTAAATATCACTCATTTAGAAGACAGATCATCTGTGGACTGGACTAGGGTTTTAAGGAAAATCTCAATGTGAGAAGTATGGGAAAAACACTTTCATCCAGGTTTTTATTATGTTTTTATCCTTCTTACTTTTTTATTTTTTTAAAGATTTATTTATACAAGAACCGGGATACAGGCCAGATGCATGGGAGGGCGAGAGGACTCGCCAGAGACAGAGCGGGGAATAGAACAGGCAGACTGACGAAATACACTGCTGAAGGGAGCAGCGGGCACGACGGACGGGAGAGGTCTGCTGCGCCATGTGGGACCCTTGCTGGCCGGGGGGCCGGGATCCAACCGGCTCTGCAGAGGCTGCGGACAGCTTCACAGTGTGGCACTCAACCGCCTGCACTACCAGGGGAGGCCCTCCTTCTTACTTTTTTTTAAAGATTAATTTTATTTATTTATGCATACAAGAGCTGGGGTGTTAGGCCAGAGTGTGAGGTGAGAGGATTCACCAGAGACCGAGTGGGGAGCAAAACAGGCAGACTGAAATACACTGCTGAGAGGAGCAGCAGGCAGGACAATAGAGGTCTACTGTACCATGTGGGTTAGCTCCCTGGCTGGGGATTGAACACTTACTTCAGTGGCTGCAGATAGCTTCATAGTGCTGAGACTTAACCCCTTACACCACCAGGGAGGCCCCCATCCTTCTTACTTTTTAACTTGAAATTTGTTCAAATAAGTCTTCCTTTTAGAAAACTTTTTAAAGTAACAATGTATTATAACATTATATAAGTTCCAGGTGTGCAGTATTCTAAATTAACATCTGTATATACTACACTAAGTTTCTCTCCAAAGTCCAATTCTATACTTCAAAAAAAAAGTTTTCCTTTCAAACGATAGTACCTTCTCCCTCAGTCTTAACCAGATCATTTTCTGAGACATGGGCTTATCCATATGAAGCCACTCTTTCTGAATTTGATGTTTCTATTTGAGGGGAGAGTAGAAAGAGAGGTAGTTTGACAGATGAAAGTGCTTCGTATTAGGTTTCTTCTGGGAAAGAAGACGATAAGGGATTGATGGGAAGAAGGAATAAAACTAGAAATTCAGCAATTCTGGGTACACAGGAAGTATTCAAGATATTTTTGCTCATTGCTAGAGAGGACAAGCAGGACATAAATTCTTCACAGCAGGAGATCTAGATAAAATTACATTACACCCCAACCACTATTTTATTACTGTGGTTATATAACATGGGGAACCCCCCCACCCCTGACCCCGGGAAGAACAAGTTGCATACTCGGCCCCCTTAGAACAGTATCTGGCTGGGGTAGGCATTTAAATATGAATGAAAAAAAATGAGAACAAAAAGGCCCATTTGGGGTAATTTCAGCAAAAAGTATACGGTGCAGCTCTCCAAAAGTTTTCTCTCTTAAAAAGCAACAAAAAGGATGGTCAAAAATGGTCAGATTCAGGTTTAGAGTTCTGGAAATCAACCAAAGGCTTGCAGCTATCCAGAAACATTTAGTTAAGATAAACAGCTGAATCCTGGTAAGAGCAATGAGCTTTATGGCATTTCAACATCCTTTAATTCCATCCACTCACTCCCCAGCCCCACAGTGGCCTTGAAAAAAAAAAAATTGAATCTTTAAACAGATTTGGTGGAAATTTAAGGGGTAAAACTAAAAAGATTTAAAATCTAAGGAATCTCACCAAGTTCCAAAAGGAAGTGTCTACCTCCTCCATCAATAATAAATTCTAAGAAACAAAAGGAGGTGGACTGTTACGGTGCTGAAATTCATTGTTATTTCAGGCTACACCCAGTAGGTGGAATCAGAGCACAATGGATCCATGCGAGGGCAGGAAAGTATTAGACCAAGACAAAGCAAATTATTTTAAAAAGCAATAGCAGAAATGGGCAATTGCTTGGGCACAGACATCCTCTCAGACAGATTATTATCTTTGGACTAGGACATAAAAGGCAAGTAATAAAATCTTTGTGAAAGATTTTAACAAGTTAAGCTAAAGTGTTGTTAGCTTGAAATTGTTCAAACATGAACCCAAGCAATGGCAGGACCACGACCTAAGTGACTTACTCAGATTCTTTTCATTGTACTTATTTAATTCAACCCTTTTATACATCTCCTACATCTCTTACTCCCTGATATCTGTTTACAGATGCACCCACTCTCTTAAAAAGTGACTGAAGGGATAACTAAAAATGCCTTCAGAGACTTTCTAAATGTTGGTGAGTGTGCTGGCTTCCCTGGCAACTGTGGAGCTTTAAGATTAGGGCTAGTTAACTGAAAGGCAAGTATAAAATTCTAAGAACATCAAGTGACATTAAAAGGATAAAAGAATATAGTATAATAAACTTTATGACAACTTTGACAAGTTAGCTAAGTAGAGAAAAATTTTTTTGAAAGATACAAAGTTCCTCAAGAAGAAATAGGTAATGAAACTAGTCTTATATACACCAAAGAAATTAAATCTGTAGTTGAAAACTCTCCCACAGAGAAAAGTCCAGACTCATGGATTCCCTGGTGAAATCTACAAATGTTTCAGGAAGAAGTGATAGCAATGCTACAAAAACTTTTCCAGAAAATAGGAGAAGGAATGGTTGTGTACAGGGAATACTACCTATAATAAAAAAGAAGTGAACTTCTGTCTGTCACATGCAAGCTGAAGCTGAGAGGGGACATCCTTGCCCAGCTCCTGGTCTTAGGAGGAAGTATATAGTTTCTCACTACCAAGTATGATGTTAGCTATAGAATTTTTTTGTAGATCGTCTTTGTCAAATTGAGGAAGTTTGCCTCTGTTCCTAGTTGCTGAGATTTTTTGGGGGGGAGGGGAGGGAGGGCTTTGCTTGGTTTTAATCAAAATGGGTGTTGGATTTTGTCAACTGCTTTTTCTGCATCTATTTTTTTTTTTCCTTCAACTGTTGATGCGATGGGTTATATTGATGCTTGAATGTTGAGCCAGCTTTGCTAGCTGTTTACCTGGGCAAAGGAGCTTCCTTTTATACCTAATTTATTGAGGTGGTTTTTTTTTTGTTTTTTGTGGGGCCCTCACTGGTGGCCGGGAATCGAGCCGGTGCTGCAGAGGCTGCAGGCAGCCTTGCAACCCAGCGCTCAACCACTGCACCACCAGGGGAGGCCCTTTTGAGTGAGTGTTTTTGCCATGAAAGGGTGTTGGGTTTTGTCAAATGCTTTTACTGCTTCTATTGAGGTATTTATGCAGTTTTGTCCTTTATTCTACTGATTAAGGAATTAATATTAATTTTTCTTTGAACATCTGACAGCATTCAACACAGAAGCCACCTAGCGGGCCTCCCTGGTGGCGCAAGGGGTTAAGTCTCAGCACTATGAAGCTATGTGCAGTCACTACAACATGAGTTCCACCCCCAGCCAGGGAGCTTACCCACATGGTACAGCAGACCTCTCCTGTTATACCTGCTACTCCCCTCAGCAGTGTATTTCAGTCAATCTGCCTGTTCTGCTCCCCACTCTGTCTCTGGTGAATCCTCTCATCCACCTATCCCCTGCTCCTCTGGCCTATACCCCAGTTTTTGTATGCATAAATAAATAAAATAAATCTTTTTAAAAAGAGAGAAAGAAAAAGTCCACAAAGCTGGGCTTTTCTGTGTGAGGAATTTTTTGATTTCTAATTCAATGTCTTTATTAGTTTATACATCTATGCCAATTTTCTATATTATCTTGAGATAATGTTTGTAGTTGATGTATTTCTAGGAATTTGTCTATTGTTTTTAAGTTAATTTATTGTCATGCAGTTAGTTGTTCATAGTATTCCCTTTTAATCTCTTTGAGCATCTGCAATGTCAATGATTTAATATCCCCCATTTCGTTCATGATTTTAGCAATCTGAATATTCTCTCTGTTTATTTAGCTAATGGCCTATTTTCTTGATCATTTTAAAGAACAATTATTGATTTGTTTTATTTTTGATGTCTTTCTATTCTGTTTCATTAACTTCCACTCTAATATTATTCCCTTCCGTCTGCTCACATTGGGTTTAGTTTGCTCTTCTTTCTATTCTAAAGGTGGTAGTTTAGATTATTTTTTTAAATGTAGTTGTTTTAGTATAAATATATATCAGACCATTGGTTCCATTGCATCCCATAGTTTAGGTATGTTTGTATATTGCATCTTCATTTTCATTCATCTAAAATTATTTTCCAATTTCCTTCTGATTTCTTTGGACACATTGTATGCTGTTTAATTTCCACACTGCTGTGAATTTCCCTAATTTCGTTCTATTATTTGTTTCTAATTTATTCCTTTGCTGTAAAGGAACATAAATTGTATTTCCAGCCTTTTAAATTTATTAAGACTTATTTTATGGCCTAGCATATGTTCTATCCTGGAAAATGTTTTGTATGCGCTAGAAGATAGGTATTTGCTGTTGTTGGGTTAAGTATACCATAGATATCTATTATATTTGATTGACCTTTTGTCATTCTCTTTTTTGTCTCCAGTAAAAATTTTGTCTTAAAATCTCTATTACTCTTTTGGTTACTACTTTTGGCATATTTTTCCATCCTTTTACTTTGAAACTACTTTTACATTGACTACAAAATGACAACATATCATTGGCTCATGTTTTTTCTTTTATATATATCCATACACCAGTCTCTACCTTTTGAAAATATAGTTACATTTACTGTACTAAAGAATTAGGTAGGATTTATGTCTGCCACTTTCCTGCTTATTTTTTGTTCATTGATTCATTACTGCATCATTTTGTTAAGTAGATATTTCTAGTTAAATCCCATTTTAATTTTCTTGTCTTAATACATATTTTAAATTCTTTTTTTTTTTAAGTGGGTTGTTTTTTGTTTTTTTTTTAAGATTATTTATTTATTTATTTATTTATTTATTTATTTATTTATTTATCTATTTATACAAGCACTGGGTAAAGTCAGAAGCGCGGGAGGGTGAGAGAATTCACCAGAGCCAGAGCGGGGAGCAGAGCAGGCAGAGGGACTGAAGTACACTGCTGAGGGGAGCAGCGGGCGGCAGGAGAGGTCTGTGCCCATGTGAGACCCTCCTCCGGTGGCCGGGGAGCAGCCGGGGATCGAACCGGCGCTGCAGAGGCCGCGGGCAGCTTCGCAGCCCAGAGCTCAACCGCTGCGCCACCGGGGAGGCCCCATATTTTAAATTATTTTCTTAGTGGTTGTTCTGTGGATTATCATTAACAGCTTAGTTGATAGCAATCTAAATGGGATTAATACAAATTTAACAATTTATAAGAACTTTGTTCTTACATAGCTAGCTCTACGTGTGCCACCTCACAGACATTTATGCTATATAATCTCAGTTAACCTACCTTTTTTGTTTCTCCCTATTTTCTTTCTTATTCCTGCTCAAAGTACCTTATTTGGACTCTTAATAATTTTCATCTCTTTATTGACACTCTATTTGATAAGACATTATTCTCAAACTTTAATCTTTAGATAGAGTTTTATCTTACTTTTTTAAATGACTAATTTAGAATATTTTTAGTAAATCATTATCTGTACTTTCTCAGGTAGCATTTCTATTGAAAACTTCATTTTACCTAACATATAAGTATTTTGTGTCAGTCTATTAATAATGCTTTTGGCTAGAAATACCCAAGTAAGCTGGGGCAATTATAGGACTCACCTTAGTAGTTTTCCACTTCTAGGCATCATTACCTTGTGCTAACTGATGTCCAATATTTGAAAACCATTGTTTCATAAATTATATCCTGTCTCAGTTGTTTCAAATGCCAGGTAGATTGAGTCTCTATCACTTCATCTTGGCCAGACGCAGAAGTTTTCTTGCCTATATGTGGTGGTGGTATCCTATGTTTACCTGTGACTGTCCAGAATGAAAATACTTTTATTTATTTATTTTAAAATACATGGCATACTCTGACTTGTTTTATTTTTGTAAGATTTATCTTTATTTATTTATTTTATTTATTTATACAAGCACTGGGTACAGTCAGAAGAGCAGGAGGGTGAGAGAATTCACCAGAGCCAGAGCAGGGAGCAGAGCAGGCAGAAGGACCGAAGTACACTGCTGAGGGGAGCAGCGGGCAGCAGGAGAGGTCTGCGCGCCATGTGGGACCCTCCTCCGGTGACCGGGGAGCAGCCGGGGATCGAACCGGCGCTGCAGAGGCTGTGGGCAGCTTCGCAACCGAGCGCTCAACTGCTGTGCCACCGGGGAGGCCCAGAATGAAAATACTTTTAAAATATAAATTAGATCATAATACTTTCTGCTCAATTGTCCAATGCTACTCAATTTCTCTCAAAATAAAATTGTCTCTACAGTTATTGCAAGACTTTTAACCTGGCCCTTATTACATCTCTGATCTACTATTGCTGTCTTTTCTATCCACACTGAATTCATTGCTGTTCCTCAAACATACTCGGTGTGCTTCCAGCTTAACCACATTCATGATTTAATCTGCTTTCCCTCCTGCACTAAAATGTAAATAAATGGTGGCAAGGTTTTTTTCTTTGACTTAAGCAACTAAAGTGTTGTGTGGCACATGGTAGACTCTTTAAATATCTGTTGGATGAACGTCTGAGTGCCATCACTGAATTTGCTTCTAAGATATTAGTCTTTTAGGATATTAGGGAGGTTACAAAAACAGGCATTCAGACAAAGCAGACACAGCATAAATTAATTTTGAATTACTAAAAATGGAGTACGACATGAGTTTGGCTAAATATCACTGGTAGACAAGATGTATTTAATGTGCTGACCAAAAACCAGAATTTAACCTAGAGAGTGGGCTGAGATGGGGATAAAGTATATCAATTTGTGGCAAGAAGTTTAATATTAAACTCTGTCTGGAGCCCACATGGCGCGCAGACCTCTCCTGACCCGCTCGCTGCTCCCCTCAGCAGTGTATTTCAGTCAGTCTGCCTGTTCCCGTTCCCCACTCTGTCTCTGGTGAATCCTCTCTCACACACACACACCCTGCACCTCTGGCCTATACCCCAGCTCTTGTATGCATAAACAAATCTTAAAAAAACAGCAACCATGATTTCAAAGGGCAAAAATATCTAATAGAACTTGAGGAATTTGGATGTGTACTTGAAAATTTTATTCCTACTAGAATTCATTGAAGACTTGCTAAATAACTTTTTTATAAAAATCAGTTTGTCAAGATTTTTAATGTTGACAAAGATATAATGAAATGGCCACCTTAAAATGAATGATAGAACTGTGGCAAAAAAATTGTGACATAATAGCTGTTAACAAAAATTCACCCCCTTAAACTATTTCTAACTATACAGTCCAGTGGTATTAGGTGCATCCATATTATGCAACCATCTCCAGAACTGTTTCAATACTATCATTCCTAAATTTAAAAAAGTACAATTTTTTTTCTAAAAGTACTTGTATCTACCTATGTAATTGGCGAATTAAAAAGAAACTCTCTCGGGCTTCCCCGGTGGCGCAGCGCTTGAGCGCTGGGTTGCGACGCTGCCCGCGGCCTCTGCGGTGCCGGTTTGATCCCCGGCTGCTCCCTGGCCACCGGAGGAGGGTCCCACATGGCGCGCAGACCTCTCCTGCCGCCCGCTGCTCCCCTCAGCAGTGTACTTCGGTCCTTCTGCCTGCTCTGCTCCCCGCTCTGGCTCTGGTGAATTCTCTCACCCTCCCGCGCTTCTGCCTGGTACCCAGCACATGTGTGAACAAAACAAATAAATAAATAAATAACATGCCTCTATTAAAAAAAAAAAAATTATATAAAAAAACAAAAAACAAACTCTCTCATTCCCTGTCCTGAAGATATTAGCAACACAGTACAAGGCAGGAAAAAGCACAAAAAAACCACTAATTTCTTGTGCGTACATTCAACCGCATACTGCATTCTGTCCTTGAAATAGAAAAAGTTTACAGTTCTCATTGAGGAGAAAAACCTATAGCCTTGACTCAGCCCTCTCTCATGATGTCAGAGCTCATCTTTCTTTCCAATGTAAATCTTACTAGGAAGACTCTCTGGTAGTTCCTCCACCCCTGTTGTCTGGGATGCCATGTAACACTAATCTTCCTGGCATTCATTAGGGTGGAGCTCTATGCTTTGGGTCATTTTGAACCTGGCAGCTGTTTGTGGGCTCTGTGCAGAAGGTAGAGCAGCATGTAGTACCCATAGAAGTGCTAAACATGTTCTTGCTTTCGGGAGAGTCATGTCCTTGGTGTTCTCATTTAGGCCACAGAATCATAAAAGGTACAGGGTATTTATTGCCTGTGATCCATAAAGTGGGAAATTCAGTTTCTCACATTCTAGTTGCATTTAGAAATTCTCTTCATCCTTGATTTCAAACTGTTCATATATATAGATTTTCTCCCTCCCTCCCTCTTCCCCACTTCATCTTTCTTATACATTTTGTCTGTTGATCCTCTATTCTCACGTGGTATTCTAACTATGAGCACACAAAACATTTTAGTTCCTGAATATTTATGTACCATCACTTTGGAAAAAATTAGCCTCCTTTCCAGGTTTAACTACATCTTATGGATAACTGATACATTTAATATAACAGCTTTAAAGCAAGAAGGGTTATCAAATTTAACCCAGTCTGACTCCTTTTTTCCAGATGAAGGAACTGAAGCTCTCACTTCCCCCCACCCCAAATTAAGTGATTTATCCAGGGCTGCTTAGTGACTGATTCAGCTCAGAATGTTATTTCCTGTCTCTCAATCTAGTGCTCTTTCCATGACACTGTGCTACTGCCCCAAATCATTCAATATTCTAGACCCTGAGTTTAGTGAACTTAGCTGTGTTCAGTACATGTTATCCCACAAACAAGGCAGTACCCTGTGCCAGAGGATATATACTATGAAAATTTTATACTATAAAATATTCTCATTCATATAAAATATATACAAAATTATATGCATTTATATAAACACAAATGTTAAGTATTAATAGATTGTATTAAACATTTTTATGAAAATACTAAATTCAATATTATTCATTTTACAGAATAATTTTTACTATAAAGATACTTGCATTAAGTTTATATTTTATATGTCAACTACTACAATTCAGTGATTTGTTTTCATGGGTCAAGAGGTCTGGGCACAGATCTACTTAGGGTCTCACCAAACTGCAATCTCACCCGAGGTTCAGGTTCCTCTTCCAGGTTCACTAGCTGTTGGCAGAATTCAGTTCCTTTAATGCAGGACTAAAGGTTGTGATGCTTAGAGACCACTATTCCACATCACGTCACCCTCTATTTTTCTCCCGTGCCAGTTTGTTTGTTCAAGTCCAACAGGGATGTCTTTGCCTCTTCCTCTGATTTCTCCTGTCTCCATCCTCTAGATCAGTTTTACCTGATCAGGTACACCAAAGAGAAATCTCCCTTTCATTAGCTTAAAGTCAACTAATAGAGGAATTAATTATAATTGCCAAATCCCTTCACCTTCATCACATATCTTAATCATAGGATTGGTAGCCCATCGCATTCAAAGGTACCATTCAAGGAGAGGGACTTACGTAGCATAGGTACTCCAGAGGATGGCCACTTGGCAACTGTGTAGCAATAATAATAATAATAATAATAATAATAATAAAGAAGGCATTGCCTTCTCCCCACTTCCTCAGTATGCAACACTTTACTGGGTCACCACAGAAAAAGGCCAAAGTGCTTAAAATCTACATTTCTAGAGCAGTTACTGAGGGCTAACAGACTTTCTAAATTTTTTTATTTTTTGCTCTGCTACAATGTGACCATTGCAAGGTCATTTAATTTAGCTACACGTATATCTTAATCTTTCTAATACTACTAGGCCCCAGTAAAGCAAAATAGTATTGTTTCTAGATTAATATTTCAGTCATTTCTACTCTCTCCTATATCCTTTGAAGGAAAAAAACTGCCTCCTCCCTTTTATTCTAGCAAGGAACTCTCTATGTGTGTTAGGAGGGGCTAACCTAAGTCTCACTAATTAAAGGGTTTCACCATCCTAGCCACAATTAGACTTGGTGATTCATTAATCCTACCAAATCCCTACTTAAGGTCTAGCTGTTTTCCCATTAGAACTAGCGCCATTCAGCTCCATCCAAGATCTCTCCTGGTTTGTGAAAGCAAGCCATTCTTTTTTTTTTTTTTTTTTTTTTTAAAGATTTATTGATTGATTGATTGATTGATACATACATACATACAAGCACTGGGTACAGTCAGAAGCACAGGAGGGTGAGAGAATTCACCAGAGCCAGAGCGGGGAGCAGAGCAGGCAGAAGGACCGAAGTACACTGCTGAGGGGAGCAGCGGGCCGCAGGAGAGGTCTGTGCACCATGTGGGACCCTCCTCCGGTGGCCGGGGAGCAGCCGGGGATCGAACCTGCGCTGCAGAGGCTGCAGGCAGCTTTGCAACCCAGCGCTCAACCGCTGCGCCACCGGGGAGGCCCTCTTTTTTTTTTTTTTTTTTTTTAATCAACTTATGTCTTTTAAAAAAAAATCTTGGATAATCACATGGTCAAAATTTGAAATTCATTTTGGATATTAGCATGGAAATTTCTCCATAGTTTTTCCAAGGTACTATTTATTTTTTACCATTAGTATATAGATTTCTCCTCCAAACTATTAACCTTTAGCAATGCTCAAATAATTTTCAATTGTTTTTCTTAGAAAATCTGTCAGTTTATTCTGTGCTCAGTCTTTTTTTATTTATTTATTTATTTATGCACACAAGAGCTGGGGTGCAGGTGAGGTGCAGGGTGAGAAGATTCACCAGAGACAGAACGGGGAGCAAAACAGGTGGATCTACTGAAATACACTGCTGAGAAGAGCAGTGGGAAAGGCAGGAGAGGTCTGCTGCAACATATTGGTTAGCTCCCAGGCCAAAGATCAAACTCATGCTGCAATGGCTGCCAATAGCTTTATAGTGCTGAGACTTAACCCCCTGTGCCACCAGGGAGTCCCCAGTCTTTTTTCTTGTATTAGAAATCTCTGACTGCATGTGAAAAAATTCTTGCAAGAAAACTGGGATGATTCGTGTAAATAAGTCAAGGAATTAAATTACAGTAGAAGCAAATAAGAGACTTCTATGTGACTGCTTTAAGAAATTGAAGTAGCTATATACCTATATAGCTCGAAGTCAATATACCATGAAGTCAATATACCATGAAACTATGGAAACTGTTTATAAAATGATTGGGTTAAAAGAGAGCTTATTTTTAGAAAATATGGAAATATATGCCCAAAAAAAGGAAGTTAGCAGTGATTCCCTCGAGGAAATAAAGTCAGGAGAAGGGGAGGGATGTCAGCTGACAAAAGAACAAATCACATTCCCTGCTACTTCACTTTCAGTTCTAGTATTTTTATTTTAAAAAACATCAAATCACAACAATTTAGAGTTATTGCTTCTGTGTTCTTTGTACTTCTACACTCCATTTGAAAAAACATACAGTCAAATGTATCTTCATCCATTCTGTGACGAGGTAATAATCAAAAAGGATCGCTGGTTACTTCAAAAGAACCTGGGAGGTGAGAAGACACAAACAACTCAGTTTAAATCACAAATTTAAATATTCTTTACTGTTCAGGTTACCAAAAAAAAAAATCACAAACTTTTTTTTTCCCTCACTATTACCACACTTTATATTAGTGACTTTAACAGAAAAAGGTGTCCTCTGATTCTTACTTGGAAGATATTTAACCTTATTTCCCATATTTATTTGACCTACTCCAAACTCTGTCTAGTGGATAAAGAGTCAAGATATAAGATTATAGGTACAATAGTCTCTACTTCATCAAGATGTTGCAAATACCATTTTTTTAATTGGGTTTTTTTTTTTTTTTAGCTTATGCATTAGTTTTGTTATCTATTTCAGCTAGACACCCATTTATTTTCCTCAAAGTTAGTAGAAACAATTTATATTTTACATAAATCAACCCAAATTTATATTCTTGTATTCTAAGGACTTAGACATATCATTCAATTTCCACTGGTCCATCTCATCAAATTCTAAAATGTGGAGAATCACACAGGTCTGATTCACATGTCTGAAGGCAGATGCCGATGCAAAGGAAATGAAGCTGTTTACCCCAGCAGAGATAGGCACAGAGAAGGCAAATGAAAAAGGAGGAAATACAGAAAAAGAGTCAGGCAGTGATAAATGTCAATACTGGAAAAGCAAACTTCAGAGGAACTAAACAAGAGAGAAGCACATAGACTGAGGTGAGAGAGATACAAAGACAGGGAGGGAGAAGCACAACCAAAGAAAGAGGAAGAAGGATGAAAAAAGAAAAGAGAAAGATGAATCAGTAGAATTGATGGGCACACACAGTACAAGTAAATGGGACTAGATAGAAGATAACCAGTTAAATAAAAAATCATTTTTACTCCATAATTTTTTCAAACTATACAATTCTCTTGTTATCCCCCAGTACTCCCATTTTTCATCAAAAGGTTAACAATGCACATATTTCTTTTGCAGATTTTTTGAAAATCAGGCTTATAAAATACAGTAATTCTCACTATCACTAAGGTTCATATATTGGATGTGTTAATAATTCAATGGGCTGAATCCTTACACAATGTATATCAAATCACCAGGTTAGATACTTATATCAATCAATTATACCTCAATTAAACTGGGAGAATCCCCAAACTTTACATATTTCTAAATTTTTTTCTTCTAAAGTAAAGAAGGATAGGGCAATAACTAGGACAAATTCACTAGTACAAGGACCTTTAGGCATTTATGACTATACACCATTCACTTAGATCAAAAATGCATTCTTAGTTGAAAATAACTTACACTTTAGAGTCAAAATCCAGGAGTCTTAAGTCCTATTTCCATTTTTGCCCCCTTCTCTTCACTTGTTGCATCATGTTCTCTTTCTTCAATGGTTTGTCAGCAGCCATCAATCTGAAGAATTCCTTCTTCTGCTGCCACCTACCAGTTTATTTCTCTGCTGCAGCAGAAGGGCATATAGAAAAAGCTCTTGCTTACTATTCAGATTAACAAAAAAACCCTCCTTCAATATTTCATATTTTCACATATGTACCAACTTCCTCATTTTTTCCCCAAGACCTCCCCTCCAAAAGTCAAACAACAAAAATCCCAGCCACAGAAAATCAAACAATGTATGATCAATGGTCATGCTAAGCTGGGAAAATAAAAAAAAACTTTTTTTAAAAGTGAATTTAGACACCAAGCAGTTGCCATCTCAAGGAGCCATTTCCTTTCCATTATATTTTCCTCCTTTAACTATCCCTACAGCCTTACAAATGAATGCATGACTTTAAATTTTAACTAGGTAGTCTGCAACTCCTGCAAATCTTAAAGTCAGAGACTACCAAAAAATTGTGGAAGATGCAGCAATAAAGTTTTTCAAAATAATTCTAGAAACTAAGGGTGTTAGGTGCTTTACCTGCTTGAGTTTTCAATGTTCTGGACTGCTTATTGCCCAATGGCTCTGAATACATTAAAACACGAACACATACGCCACCTACATTTAAAATAGGGTAGCATTTGTATGCCCATTTAAGCACTGCGGATATTTTTTTCAAGAGTAATAGATTCATCATAAATTCCTTTTAGAAGGACTGACCACAAAATGAACATTTCCTAAAACTATATACATACAGAGAAAAATTAGGGCGAAAAAGGAAGACAGCGACAAATGTAATAGCAGTTATAGAACTAGAAATTAACACCACATAAATGTTATCTGTTTGTTCAAATCCTAAGATTTATTTATATTTCCACTTTGCTTGTCATTGGGGTCTAGGCTGCAAATTTTGTCTGTGTTAACTAATAAAGAATAGTACTCAATAATGAACTAGTAAATAATAATGGCTTGTTTTTGCTCCATCCTCCCACTACCTTTACCCCGAAAAAAAATGTCTAATTTTGACAATTTAAAAAATTAAACACACACTGACAAAAACACCATAGGTTAGTGAACAGTGGCACTGCAGTGACATTGTTTCTACTTGCTCATTCCTTCCCCCGATCTCAAACCCCACCCTTTGACCTCTGTATATGGGATGAGCCTGAGCAGGAGAGTTGGTGATGTCAGGACTGCGCCGTTCCCACGGATGCTCCTAGAGGCCTGCTGTGCTTCTGGGAACTGGGGCACAGGAATGTCTGTCTGACTGAAACCTAAAACAACAACAATTCACCCCACCCCTCATGTTCCCAAACCCCACAAAAGCAGCCAGGTATATATGCTACATATGGCCCCTCCAATAAATTTGAATACATTAAAATCTGAAAGCAGATCATTTTTAACAAGTCAGTGATCTTCATGAGGGCAGCAGAATTAAATCTTGTATGTCCCATAAAAATCATAGGAGTCCACATAGTGTAATGCTGGACATTCTTATTAGCAAGAGAACAAGGTTCTCCTAAACAAGTCTATACATCATAAACTCCTGCAGGAGTGTAGTTGGGATTCCTCTGCCAGAAATTTTCAGTTCAAATCAATAGGAAGATATTTTTGTCTTAAGATGCTTAGTGATTTGTCCCTTTTTATGAGTGACATAAAGTGTAATTGTCCCTATTTATGACTGAAATGAAGCACAAAACAGCTTAATGATTTATTTCATGCCTTCAGCTGTAGAAAGTGCATTACAAGTTAGCATTTCCTTTTCACTAGTCAGTGATTTACTGAATAGACATCTAAAGTCACAGAATTACGCAAAAATGCATCTTGAAAAAATCCTGACCACTTTCACTTAAAAAGAAGGTAATCCCTCAAAATAATTACTGTTACAGCTAAAGCTTTAGGAAAGATAGGGAAAAGGAGGAAAGGGTAAGTGGAATGGGGAAGACAGAGGAGGGAACTGTTGATGCATGAGCAGGCTATTAACAATGGCTAAGGAGTATTCTTGCTCCTATCACTGGCTTTGTTTTATGGCCTTGGTTAATCTGTTTAACCATACTGTGCTTCAGAAATGCCCTCCAATCTATATAAACCTATGATTCTTGAATGTTTAAACCATTATTTAATGATCATCTCAAACTGCCCACAACTATCTCTTTATTAGAACTAGTGTCTCAGGAACGCTAGAATGAGTAGCTCTGAAATCACACTGTTCCTAAAATAAATTCATTGCCTTTCACTTTTATAATGGTGCCACAGAAAGAGAAGCACTAAGGTCAACTGGATGCTATGGAGCGTTTTTACCAAATGTATAACCTAATACCTAATTTTACCTTTGCAAAACACTAGTTTTCCATACCTGTCAATTCCTAATTGATGTCTTTATACTGTGAGCTCACTGTGTATTCGGAACACCAACCCCTGAAAAAGCTTAAGCCAGAGTAGCACAATGGAAGAAACAAACAAACCCAAAACAAAAACAAAGCCAAAAGTCACACTCTGAAATACTTCATTATAGACATATATGCAAGGAATGGAGTTATCTAAATGGCTAACGCAAATTCCCAAAGAAATGCCTGAGTTCATCCCAACCAATTCAAACTCTACCCCCATAACTTCTTTGTTTAATCAAATTGCTAGATATATTTATGCACTATTTTAAAAATGAGTTATTATAAACCCATGGTGCCTTTGAAGTACAAATAGAAAGGAAATGTTTAAAAAAGTAAAGTTAGCCTTGTGATGAAAAGGAGAGTCAAATTACCTGCAGGCAGGCTGGGGTTGTGCCTGAATCCAAACCGCTGCCATTTACCACTCAATATACAGCTGCATTATTGGGGGAAGGGGAGTTTAGAAGGGCACTGACCCCGAAAGTTCTCAATACTTCTCACTCATCAGCAGGAAGGGGGAAGAAGGAAAGTTTTTTCTCTGGGTATTTTTTTGTTTGTTTGTTTTGGTTTTTTGGCTCCTGAAAAGGCTGGCAAAGAACAGTAACAGTGCAAGCAGTTAGAATATTTCTTTCAAAACAATTTTAAAATTGCAAAACATTAAGGAATTAAAAACACCAAATTTTGTTAATATAGAAAGAATTTTTCACTAGAGTTAGGCAACCACCCCAAAACAGCATGGCAAAAGGGCATTGGTATAAAGGAAATAAAATACCACACAAAAAATCCAAAACAAAACTAAAAACATTTCAAATTAAACCTGGAAGACTAGAAGATTCCAACAGCAGATTTCTGTCCACTACTGAAACATTCCAAAATCCAAGCTTCAAAGGCGCCTAAATGTATCTTAAATGAAACTTTGTTTTTTTGTTTTTTTTTTTTTTTAAGAAAAAAAAAGAAAGAAAGAAAGCAGTGAACCTGGTTATAAATCCTGCAATATATTACATTTAAAAATATCCTATTACAACAAAAACAAATTTTAAATGAAATTAAACAAACAAACAAACAAATAAAAACAGTAGCAGCAGAGGTTACCTGTCTGAGCACCTACATTTTCTTAGGAGGGGATCGTGTCTCACCAGCCATATAGCCCATAAACCTTCTCAAAAAGAGTGAGCCAGGAGAAAAATGTAACACAAGATTTGATTTCACAATGTCTCTAAGCTCCCCAGGCCCCAAACTGGGGATTCAATGAATGAAGAGAATTTGCTTTTCCATTGTTTTCTTCTTGAGAAAAAGGAGATGATTTTGAAAGTCAGTAACTTCTTTCAACGATTTGATGCCTTCTCAAAAGTCTGATAAAGTGCTTGATGAAAGTAAGTCTCTTGATGGATTTTTCTAATGTTCCAGGGAATTTTCTTATTGATAGCATATACAGAAAGATTTCAAAGTTCAGTGGAGTAAAAGCCAGCAGAAATAACCAATCAATTATACACACCAAAAAAGAAAAAAAACTATTAAAAATTTTAAATGAAATCATTTGGTGCGTGCATGCGTGTGCGTGTGCATGAGTGAGAGATCATGGGCAACATAAAAATAGAATCAGAAAGGATTACTTTAAAAAATACAGTCCAGAATTACAACTCTTACAATACACAATAATTTTACATTCATATTTTGGCATTATAATGATTATACATATTTAATAAACACACTTTAACCTCTCAGATTACACAAAAACTATTAAACAATATGAAAATATATTTAGCTTTTCACTTAAATATGTGATCTCTTTCAATTGGGTTCTTCCAGAATGATGTTCATATTCTTTAACCTTAATTTTTGAAGGAATTCAAGAAGATATTCATGTTTTAAAGTCTAAGATGACCATTCCTGCCCTTTGCATTCTATGAGTGTACGATTCAGAAATAGACTGGCAATACTATGTGTTTAAAATGTGTGAGTGCACAAAAGATGAATAAATATTGAATAAACTTAAGGTGAAATCTTTCAGATTTTCTTGTATAGTTGGCTAATCTGGTAAATTTTTTTGGAAGACTCTACCTTTTTTCCTGACATCTTATCCCATCCAACACAAACCTTGAGTTTTTCATCTAGTATAGAGAGGGTGATCTATTTGTGTTTTAAAACTCATTAATCTATATACATGTGATATGTAACTATTCAAAGTGTACATATCATACTTTATGTGTCAACCAGATGGTCTCTATACAAACATATGATTTACTTTAGCAGTTCTTCCTCATTTGTTTCTCTATCCCAACTGGTATGCATCCTCCAAAGTATGGTCACTCAGTTAAAGAAGTACCAATTATTTCTTTCTCTTAATGAATCAGAGGGACTTATATATATGTGAGTCCCATAATAACCCTTTGGCAAGTCAATTGTTTTAGATGCAATTAGAACGTCCTAAAATAAATTAGAAACTCCTCTTACATATCTTTTTTCTGAGTGAAATGAGACACTACACAGATTAGAGGTACTATTCTATTTGTCAACAATCAACCTTTAACTCAACTTTAATATTATTTAATGCTATGGAAAAAACAAATTTTATTACATTCCTTTTTAAAATAGGGGGAAAACTGTACAAGTAAGCATGATCAAACCTCTGTAAAAGCTGGTTAATACTGATGTTTATTATTGCCTTGAAGTCTCTCTAGCAGTGTCCAAGAAATTGTGTTTAAGGTCCATCTGAAGGAAAAAAGCACTGGAGAGGCAAGAAAGGACTTGGGTAAAAGCTTCAGAGGATTGTAGGGAGATGAAACTTGCTGTTTAAAAAATTACGTTGAGCTCTGCAGCATCTCCATTTCTCAACACCTTCCAAACCCATCAGTGGAATAGTTTTACCCATGTTTTAAAGGCTCATATTATATGCAGTTTGGGGGCTTTTATAAATTCAGAAAGCAAAGGAATATAAAGAGTGGAGCGTAGTGAAGGCTTCAGAGTAGGGCTGTTAAGAGACTCAATACTGCTAAATAAGTCCCCAAACAAAAATCTCCATTCCACCCCACCCAAAAACCTATGTGTAATAGGAGAAAATACACAGCCAGAAGCATTGGAAAAAAGCATGTAGCCTTGAATAAATCATACACTGAACAGTCTAGACTGAAGAAAAAAAACTGAACATATATATGTGTATATATCTATATACACATACACACACACAAAGACCTAACAACATCTATTCTCCTTATGTGAGTACCTCTACCCCAGTAGAATATAGTTATGAAAACAACTGAAAAACTGTGTTTCCCATCATGCTCCATTTTCTAGAATCTATCCTTTTTGATTGATTGGTGTAAACAAAAGCAAAACACATACACATGCATGCGTGCACACACACATATATACTCCCTCGTAAAATGTGAAAAATGCAAATATATAACGCTGGTATTAGAAATCACCTCAGTTTATAGGCCCTTGATTCGCCCCACCCCAAAAATATTTTTCCTTGTCCTCATTCTTTAAATGCCCAACCACCAAAAGAAAAAAGGAAAAAATAAAAGGCTCTAAATGCACATGTTTCAAGTCAGTGTCTTGTTAACAAAAAGGTAGCATTTTCTTCACTTTGGCCATTGTTAAATATGCAGGCATAGATCAGGGAATGTTAGACTAGCATGTATTTAAAAAAAATGCAACATTAACAGAGCATGTATCTTTCAAAAAAGACTAAAACACTAACAAATACAAGTCAATGTACATATTTTAAACTAGTGTAATTTTATCTACATTGGAGTAAAGGTTATTTTGTGTACCAGACATTGCAATACTGTTCATTTCCCTTTTATCATGCAAACATGCCAATTTTGTCATTTAAAAAGCCTTTATTTGTTCATATTCACCTTGCCCTCCCACCCAAATTAAGGGAAAAAACAAAAATAAGAAATCTAAATAAAAGAGCTCCTCAAGTTTTCATAAACTATGAACATAAAGCTCCTAGTAATGGTAATAGCAAAATTTTCAGATTTGTATTTAAAAAATTCCTGTAATTTAGATAGATGTTTGAAACACAATGTGAAATCATGCCATGCTGAAATGTGAACCAACTATGCAAAAATAAAAGGAACTATGAAAAAATTTATATGTTCTTCATGGCCTGAGAGCATACGTATTTTGAATAATTTAAAAGGGTAACTAGGAGAGTGTAACATCTCCTCTTCTGCCTCTCTCTCTGTGGGATTTGTAAAGAAAGTCAGTAACATTCTAATAGCAGCGGTCTAGTCCTTAGTCCCCTCCTCTCTAACTAATCGCATTCAATTTTCTCTCATCTTCCTGAGCATCTTCCATGAACAGCATTGCAAGTTGGTTTTAAAAAAGGGGGGAGGGGAGGAGAGGGAAAGAAAGAAAAGAAAGAAAAAGAAAGGAAGTTTTACAAGGGTTTTGTTGGTTAATTATTTACCAGTGGAGTCACTCCACCAGGAGTTTGATTTCATTGGCTATCAGTTGGTTCATGTTGAATAGCCCCCCTGGGAGCTTGGTGAGCAGCTCTCGCTCCGTGCTTTCAGGGTCGCTGTCAACAGAGCTGGAGCTTGCGCTCATGTTGTCAACAGCAGTGCTGGCTGGGGGGCCCAGCTCCGGCTCACTAGTCTCACTGGCCGTGGACACCACGGAGAGCAGGGACATACGCCGAGTGAGCCGGCCAGAGGGCAGAAGGGAGGCGGCATAGTCCGCTATGATACCAGCTACATCTAGATTACAAGCCTTATCAAAGGCGATGAAACCTACATTTGCATTTGCTTCGCAGACACAGAAGGAGCCGTCATCTTTCATCAACAGGTCTATGCCACACACATCCATCCCGAGGATGTTAGACACCTGGATAGCTAGCTGCTTCCCTTGTTCACTCAATGAGCACATCATCCCCACACCACCTGGAAAAAGAGAAGGTAAGTTACCAAAATGATAAATTTGGGGAATAAAACTAAAGCTAGCATTAAAGACTCATGCTCTCTTCTAAATGAGTAGTAAAAACACAGTTACTACTCTAATGTAAAAAGCTTTGAAATCAAAGCTTGCTACATTAAGGAGCCTCCTTCTAGCCCAGCCTCTCAATTGATGACCCAGTACTTTTTCAATATAATGTTTTTCTGAAGAAGACATTAAACTTTCACTAGCCTATTTTACTTGTAATAACATGAACTAAGCATAAGAAACTCTTGCATAATACATAAAAAACTTTGTTACATATGACAAAAATATTAACATTGTTAATTTCCAAAAATAATAGATATGCATTAAACGATAGAGGATGGAACTGTGGAACATGGTGACTTGAATATGACTCTTACTGTACAGTACCCACTCCAATCTATCTAAAGTTGCTAAGCAAAAGGATTCTGGGGCTTAAGTAACTGGGGCTGAATAAAGATGAAGTCTTGGGCTTTGCTGATATCTGAGAAAGCTATTAGAAGTAGATTTCCTCCTTTGGGACACCTGCTTCAGGAAACTGAGATAAGACTAGAAAGCAAAGAATTTTGAGAATAGTTTGGCTCTTGGGCTCTGTTTATCCATAAGCGTTAAGTTGACATCAGCATTATTGTGAGTGTGCCTGATGTCTCTGATCCCAAAGAAGACAGAGTCTACCTTACCACTATAGCTAGAAGAATTAGGGAGCACAAGAATAAGGGAGTGTTTAAGTACTTTAGGAGTGGACTCATAGACTTGCCTAAGAGTTAAAAGACTGCTTGTCAGCATCTGTGAGATTGAAGTCATCTGGAGTGTTCCAAATATCTAGAGCAGAACACTGATAAAACAACAAGCCACCGACAACCTGAATGAAAGAAGTAAGAGTAGTTTTAGGAGATTCAAGTTTAGCCCAAAAAGATTTTCTGAAGTTAAGACAAAAAATAAGATTTTTCCAACAAAGAACTTCAATAGAGGAAATAAAGGAAAATATAATCATTTGGGGGGATCTAGCTCATCACTTGGCAAATCAAGTGTAAGAAATATTTAAAAGTGCATACACAGAAAACTTGAGGTAAAAATCACAAAAGAAACAAATGTGGAGGATTGAATGAGGGGGAAAAAAAAAATCTCCAGAAAAGGTACTAACAGATGGAGGAGTAACAATTACAGAAGATATTTTTCTAAAACTAAAAAAAAAAAAAAGTCTGCTGATAGAAACAGCTTACCAAATTCAATTTGAACTAATTGGGATAAAAGAAACAACTCAAAAGAGAATAAATTACCTCTCCCTCTCCCCCCAGAATCAGAGAGTAAATTTGGAAATTCAGCTGCAACAATGTAACCTAAAAGACAGTATAACCAAAACTACATTCTTACTAAGAATCCTATTTCAACCAATATATTATTCTCCTCCCAAAACGAAAGACTATGTGACGGTATCTATCACTCACATACCCATCCAAGGAAATTAATCAAGAAAAGATACCAACATAACAGCAAATGACTAAAAACAGAGACTTCAAGATATGGGGAGATGATAATGGGAAGTAAACAGTGGTGAGTTGATGATTGCTGTATAGTATAATTAACTCTGAATTGGATCAAGACTACCTGGGAATGTACAATGTTAAGAGCTATATACAGATTGGTGAAACAGAATAGATATCCAATAAGAGAAATGCCAATACAGACTTGAATAAAAACTATTAAATGAAATGTGATACCCATGAGAGTATCACGAAAAGATTTTTGTCTGTTTTCTTCACTACTATATACAAAATACTGCTGTAATACCACCACTTACATTTAACAGTAACAAATAGGAGTTGCTCAAAAATATTCACTAAGGAATGAATCAACAAGGAAAAGTCAAACTGTTCTAATATTAATGGAAGAAAGAGGAAACAAGGGATAACAGGGGAAAGTGAAGGTAATCCAAAGATGTCACATTATGATGAAGCCAGAGGGATTCTATCAGATATCCAGGGATACTACCAGGGGAATTAAGATTGATATTCATACAGGAAAAATCACCACAAGGCTCTAAAAAAAGCCCATGCAGAGATAGAAATTCAATATATAGAAAAGACAGCATGACAAATCGATAACAAACAGACTCTTCAATAAATTGTGATGCTATAACCACTTATTCATTTGGGAAAAGAAAAAAAAGAATGTCTATCTCTTATTGAACAATATCAATTTCAGGTAGATTAACGACCTAAACATGATAAGCAAAACTTAAAAAATTTGTAGAAGAGTAGAATATGACCATGGGGTAGAGAGAAATTTCTTCAATTAAAAATTAAGCAGAGAATACAAAAGGATAAATATGCTTGACATTAAATTGAAAATAACATATGGGCAGTATTAAAGCCATGAACTAGGTAAGATTACTAAGAAAGTGAAATAAATGTAGAAAATCTAGACTAAACTGTATCTTCGATGTCATATATCTTATATGACTAAGGTACGTGAACATTAAGGTATCTCAGAAACACATTTAAATAAATAAATAAACAATCTCATTTGAACCAATGAGTAAAATGGGTTAGGGCACAAATTAAATGAGTTACAATTATACACAAAATAAGTATACCACAAAAGAGATCAGACACTTAGCTCTGTTCAGATAGTTTATACATGTGTGAGTTGTTTTAGTCACTGAGCCTGGATGAAAGCAAATTTATGATTCAGAGAAATCCAATTTCATTAATAGAATAAACAACTCAAAAATACATTTATTATTTTAATAGTAAGTCTATTAATCATACGGAATGTGAAAGATAGTAAGCTTCTCAACTGACTAAGGAAAAAGATCAGAAGTTACACATGAATACTCACTAGACAAGTTGTAATGTTACTTATACTAGAGAGATGATGATATCTGCATTGTTTTTACCTAGTGAGCAGTTGCTTTGCATCCTCCCATCTGTTGAACAACGTAACATGGTGCCAACCACACGGCCTCCCACAACAATGACACGTACATCCCGTCCATGAGACTCTTTAACATACTTCTGGAACAAGTATGGAGCTTCATGACGAATAAGATGGCTTAGATCAGCCAAGTGGTGCTTATCTCGGGCCAAGAATACAGCTTTCCCTGTGATTGAAAAAGAAAAAAATACGTAAGTCATCAAACTGCTGGCAGATGGTATCTATTACCTCCATTTTCTTACATACCAATTTGCTCTTTCAGAACCAATTACTTTTTAAAAAGTAATACAGCTATGATAATTGTGAGACAATGCAAAAATGCACTAAGACAATTACTAATCTTCTACCACTCCCTCAATCCAGAAACTTAACAGCAATCTAAAATTTATTTCATTGTCCAAAATGTGAAGTAGAGGATTTACATCTTTATTACTCCCCAGACAGCCAATAATGTCAGACTAACGTATTAGCAAAACACACCCGAGTTAAAACATATACCTTACACGTTATAATACGTATATTAATACTATATTAGTATATAGTAAAATAGTTTATTACTGCATACTTCTATTTATGAATTCTATGATCTGTTCCATTGCACTGCTTATCTATTTTCATGCCAATTGAAGTGTCTATTTTGAGTCATGGTTATAAATCTTTTGATATTCTTCCTATGAAGACAAGAGGGATCTGTCTCGTGTCACTGAATCTACTACTTGACTTCTGAGGCAAGATCATAGGAAGTCATGCAGCTTCTTGTTTATTAAAGCATTCAGCATGGAGACCCAAGACTCCTTGGCTGCCAGACTGTAGAAGCCTAGTAATAGTGATGCAGTGAGCAGTCCCAGCTAAACCCTGATCCAACAACCCCTGTATGGCAAAGTACTAAACCCTAAGAAATTTTTCAGTTTCGGAATCATTTCACGCTTTAAGAAATCTTCCCTTAACCCAAAGTGATTGAGGTATTTGTCAGTAAGTGAGTGTCAGTGAGTTGGTGAGACATACTGTCTTCTAAAGCTTCATAGTTTTGCCTTAATCATTAAGTCTTCAAACTATCTAAACTAAGGTGGGGAGACAGACTGGAGTTAGTATTCTATAGTCCTTGAATTATTGAGGATGAAGATAAAGACAGTAACTTCAGACTCAGCCTAAATTAAATAGGTATCTTAAAATCTCTAGAATAATCACTAAATGACCAGAAATAGCCCCCAGTAAAACTAAACAACTGATAGATAGTAACCTATCTAAGGTGTGGTAACATGTACCTAACAATTTCCCTCCAATTATTTTCAGAGGTCCTGTTTCAAAAGTGAAAAATTTCAACAGGAAACAAGACTACTATCCAGTCAATAGTTATAGGTAAATAGAAGAGAAACAACGAAAAAAATTATTTTGTATAACACACTTATAAGTAATTCAAGAGTAATTTCAAAATTATATACTATAGCAACAACTCATACACACCTCGATGACCCCGTGTATTCTTCACTACCATTGGGAACTCCAGTACTTCTGCCTCATCAATCATTTTAGCAAAATTTTCATGACCACCTGGTTTGAGCAACAAGGAGTAATTTAGTAACAGCAAGAAACGTGTTTTGTGCTAAATTTTATCAACATAACAGAGAAACGTGGGAGAAGTAGAAGGTAAGAACCTAATGGTTAAATTTTGTTTTTCTTGGAGAAATAAATAAAAGTTGAAAGTACAGTTATATTATCAGTTAAGTAAATTTTAAACTGGATAACTAAAACAAAATTCCTAATTCTATGCCTTTTTTTTCATATTTTTATCCCTATTCCTTCCTCACACAAAAAAAGTCCCATGATTTACTTTTTGCAAATTACCTGTCTGGATTAAAAAAATAGAAGAACTCATTTAAGACTGAAAGATGCTGCAATCTATCCCTCATTCCCACCCTGCCCTCCCTGACTCCTCCTCCTCCTCTCCTTCCCTTCAATATTAACCTCCATTATTAATCAGTCTTTTCTACACTGAATTACTCAGTAGTCATGGATTAAGTCCTGTTTCTTATTGTATTCATTGCCTCAGAACTAATAAGATAGTAAGAGTAGAACAAATAATGAATTATACCATGAAAAAGTTCATTAAATAACTGTAATATCATAAACCTGTATCTTAGAGAAATTAAGATTCAGTCCCCAAACTTTAAATCTTCAATATTAGGTGCATAGAAAATATTTGTTATTTTGGTTAATCCTTTTCTCCTTTCTAGTCTTTTAAAATCAGAATTGAAGGTCCATGATATCAGCTTAATATCCCAAAAGTATAAGGAAGACACAATTCTCAAACTATTACTATAGTCTATAATTTTACAATACTAAAGACAGTAATTATATCCATATATGTCATACAGACTTGGGTGAAACAGTAAAAATAAGAAAAGCATAGAGACTTCTTTTTGAAGCCCAGGGTTAACTCTCCAAGCATTCTACCAGACATTTCAGAAACAGATTTAAAGAAAAGTCAGATCCTTTCCAAACTAGAAGAACTGGAAAGGCAGGAAATATATTAACATAATATCGCTTACTGCAGTGTTACTTAAAGTGTGGTCCAGTAACCTGCTATCTGTTTTTAACTTCTTTGCCATTGATATGTAATTATCTAAACATAAAAAGAATAATAAACACAGAGGCTTTTACAGCAATTAGCACAGCTATACTCTTTTTATTGTACTTAAGAGTACTAAAACACAGCAGATTAGTCCTGGGGGGGAAAAATTACCACAAAGTTTTAGAAGCACTACTTTAAAGTATACCTAGTATAGAGTCATTTTCCTTAAAAACAGGAAAACAAAGATAAAATATCAGGAAAATGGTAATAAATATAAGAAATTAAAGATGTCATCAAATTCTATTATCTTTTACTTCAGGGATACACAGACTAAGGACGATGGGACAGATTTGGTCACTGTCTCCTTCTATAATAGATCTATTGGAACAAAGATACACTCACTTGTTAAACATTATCTAAATCAGTTTTCAGAGGACTACCCAGGGTCACATAAGAATGTATGACCTGGGAAGTCTAAAATATTTACTCCTTGGACCTTTACAGGAAAGGTTTGCTAATTCCATTCTGCCCGTGTAATAAAAATCTTAAGACAGATTTGTAATACTCCTGCTTATTTTGCTAAAACTTAGTCATTTCCATAATCAGTTCTTTAGGAAATCTTATACTACATAAACCTATTAGTACAGTATATCTTTCAAAACCATGTGTGCAGTAAAAAACTTAAGCTATATACTCTTTTTAATGAACTTACCATAAGAAAAAGTATCTGGAAGAGGAACACCATGGCCAGCCAACTCTTGAAATGTCCAAAACTTATTAACACAATTCAGGATGGCTTGAGGTCGGTTCATCAACCGACATCCCATTTTCTCTAGATGGCGCAAAACAGTGATGTCACTATCACTCTGCACCCAAGGGGTTGGTACTCTCACTACCACCACCTGGGGGTAGGCAGTAATTAGTTCTCCATTGATCCGTAGACCTGAAATACATAGGCAGGAAGCCAGAATCTTTAAAAGGGAATATACAATAAAATGGAGGAATAGAAATTGATCATAGCTTGAGTCACAAAACTAAGTATACTATTTTGTAAACCTCCAATTGGAACAGAGAGACATTTTTCCCTCATTAAATTACTTTGTATGAAAAACTGGTTAAATGTTAGGCTACATGTCAATAAAATTAAGTACTACACAGCCAGTGAAAAAAATGTCATGGGGTCCAGCAAGATGGCTACAGAGTGAAGATTCAAGGTTCATCTCACCAGATACTCAACTAAGAAAATATAAAGCCACTACAATTAGAAATAATGGTGCTAAGAAACACTGTAGCTAATGTAAAAAAAAAAAAAAAAAAAGACTGAGGACTTTAATAGCAGACAAACAAAAGGTACAGAGAAAATTAACAAGCAAGAACACACAAATAGAACAGTGCAGAATTTTTTTTAAAAATGGAAGTAGCGTAAGAGCCCTCTGGAACAACTTAAAGAGAAATAATGTCTGTATCATGGGGGGGTGGGTTTCCTCACAAGAAGAAAAGAAAGGCATAGAAAATTTATTTAAAGACATAATCACTGAAAACCATCTCAATCTGGGAATGTGATCAAGAGGCCCAAAGAGTTCCAAACAAAATAATACCAGACACACAACAAAAAACAATTAAAGCTATTGAGAACCAACAACAAGGACAGAATATTAAAAATGTCAACAGAAGAAAGGGTAAACATAAGGGCACACCAGATTGTCAATGAACTTTTCAATGGAAATATTATAAGCACAAAGAGACTGAAAGTACTTAAAGACTCTCAGCCCAGAATTCTTTTTAAAAAATATCTTTATATATATATAAATAGTATATATATAAATATATACATATTTTACATCATTGTTCATTTTTGTACAATGTTTCATTTCTTCTCTCAGGTGTAGTCCTGGTAAAATGAAGCTGGAAGGGATTATGCTCAGTGAAAATAAGTCAGAAGGAAAAAGAAAAATATTGATGGTTTCACTTATAGGAGGAATACAGAGGACCCAAATAAAGGATAAGAAAAATAATAAACAAAACTAGCAGGCAACTAAAAATCAGAGACATTCTGCAGGGGAGGGAGAGAGAGAGGGATCAAAACAGGAGGCTTAGGAAGAGCACAAGGGACTATGGTCCATCCCGGAATTCTTTACCCAGTAAGATTTACATTCAAGACAGAGTAAGAGAGCAAGGAGCTTCAATGAAATAACAGTAAGTACAAATGTTTTTGTCCTCAGGAAACAAGATACAGAGAACTGATAGGTTCCTTGTTCGGTGGTAATTGTTTTTCTTCCATCTTCTAGTATTCTAGAGGATTTTTCAAGACTTCTGGGATCTTTTAAAAACTTACTGATTTTTATGAATTTTCAACACAGGTTTCAAGTCAAGGGGCTGTACACAATGAAAAACACACAAATCTCTGTCAAAATTAGACACTCAAAGACAAATGGGAATATGTTACTAGAACACAGGAGACGATCAAGGATTTTTACTTCTGAAAGGATAATTAATTGATAACAACTAATTCTAAATTCATGAATCCATAATGATTAGGGCAAAAGGGGACCAAAGTCCCACTTGCCCCTCTGGTGGGATTACAACATAAATCCCCAATAAATAAAGAGGAAAAATTATATTTATCCCACTTTCTCAGGAGGATCTAAATATAGTTTAAAAGTAGGAAAACCCCTTCTTTGGAAAAGAATGCCAATTAACACAGAAAGAATGGCAAAATTAACAAAAACTACTTTGCCAATCCCAATGAAATGAATGAACCTAGCAAAGATCATCAGAATGCTGAAGGCATGAAAGAAAAAGTTAAAAATCATTGCAACAGATAATACAAAAACTCTTTCCCAGCTGTCTAATCCATCAATGAAAGTGGAACAGACCCCCATTTGTGCCTCTTGGCTACATGCACAATGAAGCATCAACCATTACCTATGAAGTACCATTTTCTTTTTTTTTTTTTTAATTTTTTTTTTAGATTTATTTATTTATTTATACAAGCACTGGGTACAGTCAGAAGCGCAGGAGGGTGAGAGAATTCACCAGAGCCAGAGCAGGGAGCAGAGCAGGCAGAAGGACTGAAGTACACTGCTGAGGGGAGCAGCGGACGGCAGGAGAGGTCTGCATGCCATGTGGGACCCTCCTCCGGTGGCCGGGGAGCAGCCGGGGATTGAACCGGCACTGCAGAGGCTGCGGGCAGCTTTGCAACCCAGCACTCAACCGCTGCGCCACCGGGGAGGCCCTGAAGTATCATTTTCACACAAAAATTATCAGACAAATCCAGGAGCTTATTAAGATGATAAAGAATTGCTCTGATTACTTCAAAAAGTTGATGTCACTGAGGAAATGAAAGTTGTTCTAGAGTTTAAAGATTAAACAGTATATCCAAACACAACGCATGAGCCTAAACAGAGCCTGAATTGAAAAGAAATCCTTTTAGGATCAACTGAAAATCTGACTCTAGAGTACGTATCAGATGACATTAAAGCATTACTCATTTTCTTAGGTATGCTACTTGTACTGGATTATATAGGACAAACACATCAAAAAGCATAGGATTATATTTGGAAAACACTGAAGTATTTTAGAGGTGAAGTGACAGGAAGATGGCTAGTAACATCTCCAAATGAAAAACACTAAAAAAAAGTCTTTATAAGGCTGATTATGAATGATATTTTTAAAAAGTTAAGAATCCATTCTTTTAATATATATGCCTTTATCTATCTGCTTAGCTCCTTCTGACAAGATATACTGTATTTCCTATCAAAATAAATGTTTAATATCCTCGGCAATCCTTCCCCCCCCCAACAGTTTTCAAGTCTTAGCTATTAGATAGAAACAATATTTTTTTCTTCAAAAGTATGCTCTTTTGGGAATGACAAAAAATAAATAAAATTCATTTCCCAACTCCCCCATTTGCACTATAGAAAGAAACAAAAGGGAAGACTCTAACAGTGTACCTCATTATCACTGAGCTCTGCCAAATTGCAGTTGACAGTCACATGTTTAAAGAGAGAGAAGAGAAAAGAAAAAAAGAAATGAGGAAAATAGAAAGCAAGTAAGTAAACAATTGGATTATGGCTGACAATTTTAAAAGCATCTTTTTTGAAGGTAGAGACCAGCTAGCTTCTTTTGTAAGTATTGTCAAAAGATACAGTCAAAATAACCAACTATCCCCAAAATTGGTCAAAAGGGGAAAAGATTTACTTAAAGGTAAGAAATATGATTCCACTAGGTAAAATAGTCAGTTTGTCTCCTTATACTTTATATATACTAACATTCAAGTTCTACACCTTCAGCTTTTCTATATCTAGATAGTAAAATGAAAAAGGCTCAGGAGAAATACTTCCAAGCAATTGATAAACAAAACGACAAAATACCGAAAGTGACTCATTTATCCATAATTCTTTTTTTTTAAAGATTTATTTATTTGTTTGTTTGTTTGTTTGTTTGTTTATGCAAGCACTGGGTACAGTCAGAAGAGCAGGAGGGTGAGAGAATTCACCAGAGCCAGAGCAGGGAGCAGAGCAGGTAGAAGGACCAAAGTACACTGCTGAGGGGAGCAGCAGGTGGCAGGAGAGGTCTGCGTACCATGTGGGACCCTCCTCGGGTGGCCGGGGAGCAGCTGGGGATCGAACAGGCGCTGCAGAGGCTGCAGGCAGCTTTGCAACCCAGCACTCAACCGCTGCGCCACCGGGGAGGCCCTATCCATAATTCTTTTATTCATTCAAAAATATTTCCTAAGCATCTACTTTAAGATAAGCTGAGACTTGAATCAAAGTACTGACCCCACCTGAAAAGTTTTCAGGAAGATAACTGTTGATATGGTGAGGTAGTGTTGGAGTGACTGTTACTAGCAATTCAGCTTGGAAAACCATGTATCCCCTTTTTGTTCTCCACCTGTAATCATGTTTATCTGGTTTATTTAATATTGATACATAAGGGTTCAATATTAAAAGCAAGAAAATAAACTTCTATTTTGCTAATTTAGCATAAACTTGTTTTTCAATACTTTCATCTTAACGATTTGAAAACTGAAAGTTGAAATTACTATATCCATACTAATTATTACACTTTTTTTTTAGAGATTTATTTATTTATACAAGAACTTGGGTACAGTGAGAAGCACGGGAGGGTGAGAGAATTCACCTGAGACAGAGGAGGGAGCAGAATAGGGAGACAGACCGAAGACACTGCTGAGGGAGCAGCAGGTGAGGCAAGAGAGGTCTTTCATGCCATGTGGGTTTCTCCCTGGCCAGCTAGGAATCGAACCCATGCTGCAGAGGCTGCAGACATCTTCACAGCAGCGGAGGCCCTTCCCATAAAATAACAAATTTTCTAAAATGTAAAGAAAAACTATATAGACTGTAAGTGGAAAAATGTATAATTTAAGTCACTGTTACTGAAGCCAGTCATAAAGATACACTGCAGTCTTTCCCCTTGTAGAAAAGGGGAGAAGGGGAGAGACATTTTAATACAAACAGAACATTGTTTAAATGTTGAGCCCTACTACCCAGTTTGAAAAAGGGTAAAACTTCTTTTGTACAGTGGCTCTTAAAGACAAATTTTTATAACAATCTTTGGTACCCAATTTTTGATAACTAAGATTAACTCTCACAACTACATATATCTATAACTTTCTGAATACAGCTATAAATAAAAATATAACTGTAAAATATTTATGTAGTTTTTCAGTAGCTACAAATATTAATAAGCGTAAGTTATGAAATAAAGAAGAACAAAGGGGGAAAACTGTATCAAATTTAAATACTCAACATTTCAGAGAAAACTACAGGGAAAGTAAAATTAAAGTTTTCCTCAAACCTTTCATTTGGGCCCCAAATAGCAAAGGATAATGATGAGGAGATAATATAGGGAAAAACAGAAAGTGAGTAAATCTACTCCAAGATTCTCTGGCATATAACAAGGACTCCACATCTCATCCAAATCCTACTTCAAATGTGCAACCTCAGGCAAGTTATTTACTGTCTCTGCCTCAGGTTATTCATCTATAGTACAGTGAGAGTGATTTCTTTATACAGTTGTGGTAAGTATTAACTTGCTTAACATTAAAGAAGAAGTGTTGGCTTTTAATAAGTATAAAGGTAAAGTAACTAGAAACTAACGAGTTCCATGAGAGATGGAATCTCACTGTCTTGTTTAGAGGTACATTCCCTACCACTACATGGCACATAGTAGGATGCTCAGTTATCACTGACTGATTATTTATTACTATTTTACTGAAATTTTAACTTATCTCAGTTTTTAAGAAGTAGAGCTGGGGATTTAAATCCAGGTTTGATTTAAAACAAGGTAGACTGTCCCTAAAAATACCAGTCAACTCAAAATCAAAACACCACCTCCAAGGTAAATTAAATCATCTTACTATCTAAAGATATTAAGGAAGAAGGAAGAAAATCAAAAAGAGCAGAAATTAATTAGACAGAAATTTAAACATAAGTAGAAAAGACCAGTCAAGCTAATAGTTTATCCCTAGAAAACATAAATCTCTTAACTTCCTGGAGAAACTAATGTAGAAAAAAAGAGGGCCAAATAAAGCCAAGAATGAAAGGAGAATTAATATATATCCTGCAAACATTAAAATGATAATGAAAAGATTTTTTTAGGAAATCAATCTGAATAATCTGAAAATTTAGATAAAATGTACAAAAAAAACAAATAAAAAACCCAAAGTCAACCTCACTGATGAACACAAAAGCAAAAATTTTCAACAAAATAGCAAAAACTTGAGCCCCACAATACACAACAGGTACTTGATTTATTACAAAGTACTATTATTTTCCCAGCCCATCTTAGTAACTAAACTCACACTTTTCTAAATTGTTCTTTAATAACTTGTCACTTGGATCCTCTCAGAGAATAATCAGATCAACCAATTTCACAACTTCAAAAGCACTGAACATGAACAATAGAATATCATGGTTTCATGTCACCAATTATAACTGTCTCATTTACTGAATATTTACCATGTGTCATACACTGTACCAGGGCATTTTATATACATCTCAAGAAATCCTATGAACAACATTACAGTGTGGGCCTTTTAAATTTTATTCCTACTTTTCAGTGAGACAATTTAACAACAGATTTCATTTCCATTAAGTAAATGAGTCAAGACAGTCTGACCAATTGTATAAGATTTAGTTTGATAAACAAAACAACCTGGTTATGTACATCCAACTAGTTCTAAAGCTCAACCTTTTTTCACTAGGTCCCTAGCTTGCTGATTTCCTAAGCAGCTTGACAGCTGGAATAATCCTTTTTGAAGGAATACTCTACTGGTTAGGTTAGACCTAATCCCAAATACTGGAAAGCTCCTATATTACTTTATTTACCTTGAGATTTGAAAGCCTCCTTTATACCTTTGCTTTAAGTTCCCCAACACCTTCAGAAGTCCTTCTGGTTTCCTACTTCCAAATTCCTCACAGTTTTTCTGTGGCAATTCATACCAGATTCCCAAAGCTATATTCTCAACAAGACCATGGTTCCAAGTGAATAAAGGTAATTACTTAATTACCAGTTTCACACTGTGTATCATGGGTTATTAGATTCCCATTCTGGAGTGAGAGAGGTAGTTTCCTAATTGCTTTCTGCACTATCTCAGTCAAGCAACCAACTCTCTGAAGGTCTGCTATTTGCAATCGGCTTCCTGGGCTTAATTTCTGTATTGGCTAAGGTTATTTGATTTGTAAGCAACTAAAATAGTCCAGTTAATTTAAGCAGGAAAAAAAAACAACTAATGAATGGATATAAAATTGTACAGAGAATGCTGAGAAGCCCAGACTCAGAAAGTTAGTTCTGGGAAACTAGGAAGGGGGAAATTCCTTGATGTGACACCTAGAATCACATCAAGGTGACAAATAAAAATAATTTCTCAGAGGAGATTCATGAGATTTTAGTATTAAAAAACAAAGGGTAGGGGGAGAAAAGAACCCTAGTAATTTTATCCACACTATAATATTTAATTCTCACAATTCTACATTTGGTATTCGGAAGCTTTTGGTTATCTTAGTAACAGCATTTAGTGGACTGGGATCAGTGATACTAGACTTTTTTTAATATTTCATTACTGTCTCATTACATTTCCTAATTTGCCTCCCTTCAATTGTCTATCAAAACAACTTTTACTTGGCCTCCCTGTTGGCGCAGGGGTTAAAGTCTCAGTGCTATCGAGCTATCACCAGCCACTGTGGCTGAGTTCAATCCCAGGCCAGGGAGCTACACACATGGCACAGACCTCTCCTGTTTTGCCCACTGCTCCCCTCTGCAGTATATTTCAGAAGATCTGCCTGTTCTGCTCCCCACTCTATCTCTGGTGAATCCTCTAACCCCTGCCTCCGCACCTCTGACCTATACCCCAGTTCTTCATGCATAAATAAAAATAAAAATAAAACTTAAAAAAAAAAAACACTTTTACTCAGAAAACTACATCCACATCTATAATGCTCAACATCACATATAAAAGTACAGACATTCCCAAGAGCGTTTGATCCCAAATTTGAAACAGTCAAAGCATTAGAGGCATAACTAATCCAATTCCTTTACTTTGCTGAACTACTTTGGAAAGGGATGGCAATCACTCTGATTAAGACAGGTATAGTCACTTGCTGCTGGCATAGAAGATCTCATTTAAGTACTTCACTGAAGAATTAATAACTAAAATGCAGACTGACTTGATATGCAGAGTATACATAATCAAGGTTCTTTATTACTTTGATAATAGAAGGTGGGGAGGGGCTGATCTCATAAGAGCTATTTCTTCCTGATGATTAAAGACAGTAAAGGTTTTCTCTTTGAATCCTCAAAAATGTATTTTCTGAGTTAAGGAAATACATAACTATAAATTCTAATAATTTAGTCAGTACCACAGTGTAAAAACCCCCAAAAAGTAACTCAACCTGGGTCATTCTTTGTCTAATTAAAATAGAAATAATCACAATGGACAGTGTACTGGAAAAGGGAACATTAGCATATTTATTGCTATACACTGTAATCATTTCTTTGATTTTTGTATAATGTCCATATCTCTACTTAGCTTAAAGAACATATGAACTATGTTCTTTCTCCCTCCTCCACCACCCCTTCCTCCTTCCCTCCCTTATAGACTGCCACAGTGTATACTTGGTCTGCTTGATAATATTTCACAGGTCCCTTAGACTCTCTCTGCATTTCTTCAACCTTTCATGGAGTGAGTCTCTTGTTTCTATTATTGTACTTCTTTTGGCCAGAATTTCTTCTTGGTTTGTATTTAAGAAATCTGGGATGAAAACTTTGTAAGTCTGATGATGACATAAATTACAAACACCCAAGTTCAATAAATTCCAAGAGTAATTCGAACTGATTCTTGAGCCTCCCTGGTGGCGCAAGGGATTAAGACTCAACCTATCAAGCTATCTGCAGCCACTGCAGCACAAGTTCGATCCCCGGCTGGACAGGGAGCTACCCAAATGGTGCAGCAGACCTCTCCTGACTTGCCCACTGCTCTCTTCAGCAGTGTATTTCAGTCAGTCCGCCTGTTCTGTTCCCCACTCTGTCTCTGGTGACTCCTCTCACCATCCCCACTCCTCTGTCCTGTACCTCAGCTTTTGTATGCACAATAAAATAAATCTTTAAAAATAAATAAATAATAATTCAAACTGATTCTCACTGAAATACATTATAACCACACTCTCAAAACCTAAGACAGAAACTTAAAAATTAGCAATAAACAGGGGATAGAAAAATAAGAACAAAATCAATGAAAGTTGGCTTCCAATAAAAGATTAATAAGAAAAAAGCCTCAACTTACTAAAATCAACAAAGTAGGGACATTGCAAGAGAAATAAAAATGATTATAAGTATTATGAATTGAACATTAAAAAAGTGAATATCCTAGATGAAATGGACAAATTCTTACAAACATAAAACTTAGTAAAAACAAATCATAAAAAAAAAAAAGAAAATATGAACAGACCTGTAACTAGTAATCAAAAAATATCCCAAAAGAGAAACAGCAAGGTTGACTCTAAGGCTTCAAGTAGAGGGTAAAAAAGATAACACCATTAACAGAAATAATACTGGAGCTAGAAAACATTTGAAATGGAAACTGAAAACAGTACTTAAAAATATACTGAGTAGCAGATCTGCTGCTCTGCTCCCCACTCTATCTCTGGTGAATCCTCTCATCCCCTGCAACTCTGGCCTACACCCCAGTTCTTCTATGTATAGACAAATAAAAATAAATCTTTAAAAAATAAATTCCCCTCCCGTCTATTTCTTAAACATTACAATCAGGTATTTAAAAAATACTAGTGTTTCCATTTCTTCTATAAAATATACTAGGTTTTAAGATTAGATGATACTTAGTAATGACAAAGCTATTAATTCCTTTGTTCTAATTATTCCTAAAACATACAGGTTCACCATATTCTAAGTAAAAATTAGAAAAGAAAAATCACTTAGTATAGACTTACCCAGGCTTCCCTGCTCAATTGTTAGAACCAGCTCATCCATTACCACAGCTCTAAATTCCAGTTCCTCCTCACAACATTTAGTCTTTAATGCTCGTAAGATCTCTTTTTGGGGATAGTCTTCCCTAATTCGACGATCTGTCAAAAACCACAGCTTGGCAGCCACAGAGCTACACATCTTGATCTGCTTATTCTTCCTTTCTTGGATTACTTCTTCCTGTAAACTCTTTCTAGATGGAAGAGAAAATAAACATATACAAGGTAAATCAAGAAATCTAATTTTTGGCTTTCATACAAATAAAACATAACAATACAAAAAGGATGACTCATTTTCCTGTTTCATTCAAATTAAAATTTCTTTATACACTATGAGTATGAAAACTGACATTTTGCATTTTCTACTGGGAAAATGCACTGCAACTTTATAATTCTGCAGGTAACTGAACAGAAACTCCCTATATTACATGTTGTCTATGAATACTCTTTAATCTGATAATCTACTTTTGTTTATCTGCCCCCCAAAACATAAATCTCTCAAAATATGAAACAAATAAGATAGCATTCAATGACAATATATCCCCATCTCTCCCATTACTATAAACTATAAAATTATGTGCTGTAGTTAGCTTTTTAATTCAGTGTTCTTTTTATATTGTTATACATAAATTATAAACATAATTTTAGGTATGTAGAAAATTCCATATTTTACTAGGTAAGTATCAATACTTAAGTCATTTACAGAACAATTTTAATCAAAATTACTTGGGAATGTAGGGAAAAAACTTTAAATAATCAAAATCCACTTGCTAAAATTTATTTCCATCAGAGGATAACATACTCAGTACTTTTTCTTTAAATAGATATTTTTTAAACATGTATTTATTAAAACTCAAAAGAGAACTTTCTTCCACAAATAGTGATGCTGTTCAATTTGTATCATGAGCAAAATGTTGAAGACCAGTTTCCTAAGAAGAAGCAAGTTAATAACATAACAGTTAGTTCCAAAAAAAAAACAACCCACAAAAACCTAATCACACCATGTACCTAATGTAGATATCTCGATGTTTCCTTTGAGTGTGGAATTGTTAAAACAACAACAACAACAAAAAAAAAAACCTTTAAATATTTGTTCTGGATAATTTTGGAAACATCGTGGCACTGGTTTCCAACAGTCAAAGACATCTCAGTGTCTCCCCACTTAACTTTCTAATCATATGTATGATGATTCAATCAATCATTGCATGAAGATGCATTGTGATTAGTAAGACATAAACAGTCCCCAATACAATGTAAGATGGGATGTTGCAGTCACTGTAATTGGGAATGTTCTGATACTATTATCTCTCAAGAAATACCCAGGCAAGAACACATAGGTTGTTTTCAGTGATATTACAGCCAAACAATAAAAATACTCCACGCTGCAATCCTGCAGTTGTGCAGCAACTCCATCTTGTACTCGCAGCAGCACCTCTGATATCCTCATGTCCAGGCTGTGTGTTTCCACACTGGTAGGCAACCAAGAACTGCAGGTTCAGGCTAGGATCCCTAAGTCCTTTCATTTTTCTCTCTAACAAGCCCCAAATTCTCCTGATTCTGGGGTTCTAACATAGAAATTATGTCCCCTTTCTGTTTGAGATTACTTGCTATAAATGGACCTTATCCTTTCACGCCAGGTCCTGAAATCTAGAACTGGAGGAATGCTCTCACCCTGCATAAGCAGATTCTAGGAAAGAAGCAGAGGTTATGCTAAAGAAGTCCAACATCAATGTCAATGATTGTAATTCCTCAAAGCCCACAACAGCAAGCAGCATGGCAAGAATCCAAGGACTGGTAAATTAACTCAGGACATCATTTCCCCCTAACAGTATCTTCCCTTGCACAGAGTTATGGCTGGCCATGTGGAATATATTTTCTTTATCAGCTTCCAGGAATTCTTGTATTACACCTTGCTTTTCATGTAAAGATTCAGAGGGATGACACAGTTTATTATCCTCTATCCTCAGCTCTACTGGTGCTGGTATCTTCTTCAAGTGATACCTCCAGAAACTAATGGCATTCCCTACTGGCAGGGAATGAAAGGGCACAACCGCTCCTCTGCTCAACGGTCCACTCCAGTTACCACAGAAGAGGAGCTTGCAATCCTTGTTGCCGCCACCTTCCAGCTGCTGCAACAGTGGCTATTCAACTTTTTTCAGGGAGCTCCACTGAGACAAATCAAACAATACCCGAGATACATGTGAAGTCTCTTCAACCCCCAAACTCTGCTCTCCTCCCCACCCTCTAACTCCTATCCTAGGAAGAACAGCAGCTTCTACCACAGCCATCCCCTTTCCTAATTATTATTTTAAAGCATCTACTTTTCCCATTCAGCAATATCCAGGAAAAAGAGCAAAAAAGCAGCTGAGAAGTTAAAAGCATTACTAGCAAATCTATAGAGTTCAGGAGCCCAAATTTAAATTAAATTCACTGAAAGAGTTCTTCCTTTCCCTGAACATGTAAAGGAATGGTTTGGTTATTCAATATTTGTAAGAAAAGCGTTTGTTCTAATAGTGTAAGATAAAGCATTTTCAAATATACACGTATACATAGGGGCATACTGTTTCTCCTTTTACACTGTAAATGCAAATCAATCTCATCCTCTATTTCTTTATTTTCCCAAGCTTATCAAAGAAAACAATGTGTAACTATCAGTACCAATAAATGCTACTGATAAAGCTGAAGTAGTTTTTTTGAAATAAAGGAAAAAGTCAACAAAGAGAACTTACTTTTATCTTAGAAATAATTATCCCATGCAAACTTCTAGATAGGCAGAATAGGAAACATCACTGCCATTTTCCAACAGTCTAGGCAAGGATAATTAAATGGGAATCATTTAAAAAAGTGCTTTGTTCATATTTTTCTCAAAAAGGCCCTTGTAAATAATCAGGTAGGGAAAAGCAAAATCACAATTAACCATTTGAATATATTTTTTTTTTTTTTTTTTTTTTAATTTTCTAGAGGCATGTCTTATTTATCTATTTGTTTGTTTGTTTGGTTTATACATGCACTGGGTACAGTCAGAAGCCGGGAGGGCGAGAGAATTCACCAGAGCCAGAGCGGGGAGCAGAGCAGGCAGAAGGACCGAAGTACACTGCTGAGGGGAGCAGCGGGCGGCAGGAGAGGTCTGCGCGCCATGTGGGACCCTCCTTCGGTGGCCGGGGAGCAGCCGGGGATCGAACCGGCGCCGCAGAGGCCGCGGGCAGCTTCGCAACCCAGCGCTCAACCGCTGCGCCACCTGGGAGGCCCCCATTTGAATATATTAAGGAACTCTTTCTATGGGGAAAATTCTTTATTCCAGATAAGACATAGCATACACACTCAGAACAGAAAGACTTATAAAGAACACACACACACACACAACTTAAATAGAAATTAGAATTTACTCCACTTGGTAATTACTAAGATGTGAATACAATTATATCACTCACTCTTGGATGTGACATACAGGATTTGGATCAGGCTTATCGATAGCAAATATGGGTATCTGAAATTTAGACACTCTTTCAGTTATTTTCCTTTGTTGTGACTTTTTTTTTTTTTAAGGTTTACTTATATATGCATACAAGAACTGGAGTACAGGCCCGAGGTGTGGGGGGTGAGAGGGTTCACCAGTGACAGAGTGGTGAGCAGAACAGGTGGATCCACTGAAATACACTGCTGAGCAGCGGGCAAGTCAGGAGAGGTCTGCTGTGCCATGTGGGTAGCTTCCTGGCAACGGGATTGAACTCATGCTGCAGTGGCTGCTAATAGCTTCACAGATTAAGTCTTAACCCCTTGCGCCACCAGGGAGGCCCTGCTGTGAACTCTTCATGCCTGACAGCTCCTTTTATATATAATGCCCCTTCTTCAACACCTGAATCTCCCATTGTGATGGTTAAATTTTATGTGTCAAATTGGGTAAGGTATGATAGCTAAATGTTCTGTCAAACATTTCTCTACATTTTTGATGTGAATGCATTTTGTAAATGGAATTAACATCTAACTTCACTGATGTTGACATGAGTAGAGAGATTATTCCTGTAATAGTTGAAGACCTGACACTAAGGTTTCCCAGAAAAAAAGGAACTCTACATCAAGACCGTAACATAGAAATTTTGCCCGAGTTTCCAGCCTTCTAGTCTGCCCCAGATTTCCAATTTGCCTGCCTCACAATCACATCAGTCAATTCCTTAAAATACATAATCTTGATAGTTATCTTTCACATACATATAATTTTCAGTTAATTCTGCTCCTCTGGAGTACTCATTCTAGTTAAGGCATTCAATTAAAAAACTTAGGGATCATTTTTATTTGCATTTCACTTACTGAAAACACCATACACACAAATCCACGTGCTCATACAAGCATATTCCACAGTAGTTCGACCTCCTAAACATCACGTGAATTTTACTCTTCATCTCCAGTTCATTTATGATGACATCTGAGAATACTTCAAAAAACAAAACAAAGCCTCCAAACAAATCTACCTTTCAGACTTTTCATATCTGATTTATTGAACACACTGTATTCTCTCATATCTGCTTTTGCCTGGTTCATTAATTTTTCCCTGACTCCTAAAGTCACCCTAATTCTTTGAGTCTAACATGATCTTATTTGTGTGTGTGTATGTGTATATATATGTATATTTGTATACATACATGCACACACATATATATCTCTCCTAGCCATTATCACACTGTGCTTTTATTTTTTTATTTTTTTTAAGATTTATTTATGCATACAAGAACTGGGGTACAGGCCAGAGGTGTGGCGGGCAAGAGGATTCACCAGAGACAGAGTGAGGAACAGAACAGGCAGATTTTGCTGAAATACACTGCTGAGGGGAGCAGCGGGTGAGTCAGGAGAGGTCTGCTGTGCCATGTGGGTTTCTTCCTGGCCAGGGATCGAAATTGTGCTGCAGTGACTGCGGACAGCGTCATAGGCTGTGTCTTAACCCCTTGAGCCACAAGGGAGGCTCTCTTTTTTTTGTTTTTTTATTTTTTTAAATAGGGTCTATCTGCCAGTGCCATACAAGACAAGTGTAGGAAAAAAGCATTAACAAAAAGGATGGGAAAGTAACTAATCCCTTGGGTGGAGAGGAAAGATTCCTCTGTAGATCTTACTAAAGGTAAGGAAAATAAATGAATGATAAAAATCTCAGAGAAGTCTCAGACACAACCAAACGATAGTGTTTTGATCCAGTTGCCCCATTACTCCAATGAGGTAATAGCCCAATGTTCATCAATAAGTGATCATTAAAGACTGTTCCTTTGAAACTTGTGTAAGTAGTTTCAGTACAATCTCGAACTTTAACTAAGATGCCACTTAAAATAATATTACTGTTTAGGTGTTCTGAAATTATAAAATGCCACTTTCTTTACAACATTAACATGGCAGTAGACTGAAATCTATGAAAGTAGGAGCAGGAGGCTAGATAGTTATCAAGGTTCACTTTAGCAGTAACAGAAATGTATGACAGTCCCTAGTCTCCTCCTTACACTGGAAACAATATACACAAAAAGAGACAAAGCAGATCAGGAAAGGCAACATTCAGGAATAGACAAATGCCTAGAAATTCTCCATCTTCATACAAAGAAAGAGGTCTAAGAAAACAGTAAACAATGCATATAGATGAAGTTAAAAAAAACATTCTCCATTTATAGCTCACAAATCACTTTCACATATTTTCTCATTTAATGTACATATACTAAAGTGAAAAAAGAATAATAATTTCCAAATTTTAAGAGGGGCTTACCCAAGCTATCACAATGGTTAAGCCAGGATTTAAGAGTTAAGGTTTCCTGATTTCTTGGTATACTCTTTCCTATTGTACTTAGATACAAAAGGGAATTATATAAAGAAAATAAATTCACAATTTGCGTGAATATACACACCAAAAACTATGTTGGGCGGTATATTGTATTGTCTTACTGAGTCCCACCACCACCTCTGACATATTTTTTTTTTTTTTTTAGAAATGGAAAGAGAGAACAGTTCTCTTAATTGGTAACAGCTTTTTTTTTTTTAAAGAGGCATGTACTTTTTTTATTTATTTATGATTTATTTATTTGTTTGTTTGTTTTGTTTATACATGCACTGGGTACAGTCAGAAGCGCGGGAGGATGAGAGACACCTCTGACATATTTTTGTCTTCACTTGGTGGGTGAAGCTGTTCTGGCAAAGAGGTTTAGTTAATCTTTGAAAATTCACAATTAGAAAGTGGTAGAGCCCAGAGTGACTTCAAATTCCACAAACTCTATGTTAGAGATTGCCGCTTGCCTCCCAATATACAGTTTTCTACTTATTCTCTACTAATAAACTACCTGATATTCAGTTGAGCACAATGCCACTTAACTAAAAGACTATATTCCCTGGGTTTTCTTGCAAAAAGATGTGGAAATATCAGTCAATCTTGGCACTGCATTGCACCTTCTGGGAAGCATACTGAAGAGGTATACTTCCTTGGTCTTTCTTCCATCCTATTAGCTGGAAAGTAGATGCTACGGCTACAGCTCTAACAACCATCTAGCTTATAAGGACAGTAGTCAACCCTAGGAAAAGCATAGTTATGTGTTGGAAGTTGAATCCCTGAAAATTGTGAAATGCCATGACACTGGACTGCCTACCTCTTGCAGGAGAACAAAATAAACTACCTTATGTCAATATTTGTTATTATTGATTCTATCAATAATATTCATTCTATAAGTCACGTCACCTTAACAAATATCTATCATTCCCTGCTCCAATGTTACAGGAAATTATTCCCCTGATATCAAGGTTTACATATCAGCAAATAATGGTAATGTTTATAAGTTGGACCTTCTTTTTACACTAATAAATCATCTTATATTTGATTATTATATTTACCTTTATTTCTGCAAAATCCCCGAAAGATTATTTCTACATTCCACTTCCTCCCCACCCCCCAACAAAAAGCAAACTACTCAAAGTCAAAAATTAGTCATAATGTTGGTTATACTAAAAATCTAACAGAACTACTAAATACATAAAGCTACACAATTAGATAATGCAGCCAATTATTATTTGTGCACCTACTACACACTCCCAAAAGATACAGTGGCAAGCAAAATAAACATAGTCCCAGTCCAGTTCTCATAAATTTAAAGATGATCTTATGTTAAAAAGACAGTCCACATCACTACATTAGGAAAATGAAAATCAAAAACATGAAAATGCTCACACATACTGGGACCATTCCTATCAATAACAAGTGGAAACTAAGTTTTGGGAGGATGTAGAGAAACTGGAATGTTTGCAAAATACAAATGGTAAAGTAAAAATGGTGTGGTAGGTATGGAAAACAATATGGTGGATCCTAAAAAATTATATGATTCAACAAATCCACTTTTAGATATATATGCAAATGAAAGTAAAGGTATTTTTACTCCATATTCTTAACAATTTTATTCACAATAGTTGAAAGGGGAAAGCAACAGAAGTTGATAATAGTTGAAAAAATAAGCAAAAAAAAATTACATACATACATGCGCGCGCATACACACACACACACACACAGCCATAAAAAGGAATTAAGTTCTGATACATGCTACACCATGGATACCTTCAAGACATTATTTCGGTATCTAAAATTAGTTAAACTCATAGAGAATAGTAGTTGCCAGGGGCTAGGATACTGGGGGAATGAAAAGCTACTGCTTTACCCATGTATAATGTCAGTTTCACAGTTCTAAGATGTATATGATGATGGCTACACAGCAATATAAATGTACTTAATACCACTAAACTGTGTACTTAAAAATGGTTAAGATGATCAATTTTATGTTTGTGTTTTTTTACCACAATGAGAAATCTGGAAAAGGAAAAGTAATGCCCTGAGCAAATAAACATGCAAATTTTACACACTTGCAACAGAAGGGTCACAAAAATGTTACCTTTCACTTAAAATGCCTGTAGTTTAGTTACTAAAATTTCTAAAGTAGTCTGTGGTTGTGGTTACGTTTTCACTGGGCTCCAAATAAAATGTACAATAATTTTGTCTAATGGAGGAATGTTACATCAAGTTTATCTCTGGAATGTGGAAAAAATGTTCCTGAGATGCAAGCATAGTATAACTGAAAGCTTATCATATTTAACATGTTAACTCTTGGAACATCCTTCCAAATTTTTGTGGGAAATTGTTGGTGAGCTATTAATATACTCAAACCAAAGGTTCAGCTTTTATAGGTACAGCTAACTAAATCACATGTCAAAGGAATAAGCTACCAAGTGAGAACGCTAAAATATCAGGGAAGAATTCCAAGGTTGCTATTTGGGCAAACCTGCATGAATTTTTAAGATGTAGTTTTCTGATGTCTGAAAAGTTGCTGGCCATGAGACAGCAGAAAAGTAAGAAAGAAATTGTCTGCTGTTATGCAGGAAATGCATATTTCATTTTAGAAAAACATGAAACTAAGAAGGAGCAAAGGGGGAGGAAGGAGAAGAGAAGCATAATGAAATGTAAGGAGCTGAAAAGAAAAAACATTTATTGAAGGGCTAAGTTTGGCTTTCGATTTTTGGTGGGGGGTCACTACTAGATGATAGGCTACTGCTTCTGAAAGAAAGGTTGTAAAAATTAATTAAGCATAACAATGTTATACAGATTAGCCAATTCATCAATTCACTCTAGAAATTGAGAGAGCTGACTGACAAGATGAAATGTCAATGAAGTTAGACTGTAAGCTCCATGAAGACAGAATTCATATGTTCCCTGTTATACCTACTGGGCAATAAAAAACGCCATGAGACAGACAAAAGTTAAGAATTGAGTTATTTTAAAGGATTTTGTTATAATGAATCACAAATTATACTTTCCATATAGCTATTTTCAATATTATGCCAGGGAAACCTTCCACTGTAAGATCTAAATGTAGCTAATTAATAAACATTAATATTTTTCTCCAGTTCCTCTAGAAAAAAGAAACAGAAAAACCAAACACAAGTCTAACTAATGCTACTTTTCATCATCATTATACAAGTGATCCTAAAAATAATGACTTTTGTTAACAGTTAAGGTTAGGAGGAAGAAAAAATTTCAGCAAGAGGAAGAAAAGATACAAGTAGATATAAGCAGATGGGTTCCATGCAGACCAGGCTCAAAGGGAGTAGAGCTGGCTAGCTCTGTGGCTTTTGTCCTCCAAGCCAATTTTGAAAGGAGAAAAAACAAAACAAACCGAAAAAAAAAAAAACAAAAACAACACACAAAAAAACCCACTGGAAAAGAAAGCATTAAAAATAACACCATGGCACTAGTTACCATGAAGCCAGAAAATCTGTCCTTTTCTGTAAACCTAACAGCTTTACACTGATATATATGGCACATGGATCTAAAATACAGTACGTGCAGACATTTTTGAAGGTACTGTATTATTTCTTAACAACCCTTAATATGACAAGCAGGGAAATTCCCCAAGTTATGAAATACAATTTCCCCAACATCTGTACCTAATCTCCTCTATTCAACCTTTCCTGAAACAACTACACATACCAGTAAAACTAACATTTAAAAAGAATGTTCCTATCACAATCTACCCTCCAGATTTTAAAATAACAATTTCTAAAGGCTTTTTTTATACACTCAAACCTTAATCCCACCTGCAGAGAATATGCTCTGTAAACTGATCATAAAATCTAAGAGCCAAATTGCTCAAGTGCCACCCCCAAAGCAGTTGTCAGCAAGCAACATACAATAAAACTCACCCTCCTTACTTTAAGTTTGGTTTTCTCACTCTTCACATGTTGTTCGAGGGTACAGAAGTTCTTCCTCCACCCATTTTCACTCAGTTTAGGTCTCTATGCCTGCTCCCCAGAGGAATATGGTACAAGCTACTCCTGCTTCCCAAAGTGTGGAACAATGTGCTCTACTCTATCCCCTTTCCCCAATCCCATCCAAGTGTTCACAGTGTCTTTCAGTTCAAAGGGAAGGAAGGAATTTTCAGAAATCAATCTAGTGACATACCCCAGTAGCAAATCCCAGGTGCATATATATGGGGGAAAGTTAGAATTGGGAAATATGTTTCATCCTGTGCCCCAAGAAACTAATGCCTGGAGCTTGATGGGTGTTCATTGGTGAGGGGACAAAAGAATGTTCACTTCTGTGCTTCTTCACAATATGGCTGAGAAAAGGTAGAGGATTTGTACCATGCTGCTGGGAATTTCCCCCTGAAGAGGAAAGGGGACTGAATGAGGAAAAAGGAAAAAGGGGATAATTTCTTTTTGTCCCTCTCCCCTTTACCCACCCCCGCCCCCCAGATGCTACTATATTCAATAGGAACTCTAAGGAAACATGACCAAAAATTTAAAAGCCATAGAAAGTAAGACCACTAGAATTTTAGCTGGTAGTCAAAAGTCTAAAAGGTTAACTATTCAGCTCCTGCAGAGGGAAAAGCAGGAAGAAAAAAGTGGTTCTTGACTGAGTGGAGAATTCTATGTGATTGAATTTGCCGTTCCCCTTCTTGTCTGTTTTCAGAATCAGACTGCCCCCCTCCCTGACAAGCGGACTCAGCACCTAGTGGGAGTAAGAGAAGACAAGAGAGAAAAAAGGGAGACAGAGAAAAACATCAACAGCCATGTTGCCAAACTAACAACTAAATCTATGACATGAAAGAAGAAAATTAACAGGATAGAGAGGAATAAACAAAAGATTGTCTCAAAACAAAACAGGCCTCCTCCCCTTTGCAACTGACCAAGTAACACATAGCATTCACTATAAAGGAGGTTTTTCCATAGTAAATGTTAGAAAATAAACGTGAATTTTACATAACTGTAATTTCAGAGAGTGTTTTATTCCAAGAGTATCTTTAAAGTATGTTGGCATGGATTACTTTACAAATAGTTTTTAAAAAGCAGGTGAAATGAAGTTTAAAGTACCCCAAATTGTGAAAGAAATGAGACTTCAATAACATTCTAATTCTAATGGTTACAGTTAATTAAGAAGGTCCACAAATAGATCAAGCCCACCAAAAAGGAAAACTGTCCATATGTGGGTGGCCATATACTTCCTGGAAAGATGTTACCCCAACTCCACAAAGATGTGGCAACAATTCATGGACTTGATGGGACAACAGCTAACGGAAAGACTTTTCATCGAAGTCACAGTCAACACGGTTAGTAGAACTCCAGTCAGAAACCAGAATGAACGCCCCATCTCCAGTCATAAACAGAAGTTGGATTAAACTACTGGGATTACAAATCTGTGGTCCGAGATATGGAGACATTAAAGACAAATTACTACATCCTCTGTATTCAGGCGTCTGGGCTTTAAGTGGGAAGGGTGGGAGACATGTAAGATTTGCATCATGGACATTATTATTTTTTTTTTAAATCAAACCCAGGCAAGCAATGATTTGGCCTCCCATTCGCATGCAGCGGGCTGTCAAAGGAACGAGTGTCACACTCTCTAAAATTTACGCGTAAGGAGGCCAACCTGCAATGGAAAACGTCAGCGCCGCGGGATCCGCACCACAGCCTCCTCCCGCGACCACAGCGCAGGAATCCGGCCGCTGGGCGCGGGGGCCGCGCAGCCCGCCACACGCTCGAGGACCAGCCCGGCTCCTCCAACAAGCCTTCCCGGGGTCACCACACCCCCTCGCCGGCGGGGGGCACCGGCTCCTCCAGGCCCGCGGTCGCCGCCGCCGGCCCAACCACAGCTCCCCCGGTCACCCGCGCTCGGCACCCTCCACCGCTCCCAGCGCCCCCCGCCGCCTCAGCCCCCCGAGCCCCGGCGCCGCCCGCCCCGCCGCCCACCGCCTCAGCCTCGGGGGGCGCCCCGGCCTTCCCCAGCCCGGCTCCCGGGCGCGCACAGCCCGCTCCCCTCCCCGGGCCGAGACCCCGCGGCTCGGAAGGGTCGCTCGCCGAGCTCGCCCGCCGGGGAGAGGGCGGGCGCGCCCCCGCCTCACGCCCGACCCCGGGGGGGGGGCCGCGACGCCCCGCTCACCTGGCTCGGGCGGCGCCTCCCTCGCTCGCAGCCGGCGGAGAAGGGCGGCCGGGCGGGCTGCAAGGGGGAGAGGGAGCCGGGGGGGAGGGGGCCGGGATGCCGGGAGCCGCCTCCTTTCTCCGCCGTCGCCGCGGCTCCCGCAGCCAGGCCGGGCGCCCTCGCACGCTCGCCCACTTTCTCACAGCCCAGCGGACGCTCGGGCGCTCCCTCACCCCTGCTCCCACACACACTCACTCCTCATTCACACACACACTCACACACACACTCACTCACTCACTCACACCCGGCCGCCCCTCGCTCCCTCGCTCCCTCGCTCCCTCACTCGCCTGACGTGCGCGCGCGCGCGACCCCCCCCCCCTCTCTCCCCCTCTCTCTCCCTCTCTCTCCCTCACACACACACACACACACACACACACACACACACACACACAGCGCGCGCGCCGCCGCCGGAGCCCGCCTCGCGCGCCCCCAGACGAGGCGCCGCGCGCCGCCCGCCGCGTGCACAGGCCGCGCGCGCACCCCGGCCCCGCCCTCTCGGCGCGGCGGCGGCGGCGGCGGGCGGGGGGCGACGGACGGCGGGCGGGGGGCGACGGGCGGCGGCTGGCGGAGCGGGGAGCCGGGTCAGTCCGCCGAACTCGGCCGAGCGGATCTGACACCTGCGTTGGGACCCGCCCTCCCGGCGCCGCGGCCCCCTCGCGGCCCTCGCCGGCCAGTGGGCGGCGGAGAGGCGACGGGGGGCGCGCGGGGCGGGCCGAGGGGGCGCGAGAGCGCAGCGAGGACGCGCTTTCCCCACCCGCCCCCAAACCGTCCTCGGTGTGGAAGAGAAACGGGTGGGGGGCGAGTTTTGTTCCCCACTCGAAACCGCGAGGTCAATCCCTTCCGTTGTCCATCCTCCCGGCCCTCGCAGGCTCTCCTCAGGCCCCATTCATCCACGCTGTGAACCCCGACGCGAGCCCACCCCGCCTCGGCCGCCGGGGTGCTGCTGACCGCGGCCACCTAAGTCCTCGCTGCCCGCGGACCTTCCTTCCCAGAGGCCAAGATTTGGGGAGGAAGATCATTAATATCCATAAGGTCCTCACGCGTGTATGCAAGGAAGACAATGCCTCTGTATTCTGAGGCAACTGTTTAAATGGATGTACATCGTAAATTTAGGCAGATTGAAAGATTTAGGCAGAGTCGTGTGGTTTGGCCAACTCGGCCATTTAGAAACCAGGGGGAAGCTTGGGGCGAAAGAGCTTCTGAGCTTCATTTGAGTCTTTATGATGATAAGACAAGAGTATGTTCCAAGATTGCTGTGAGAATGAGATGAGATCCTGAGGAGCATTTTGTAAACACTAAAATTGTTTGAAACTACAATTACGGTTTGAAGGAAGAGAGTATGAATACTTTCAATTCATTAAATTCATATCGGCCAACTCATGAGTATGTTCGTTGCTACTCTGCTAACAAATTTTTCTAGATCGTGAAGAATAAAGCCAACGACAACAGATGGCCGTGCTACTTTACATGGGAGATCCAAATAACCTTAGTTGTTTATTACCAATTAAGATATCCGATGTGAGATACAGTTTGCCTTCTTGTCGGTTCCACCACCCTCACCTCAGGCAACAAAATCTTTTCAGCACTCTTTTCTTTTCCCAAACCTTTGGGCTGTTTTTTGTTTTTCTTGATTTCTCTCAGGGAACTGAGTTTTTAAAAATAAAGCATAACCTGGGGTGGTAATTCTGAAGTGGACAGTTCCACCCACCTCAAGTGCTCTGTATCTTCTTCACCTACTCTAAAAGTTAACTAAAAATACTTTAACTAAAAATGTTATAAAAACAAAAATAATGAACCATTTCATTGACTTGCTCTACAGAGTAAATGAGTTAATAGGTATTAATATAAAGCCCGGCACAAAGCAAGTGCTGGTATATTTACTATTATGATATGTTATGCCACTCAGAATAACCTAGGATACTGAATTATTTTTACAAAGGATACTTTTAGAGGAACAAATGTGCTAGAAGATATACTGTTTCAAGAAAGTGGGGAAATTTTACATAACTAAAATGTTGCTTCTACGTCTACTAAACAGTCTCCTGGAACATAAATAAGACAAGCATTTTGTGGTCAAGGAAAACAGATCAGAGATAGTAACACTACGAAAATCTGGGGAGAGATACATAGGGAAATGGACAATAGGGAAAAGATTCCATGGTTTGCCTAGGAAATGATCAGTATTACCTAGTTTAGCCTTCATTCCCACTGATAACCATGCACCTCTCAGAAAAAGCAGCTTGAATTGGCAAAACTATGGATAGGTTATTAATTCACCACTTGCCTTTATTTTCTTTTTTTTAAAGATTTATTTATTTATTAAAGATTTATTTATTTATGCATACAAGAACTGGGGTACAGGCCAGAGGTGCAGGAGTTGGGTGGGGTAGGGGGTGAGAGGATTCACCAGAGACAGAGTGGGGAGGGGAGCAGCGGGCGTGACAGGAGAGGTCTGCTGTGCCATGTGGGTCAGCTCCCTGGCCAGGGATCAAACTGGTGTGCAGCAGTGATTGAGGATAGCATCATAGTGCTGAGACTTTTAAGATTCTGTGCCACCAGGGAGAACTTGTCTTTCTCAAAAATGGCAGAGTCTTGGTGAATCCTCTCACCCCCCACACCTCTAGCCTGTACCCCAGTTCTTGTATGTATAAATAAATAAATCTTTTTTAAAAAGCATCAAATAAAAGGCAGTATCTTATTCAATGTAGTGTCACTATGTGCCAGACATGTCCTCTGAAATTCAAAAGGCATACAATAGCACTGCTTTTCAATTAAACTAGTCATAAAAAACCCCAAAACCATTTGAAAAAAAGCTAAGATTATCATTATATGAATAATGATCAAATTCATACTTCATATTTTTATATGAAGTAATAATGGAACAGAATTATTTTCAGCAAAAGCCACAAAGATTCAGCTTCTTAGATTCATTTATAATCTTTTTAAACATGGATGACATGTTTGGACAGGTATGATCCATATTTCCTTTGAGAAGCAATGTGCTCAGAAGTAGCCCTTATGGGTTTAAGTGTGTGCCACTCATTTTTAACCAATAAATTAATGTTTTTCAGAAGGCTCGGGGTCAGTCGAATCTCTTAGGAAGATTTATAGTAACTCAGCATCTCGAGAGTCACATGAATCTGATCGGAAATCCAGCTTGATTTACCAGTGACATGAGATTTTTGCTTAACTTCTGTAAGCTTCAGTTTTCTCATCAGCAAAATGAAGATTAACTAATCAAATTATAGGATTAATGAGACAACTCAAATCTAATGCACTACATCGATAAATACTGCCTATTCTTATACAAAACGGATATCAAAATAGTCAAATATCAAGCAGAAGTCATGCAGGCTTTAGATATGTGTTAATAGTACAAATATACATATTTATGGTACTCAGTTTCTAAGTGTGAAACCAAACTCACAGAAGAGCAATGTCTTCGAAAGAAAATTGAAGCGTACCCTTTGCTTGAACCAAGAACAAATTTTTGCTCTTATTCTGAGACACACTCTTTTTTTAATTGATTAAATCAGATTGTCTGGTGTTGGGGTCCAGGCATCAGTGTTTTTTTCTCCAAGGAATTCTAAAATGCAGCCAAGCTGAAGACCAAAGTTTAGACAACAGAATGTTAAGAATTAACAATATATTTTGCCATGTTGAAATTTTACCACTGTATGAATCAATTGTATGAGCATTTCATGATCAGTTGGATTTAGTGGTTAGAATATGATAGCTAGATTTGCAACAAGAGTCATTTTCAAAGTTCTTGCTAGATAATATAAAGGACTAGGGGGAAGCAGGTAAAAGGAATTGATAAAACACAATCTCTTCCCAAAAAGTTGCCCTAGTCCAATCAATCCCCGTCTGATTCTACTTTTGTACAACCATGTATATCTACATCGGCCAGAAAAACAAAATTCATTCATGAAACAAAAATAAATTCTAAATTGCATGTCAAGCAAAAAGTACCCCATAGACAGCATCCAGTGCAAATCTTTTCTTCCTGCATTTTAAGACAAGGGAATAAGCAAGGATTTGATCAAAACTCAAGGTCACGAAGTAGTAAGGAGGAGAATAAATTCAGAAATAAATTCAGGATTGTTAGCAGTACCTAAAATTCTTTGTGGAATCTCACGTGATTGCTGTAAAATTCATGTGACTAGAGAAAAGGTGGGTATCTTCCCTCCGAACCTACACTCGCAAATAAGGAACAGTAGCAGCAGCTGCAGTAAATCTAGCTCTCTCCACTGCTTCCTCTCCCGGAGCCAGCCGGCTAGAACCAGCCCGACAACAACAGTCTTCACAGAATAACTAAACACCGATCTAGCCTTTCTCCACCCATGTCCCTCCTCCTTTCTCTCCACTCCATTGCGGCATGTTAAACTAAAACTGAGCGCCCCTCTAACTATGCTAAGAAAATGCCAGTGCCAGACACAAAGGAGGATGGGGTGGAGAAAAAGAGAAGCGAGTGCGTACATTGGCTGAATCAGGAAAGGATGTAAGGGGTGGGGGGACTTAGAGGGCTGATGGAGGTCCTTCTCTCCTCGTTAATTGTGTCTGATTGTATTTTTTTTCTCTCTTACATAAGAATAACCTGGAATGCTTGTTTAAAATGCAGCTTCCTTGGCTCTCACCTCTGCTTTCTGAATTAGCCGGTGTACCTGCCTTTTTATTTTTTTGAGCCAAACTTAAAGCTTATGGAGTCAGCCATCAGTCTGCATTTTAATAAGCATACCAAGAGATTCTTAGACACATGAAACTAGTGGATGAGAGAGACTGAAATAACCACGTGTAAAATGTCCTTTATTTAAAGAACTCAACATTTATAAACTCATTTTATTTTCAAGCAAGCTTGCAAGGTTGAGCAAATACTTTTAGTTCCCTCCAACAACAGAAAATTGAGGCAATTAAATCTTTGGTGGCAATTTCTTGGGCTCCTGACTTCCCTGGCTGCTGGAGTATGCTAAAAGTGTATCACTCTGGGAAGAAGGAAACAAATAATGGTGGAAAGGCAGGGTGTGAGCTAAAGAATAGTGGAGGCACAGGGCCTCCCTGGAGGCGCAGGGGTTAAGTCTCAGAGCTATCAAGCTATCACCAGCCAACAAGTTTGATCCAGGCACCTGGGGACATGGTGCAGCAGATCTCCTCTGTCTTGCCTACTGCCCCCCTCAGCAGTGTATTTCAGTAAATCTACCCGTTCTGCTCCCCACTGTCTCTGGTTAGTGATCTCACACCCCTACTCCCCATCTCTGGCCTGGACCCCAGTTCTTGTATGCATAAGTAAATAAAATAAGCTTGCTTCTTAGTCCTGGACTGGTTGAAACAGATGTGGGTGAGAGACCAGTGGAGAGGTGTAGGACAAGGAAAAATGACAGGCTTTTCTGCCCTCCCGCCATCAGGATAGATGATAGATCCTTGCGGTCCTGAATGCATGCCTGATGGCGGACACTTGGAGTAGGGTGTGGGCATATGTAGATGGGATTCACCTGGGCTAAGACTGGGCTTTTAAGGGCGGCGTCACAGGGACGCCAGCAGCAGCAAAAGCCGAAGAGAAGCCGAGATCACTGGAGAGCCCAGATAGAGTGAGGATTTGCTGGGGGCTGGGAAGACTGCCAGCCTCCTGGCCCCCCAGCACCCCTGCCTGCTGTGAACCTGGTAAATCCCAATAAAAGACCTGCAAAAAACCACTGAGGACTCTGACTCCTCCTTTACCCGGTCTGCATGGGATCAGAAAACCTGCACTGGTCCATTCCTGACCCTACAAGAGGTTAACAATGGCAGCTTTTATCTTGATTTTGGTTTTGCTCTTTTCCTCCCATACTTGTCTGACTATTTCTGACCCTTTTCTAATGGTCCCTGCCAGAAGGTGCTTTAGACTTGTGGCAGGCTTTCCAGCCTTGCTTTGGGTCAACCCTGTTTGGCTAGACATTTACTCAAGAGGGGATGAGTAACTTTGGGTGCTAGATTTGGAAACTGAAAGGTCGATGCAGGGGCCAGGAATGAGGAAGCCCACATAGAAAAAGACAAGATGACCCTGACACCAGGACCACTGATACCATCAAACCTAAACCTAAAGCCTAAGCAAACCTAAACATCAAAACTAAACTGAAGCTATAGACAGGAGAAAACAACTTGGCTCCACCCAAACCTGTTCTCCTACCACCCTACCAACCCAGTTTTCCTGCCTGACCTGTCCGCACCCTATAAAAGGGACATCTCTCCTCACAACGGGCGTGGCTTCACGGACCCCACCTTGGATCCGTGCGGTCCGCTAGGAGCGCAATAAATTTTCCCTTCCTTTGAGAAATTTAGCCTGGCTCACCTTTTCCTTACCACTCCAAACCTTTCAGAAACTATATTCTTTGACTGGTCTGTATTGCACACTAATTGTATTAAAATGTTCCTTTTCATTAAAGGCCTTATATATTTTGTGTTGATGCAGAAAAACATATTTAGAACCATCTGGCAGAACCTATTTAGAGCAGGCAGATTTGGGGGTTTAGGGGTGCCACTCTCACTGAGCTGTAACAAAATCTTTATTAAAAAAAAAAAATAGTGGAGGCAGGGGCCTCCCTGGTGGCGCAAGGGGTTAAGCATGGCACTATGAAGCAATTCACAGCCTCTGCAGCACGAGTTCTATCCCCCACCGGCCAGGGAGCAACACACCTGGCACAGTAGACCTCTCCTGTCTCTCCCGCTGCTCCCCTCACAGTTTATTTCAGTCAGTCTGCCTGTTCTGTTCCCCACTCTGTCTGTGGTGGGTTCTCTCACCGCCCCCCCCCCCCACATCTCTGGCCTGTACCCCAGCTCTTGTATGCATAAATAAAAATAAATCTTTTTTAAAAAAATAATGGAGGCACACTGTAAAAAGGGAAAAATCAATAGGACACACCCCTTCCCACCCTCACGACTGAACTGGTAGACATTTCAAACCACACATGAGTCATGTGGGTCTGTCACATATCTGAGTCATGAGCAGTGCCCAAAATACTTAACACACGTTTACAAATTGAGTGAATGAATGTGTGGGATACAGCTCCCCTAAGGGTCAAATAGGCATTGACCAATGTGTACAGTGTCTTTTTCTAAAAACTATCACCTTGGTACATGGAACTTTAGTTAATCAATGTCCTTTACTTAAAGAATGCAAATTCTTTTGAAAGTAATGAAGACCCTGGAGGGTGAGGAGGAGCTCTGCTGCTTCCCTCAGTCTTTTATCCTTCCCTAAATGGGGAAGAAGAATCACTGTTCTTTTTATTTTTGTTTAAGATTTATTTATTTATGCACACAAGAGATGGGGTACAGGCCAGTGATGGGGAGGGGATGTGTGTGTGTGAGAGAGAAGATTCACCAGAGACAGAGTGGGGGGGCAGAACAGGCAGATTGAAATACACTGCTGAGGGAAACAGCGGGCAAGTCAGGAGAGGTCTGCTGCACCATATGGGTCACCTCCTTGGCGGGGAATTCAACTCGTGCTGCAGTGGTTGCGGATAGCTTCATAGTACTGCATCTTAACCCCTTGCACCACCAGGGAGCACCCCACTGTTGTTTAATAAATAACATAGAAAAATGTGGTTTGGGGAGATATCATCCAGGTGGAGGTTTATCAGTGACCAGTAAAGCTCATCTTTTTATGCTGAAAGTGAAGATGAAGTCATACTCTCCTTGTCATGTGCAGCCTCCCCCTCCTTAGTCCTTGGTGCCCCACCCCATGACTCTTAGCCAGAGACTTAAACCCCTTTCTCACTGACCAAAATGAGCTTCCCCTTGCACAATGCACAACTATTAAATGCACAATTACTAAATTGACTTTTCTTTGCTGACACCTCTCATGCTGGTGGTTACATGTTCAGTGGGAGAAAACCCAGAGGAGTAGATTTTCCCCTATACTCTGACAAATGAATGAATGAATTCTGGGAGCATATTCATGCCCTGTCAACTCCATGATTGTCCTGGTTAAGTTTGCTGTCTGTTGCATTTTTAAAAAGTTATGTTAGGGGGAAAGGATGTCCTGCGCTAATCCCATACAGGCTTTGTGGACTCCACCCCCACTCCAGACCAAAGCCATCAGGACATTGGGAAAGACAAATCCCGTCACCACCAAAGGGAAGGTGGCTGGGACCTGAGGGTGGAGTTAAGCAGCCAGGTTGGGTATAAAAACCAAACACGTGGGCCGTGGGGCTCTCGCTCTGTGGCTCGCCTCCTGGCTTCACGGCTCCTGGCTCGCGGCCAGCTCTCAGAGTGCCATTTGGGATTCCAGATCGGTGGATCGGGTAGGACGCATTTAAAACTTTGTCTCCCATTTTTCTCCCTGAGCTGTACATTTCCTCATTTGCCCTTCCCTTGTAAATAAACCTTTTATTAACCTTTCGTGTGTGCCTGCAGTAAAGCATTAGTAAGTCCTTTTAAGCATGCGGGTGAGGACTCACAGTCAGGCACCCCGTTTTGTATCGGGGCTGCCCTATAACAGTTAGACTAGAAAACCTTGTTCATTAGTCTTAGTTCATATAATTATTCTCAGTGCAAAGAATCAGAGAGATTTGTATCTATTCTGTCCTATTTTTTCCCCTTAAATAAGAGCTTTGTAAGAGCTTCTGGAAGATTTTCAGAAGGACTTAGAGAATATTGAGATTGATGAACTAATCCCTCACAACAAACCATATTTCTCCTTCTTCCCAGTGCAAACCACAGTGCATCAAAGCAATAGGGAATCAGATACAATGCCAAAACCAAAATAAAACCCAAACAAATTTTGTGTGCTCATCCAGTAGACCCAAAATGGAGGCACTTGTGCTATGCACACCGCGTCTTAATAACTGTGGGGTTTTTTGCGTCTCTTACCCTACCCCCATTCTACCCCCCCTAGCAATTTCAGCCTCTTCCAAGAATACAGTCCTAACTGACCACTATGGAATTTTCTGGTCAGCACCAATGAGGTAATCATTTCATTTCCCAAAGGAAAATGATATCATCAGTCACAAGACTTTTTCCCATTCCCCACAGGTAGGTTACCTAGCTTCTGTCCAAAATTCTACCTTCCCTGTTACTTTGTTTTATTTTTCAAAAGTTTTTTGCTCTCTTGTTTTTCAAGCACATCTCAATCATTGCACTAGATTGGCTTTTTTTGGTAAATCTTCCTGACTTTTCCTATTTCCTACTTTTCTTATATCAGTTGCAACTGAATCCCCAAATGTCCTGACTTTTCCTATTTCCTCCTTTTCTTATATCAGTTGCACCTGAATCCCCAAATTAATCCTTTCCTTGATTTTTCTTGTTTTTCTCACTGCTTTTCAATCTGAGTTTCATCCTAACAGTGTGGGTCTGCTAGACTTAAGTGGCCTGTTCAGCCACCATTATGGTTACCTGCAGTTCTGCATCCTTATACAAAGGTCAGAACTGCCCAGTCAATCAGTCATATGAGGCAAACCTTACAAGGTGACTTTCAAATCAATCAAGAGCAGAAAGCTTGATCACTCTGGGAAGGATATGCATCACAAGGTATGAACCGGAATGCCCAGGGAGCTGATGACAGATGCATAAACCTACTCCCAACTCATACATCATGAGGTAAGACTGGGAAGGCCCAGGGGGCCGAAGACCAATATATGACAAGGGACCCCAGAAGCTGACCAGTGGAATGCCTTATTGATAAGATTAGGACCATGGCTGGGGGTCTAGGATCCAGTTTCGATGACAACACTTGGTCATCAAGCTGATCACATGGTCAGCAGACTCATGTCCCCCCCCAAGCCCCAGATGACATTCCTGAGTTTCACCCATCCTTTCTCCTTGTCCTCCTAACACAGGTAGCTGATGCTGTATGATTATTCTATCAATAAAAACGGCCAGAATCTTGCTCTCGAGCAGCATCCTGCATTATGTAGCCTGCTCCACGACTCCCTTATCTTTGTCAGTGTAGTGTTGCCCGGCGCAACATAACAGGATGAAATAAAGTCAGAGAATATGGTAAAGTGAAAAGGAAATTTTGAAAACCTGAACTATGGAGAGTGAGACAGTGGAATCACTAGGCAAACCCATAACACAGAACTTCCCGTTATTTTCACTTATGTGCCAGAACTTTTCTGTATGACTTGGGGCAGACTACTAAAGTCCAGATAAAAGATCCATAATTCTACATAGTAGATAAATGGCAAATGAAGGCTTAGGCATGAGGAAATTACTATAGTATCATTTGGAACATATATAGAAAACAGTCCCCAGTCTAGTAATAAAATTAACATATCTTAGGAAAGTGGAATATTCTCATAACTTTCACATATATAAATAGCTAAAGGTCTCTTATTTTTGCAACTAAGCATAATGAGTCAGAGACACTGAGCAAATTGTCTGAAATCACACAGCTGGTAAAGCCATGATTTGAAAACAAGCAGCAAAATACACACTCTTAACCATTTATAATTCCTCCACAAAGTATATTACATTGATTTTGTCTACAGTTTCCCTCCATTCTTGGTAAAGTTTTATTGAAATATTACTGCCTGCTGCTTATATCTTCAATATCATATACAATCTTTAAATACATAATATACATTAGAATTTATCACAAAGGAAAGAGTTCATTAATCATGCGTACAACCAAAAATTCCTAAATGTATTCTTCTTCAAATACACAGATTCCATTTTTAAAAAATATGTATTTATTTATGCATACAAGAGCTGGGGTACAGGCCAGAGATGGGGGGGCGGGGTGAGAGGATTCAGCAGAGACAGAGTGGGGAGAAGAACAGGGTGGATCTACTGAAATACACTGCTGAGGGGAGCAGCAGGCGAGACAGGAGAAGTCTGCTGTGCCATGTGGGTCACCTCCCTGGCCAGATATCATGCTGCAGTGGCAGGGGATAGCTTCATAGTGCTGTATCTTAACCCCTCGTACCACTAGGGGGGCCCCAGATTCCATTTTAATTAAAAAACTAAAAATCAGAGAAATTTAAAATGAATTTACTAAAGTCATTGAAACTTTTTTAAAAAAAAGATTGATTTATTTATGCATACAAGAACTGGGGTGTAGACCAGAAGGTAGGGGGGGGAGGTGAGTGGATTCACCAGAGACAGTGGGGAGCAGAATAGGCAGATCTACTGAAATACACTGCTGAGGGGAGCAGTGGGTGGGACAGGAGAGGTCTGCTGCGCCATGTGGGTGACCTCCCTGCCCAGGGATTGAACTCGTGCTGCAGTGGCTGCAGTTAGCTTCATAGTGCTGACACTTAACCCCTTGAGCCACCAGTGAGGCCCCATCATTGAAACTATTATTACACATATACTTTCTCTCAAAGATCAGATACTAAATATGAAACTATTATCTTAGCAGAGACAGAAATGTTTGAGTTTTCAAAAGGGACACACTGACATGTTGAGGTGCAAAGAGTTGAGTTTAGCAGAAAAATCAAGTCTAGTGGAGAAACCAGGATTGAGTACCTAACAGGCAAAAATAGGTCAGTGTCCCTGGCAGTCACAGCTGGTGGAGAGTGATGTCACCCGGGAAATCGAGGAGGGTGTGGGGGAGGTGGAATTTAAGGTGGGGAAGCAGAGAGACCCTTTGAGGGGGAGATCTGTGGGGCGGGAGAGGAGGAATTTACAGAGAAGCTTAAGTCAGCCTTTTACAGGCTGATTGTAGAAACAGCTGAAGCACCACTTCCTCCCCCCTCTCAGCTTCTCCCAGGCCTCTTTCCCTACCTCCGATCACCATCAGACCCCCTCTGCTGGAGACAAAGACTCCAGAGAAAGGAATGAGGAGAAAGACAAGCCTGAAAAAGAATTTCGATCAGGGAGACCGTGATCAGGAAATTAGTGAAAATGAACATTTTCATTAAATCTTGGAAAACATGATGGAGAAGAGGAAAGAACAAAGGAGAGATGCAGATGAACAAAATAGTAGGAGGAAAAGATGGCTGAATGAAACAAAAGACAGATTGACACATGCAGCTAAAGTCATAATGGAAATATAATTCTTGTAATTGTGAATTGCTTAGGTTTAGAAAATGAAGCAAAATGAAGAACTGAGAAAAACATCGTAATCATTGTAATTTGAAATTGTCCAAAAAAATAGTGTTTTGGCAACAAGCAAAACTGGGATGCTTTCAACTAAGACTTCTCTCCCCAGCTCACGTCTACGTTCAAAGTTATGCTGTCTCAGCGTTTACTTATCTCGATCTAGAAATTGTCCTGGCTAAGTTAAATGTCACATTTTAGTAGAGATGGTCCCTGTTCAATTGTTAATGATAATAAGAGTAATAATAATCATCTTTGGAATATGGAAAGAGTTCATTTGAACACTCTTGCTTTTGAAAGACGTCATGCAGTTCACATATTTTGATCAACGACATTCTCTAATCCTGTTCAATTAATTTCGGATCAGCGCTAAATCTCTCTGCTGTGTCCTGTGGCTGTCCTGTGTACCAAACAGTAGCAACAAACCTTTTTCTCATCTAAGCGTGAATGCTGCTTTTAGGGTGATTGTTATCTCCTCCCTGGTCTAACCAAAATGCACCTATAATGTGCATGGTGAGATACACCATGCCAATAGAGAAATAGAGAAAAATCAGGAAACATCTCACCAGAAGGACGGGTATACAATGCCTACAATTGGAAGAAACCTGTATTTCTTTTCTCAAACTTCCCAAGAAAGGATTTCTATTATTTCTATCATTTATCTCCTGTTTTCTCATCTTCCCCCTTTCTCCAAATCATTCTCTTTATTGTAAGTTTCTCTATTTCCATCTCATGTTGCCCCCACATCTGATTTTGTTGTGTCTTGACTTAGTCACCCAGACTTCCACTAAACTTTCAGAGTTGGAATCAGAATAGTGCATTAGGCAAAAAATCAGGCGCACAAATCACACAACCACAAACAAGCACTCTCACTGCAGAATCCTTTCAACAACGCATTCCAGTTTCTGGCAGTCAGCAGTTCACGGAGACCTGAGCTCTGAAATAAGCAATCCGCGCATTCACATGCATGCTGCATGCACATGGCCTCTGCGGTCGGCTCACAAAGACACCATATCTGCAGAAAGGGTTTGCAAGCAGCATATACCGGCTGTGTATTCTCCACCCCTTCCATAAGCTCTTCCTGACTGGCTCCTTCTCCTAGTCACCTCCTCCCTCATGCTGCCTAGCAATACCTCCCCTCCTCTTCCTGCGGTTCTCAGACTCTAACTGCAGTGCCATCCATCACCCTCCCAACAGGTCTTCAGGAAAGCAATTGTTTCAAGAAGCTCACTTTTCCCCTGACTATGAACTTGCTGTAGCAAAAGATTGTCAAAATAGAATTTCCTTCTGGAACACAAAATAGAATTTCCTTCTACAATACTGTAGGCTGGTTCCTAGTCCCCTAACTTGTTTCTATGGATTTTAATTTGGACATAGAAGGGCTTGGGGAGACTTGTGAAGAGGAAGGAAGGAAAAATGGAGGGAGAGAAGGAGAGTGGGGAAAAGGAAGGAGAAAGGAAAGAAGAGAGCAGGTAGGAAGGAAAGTAGAAAGATAAAAGGGAGGGAGGGAAGAGAGAAAGTCGTGCAAGAAATTTGAATGAGGACAACTTGGACAAAAGTAGAGATACAGACTGAAAAAGGAAAGGGGATTGCACAGGAGGAGAGAGGAAGTGGAACAAGAGGTATGAGGTATAATCATAAATCAATTTTTTATTTCCCAATAAGTTACTCAGGTGATCCCAGAAGAACACAGACAATTCTTAGAAAAGGTTAATAGGAGAAATAGCGATGAAAAGAATAATCTCCTACTGGTATATTGTTTGTCATGAAATTTCCTAAGAAAACAGCCATCTTCGGGGCCTCCCTGGTGGCACAAGGGGTTAAGACGCAACCTATGAAGCTGTCAACAGCCACTGCAGCACAAGTTCAATCCCTGGCCAGGGAGCTACCCACATGGGGCAGAAGACCTCTCCTGTCTCACCCGCTGGCCTCACCCGCTGCTCCCCTCAGCAGTGTACTTCAGTCAATCTGCTTCTGTTCCCCACTCTGTCTCTGGTGAATCCTCTCACTCCCGACACCTCTGGCCTGTACCTGAGTTCTTGTATGCATAAATAAATAAATCTTTAAAAAAAAAAAAAAAAAAAAGAAAACAGCCATCTTCAATATCTGCCACAATGGAGATTTACACTGTATTTGGAAACTTAGATGTTTTGAAAGTATTTTTTGATGCTTGGAGAGAAAATACTCTAAAATTAGGGCCTCCCTAGTGGCACAAGGGGTTAAGACACAACCTATGAAGCTGTCCGTAACCATTGCAGCCTGTGTTCAGTCCCCAGTCGGCCAGGGAGCTACCCACATGGCACAGCAGACCTCTCCTGTCTCGCCCACTGCTCCCCTCAGCAGTGTATTTCAGTCAGTCTGCCTGTTCTGCTCCCCACTCTGTCTCTGGTGAATCCTCTCGCCCCCACCCCCACACCACCTCTGGCCTGTACCTCAGCTCTCGTATGCATCAATAAATAAATCTTTATAAAAAAAAAAAGTACTCTAAAGTTAAAACAGCAACTATTGTGGTCTTGGAGGCCTGATTATACTAAAAATTAATCTGCTGGGGCCTCCCTGGGGTGGTCCAGGGGTTAAAGTCTCAGCGTTATCAATCTATCACCAGCCACTACCACATGGGTTACATCCCTGGCCAGGTAGCTAACATACATGGAACAGCAGCCCTCTCCTATCTCACCCGCTGCTCCCTGCAAGAGTGTAGTTTAGAGGATCTGCCTGGTCTGTTCCCCACTCAGTCTCTGGTGAATCCTCTCACCAACCACCCCACCTCTGACCTATACCCCAGTTCCTGTATGCATAAATAAACAAAAATAAATTTTTTTTAAAAATATCTGTTGGTGGGGCATCCCTGGTGGTGCAGGTGGTTGAGCACAGCGCTGTGAAGCTGTCCGCAGCCTCTGCAGTGCGGGTTCAATCCTTGCCAGCTGCGGAGCTACCCACATGGTGCGGCAGACCTCTCCTGACTCGCCCACTGCTCCCCTCAGCAGTGTATTTCAGTCAGTCTGCCTGTTCTGTTCCCCACTGTCTTTGGTGAATCCTCTCACCCTCCTGCACATTGGCCTATACCCCAGTTCTTATATGCATGAGTAAATAAACCTTTAAAAAAATAAATAAAAAATATCTGTTGGTTATCTAAAATTCATGTTTACTTGGCCATCCTGTATTTTATCCAGCAATAATATCCTCAGGGGGTTGTGATACATACCCCAGTTTGAGAAATACTGGAATGCAACAAGAAAATTTGCACTTAGTAAGACCACATGGAGGAAGTTGCAAAGAACACATTCTTGGCACCAACCACAGACATGCCAAGTGAAATCCCAAAGAGTGCTCATAGATCTTCAGTTTGATATACATTGGCGTCACTCAAGTTTGGAAACTGCTGATTTTGCCACAGTTCTTCTCAGAGCCTCCCTAAGTCTTCCTAAAATTTGTGAAATTAATCCAGGTGGCTTTATTGCCCTGGTGGCCTAAGTGAGCAAACCAAAATCTAAGTGTGCAAATGTCTCAAGGTTAAGAAACCAGTCACAGGGCCTCTCTGGTGGTTCAACGGGTTAAGTCTCAGCACTATGAAGCAAGCCACAGCCACTGCAGCACTGAGTTTGATCCCTGGCCAGGGAGCTAACCCACATGGGACAGCAGACCTCTCCTGACTAGCCTGCTGTTCCCCTCAGCAGTGTTTTTCTGTCACTCTGCTTGTTTTGCTCTTCACTTTATCTCTGGTGAATCTTCTTACCCCCAGCACCTCTGGCCTACACCCCAGTTCTTCTACACAAAAATAAAAAAAAAATAAAGATGCCAAATAAGCATAAGAAAAATGTCATTAAAAAAATGTAAGTGAAGAATAATGAGTTATTATTACCTGCCTATTAGAATGGTTAAACTTCAGAATACTGACAACATGAAATGATAGCAAGGATGTGGAGCAACAGGAACTCTCACTGCTGTTGAGAATGCAAAATAGTATTTTGGTAGACAATTTGGTGGCTTCTTACAAAATCAGACATATTCTTATCATATGATCCAGCAAACATGCTCTTTGATATTGAAGCAAAGGAATTGAAAAGCTACACAGACACTTACAGCAGCTTTATTTGTAATTTCCTGAAATTGGGTTTGAGACAACCAAGTATATATGCTGATGTTATCACAGGCAAGGTTATCCTGAGACCACCATGGAGAAAGTCGGGTAACTAGCCATGGTGGGCAGGCGTTCCTGGGCATGCCTTGTGATACCAGCTATTGTCCGTAGGTAATCAAGCAGGAATGCTCTGCTGTGATTTGCAGATAACAGAGAGGTCACAGTTACCCATGAGTGGCCAGCTCATAGGAACCCACAGGAAGCAAGAAAGATTTCCTTCAATGGATGAATAGAGTTAAACTGTTTTTCATCCAGACAGTAGAATATTGTTTGGCACTTAAAAGAAATGAGCTATCAAACTATGAAAAGACATGTTGGAAACTTGAGAGCATATTGTCAATTGAAAGCAGCCAGTCTGAAAAGGTTACACATATTGGATGATTCCAACCAACACATATTATGGGAAAAGTTAAAACAGTGAGACGTAAAAAGGTGAGTTCTCTGGGCTTTTGGGGTTTGGGTGAGAATGAATAAGCAGAGTATGGAATATTTTTAGGGCAGTGAAACTGTTCTGTGTGATACTATTATGGTAGACACATGTCATTATACATTTGTCAAAGCCCATAGAAAGGACAGCACCAGGAATGAGCCCTAGTGTAAGTTCTAAGCTTTGGTTGATAATGATGTGCCAATGTAGGGTCATCAACTGTAATAAATATACCTCTCCAGTACAGAATGTTGATACTGTGGGCATGGGGAAGATATGGGATAGAGGGTATATGGGAATTCCCTGGACTTCCCACTCATTTTGCTCTGACTCTAAAACTGTTCCAGAATGAAAATCTATTTGAAATTAAAAACAAAAACAAATAAACTAACAAACAAAAAAAACAGGCAGCAGGTTTCAGATGCTTCTAGAGCCATGCTAAAACTACTTGGAGTAGAATTACCTAGTTTGGTGGTGATTGTGCTTGTTGAGCCTGTCAGCCATCTAGAAGATGCTAAGTTTCCATTTGCTTATGATGTTTAGAATCTCTTCCTTTTCTCCCCCACTGAATTTTCTTGATGCCCTGAATACAGGAACTATGATTCATGTTTTTTAATTACCTGTGTTTGGAGGAAATGCCTGGCATCAAGAGGCAACCAGAATACAAATGAAGTACAGTTCTATGACATCAGGAACCTTCCATGCAGTGAGCAAAAACTATTGATACTTTCACAGTCATTTGCCCTAGCGGATGAGGTGTAGGAGAAACGCACCAAACTGCAAAGGTTGGCGGAGGAAGTAACTTGTTGCCCTCTTGTGTCCAGTTTTAGGAAATACAACCTCTTCCTCAGCAACACCAGCTTTCTGAGGTGTGGATCCTGTGCTGGGTTTTGGGCATTCAACAGTGAATGCCCCAGATGGCATGGGAAAACAATCTAGGGGAGCTGTAAACTAAAATATAGTATAGACCTTGGAAGACAAGCTAATATATGGTAAGTAAAGACGTAGGAGTGGATGTGATTTATGAGTGAGAAAGCATAGTAAAAGGAGAAGGGAGAGAAAGAAACTTGAAAATATGCTCTCAAGTTTCTCAAGCATTTAAAAGTAAACAGAAGCAGGGCCTCCCCAGTGGCACAGTGGTTGAGCACTGGGTTGCAAAGCTGCCCGCAGCCTCTGCAGCGCTGGTTCAATCCCCAGCTGCTCCCCGGCCACCGGAAGAGGGTCCCACATGGCGCGCAGACCTCTCCTGCCGCCCGCTGCTCCCCTCAGCAGTGTACTTCGGTCCTTCTGCCTGCTCTGCTCCCCGCTCTGGCTCTGGTGAATTCTCTCACCCTCCCGCGCCTCTGACTGTACCCAGTGCTTGTATAAATAAATAAATAAATCTTAAAAAAAAAAAAAAAAGTAAACAGAGGCAGGCCTCCCTGGTGGTGCAAGGGGTTAAGCACTGCACTGTGAAGCAATCTGCAGCCTCTGCAGCAAGAGTTCCATCCCTGGCCAGCCAGGGAGAAACACAGGTGGCAAGGCAGACCTCTCCTGACTCTCCCATTGCCTCCCTCAGCAATGTATTTCAGTCAGTCTGCCTGTTCTGTTCCCCACTCTCTCTCTCTGGTGGATCCTCTCACCACCCCGCATCTCTGGCCTGTACCTCAACTCTTGTATGTATATATAATAAATCTTTTTTAAAAAAATTAAAAATAAACAGAAGTGCCTCCCTGGTGGGCTAGGGCTTAACTGTCAGTGCTAACACAGCCATAGCCTGAGTTCCATCCCCGGCCAGGGAGCTGACCCACATATGACACAGGTGACCTCTCCTGTCTCGCCTGCTGCTCCCCTCTGCAGTGTATTTTGGTCAATCTGCCTGTTCTTGCTCCCTGCTCAGTGTTTTGTGAATCCACTTACCCCCGCACCTCTGGCCTACACCCCAGTTCTTGTATGCATAAATAAATAAAAATAAATCTTTTTAAAAAGGTAAACAGATGATAAAGAATTATAAAAGCACAGTGTGTGTAGAGCTAAGAGGAAATTGAGGATGTAATGATGTAGATGCCGAGAGAAGGGAATGTTTCAAAACAGGAGGGACTGGTTAACCATGTTTAATGCTGCGGAAAAACAAGAAAATGAGACTGAAATTTATCTAGTGTTGAGCATCAATGAAGTCCTTTGTGACAGCTTCTCTTAAAATTGTTAAGAAAGATACTGCTCTGCTCCCCGCTCTGGCTCTGGTGAATTCTCTCACCCTCCCGCACTTCTGACTGTACCCAGTGCTTGTATAAATAAATAAGTAAGTAAATAAATAAATAAATAAAAATAAATCTTAAAAAAAAAAAAAAGAAAGATACTGGATTTCAGGGGAAAAGGTGGTGAGAATAAACTTGCCAAAATCTTTAAGATAGTATAACATCAATGATTATTGGATTCCTCCTTTAGGTTTTCTTGTCCAGGCAAAATAACTTAAGTTCCCTTTTTCTGTCTGACAAAATTCTCTTCTGTGTTCCCTCATTTGCTATTCTACTTTTCAAGTAAGTGGTTGTACAAAATTATAGTGGTTTGATGTATAATGTATATTAAAGAGTAATTTTGTGGTTTTCACGTTTTCTCTCACACACCCCCCCACCCCGTTCTTTTCTCTCTTCCACACACTTAGCTTTTAGCAGTGCCTAGTATATGACAAACCCTCCACACACATTAGCTATTTTATTAACTAGTGTGTATTTATAGCGAACACATATAGCTGTCTTTCATACTAATAGACGTGCCAATATTAATTACATCGTCACATAATGTTATAAGAAAATGCCGTATTTATATAAGACAAAATAATTATATATGATGTAATATAGCTACAGTTATCTATTTAGCAGCTTAAAACATTTATTTTCCCAGGGTTGCTGTTTGTTGGGAATATGCTCACAGCTTAGGGGCACAGTCTTCTTAAGGCCCAACTGAGGGACAAGCCAATTCTAAGTTCATTCACATTGCTTTGGGCAGGCCCTGGGCTGCTGCCAGTTGGCTATAAATATCTGTTGTTGCCATATGAGCTACAGGGTATAGGTGGGAGTGTAGGGTACAGGGGGTGAGCTATAGGATAGCTCACTGCTGCTTTCATGGGGGACAATTTTGCACACTGCCTGGCACATATAACCTAGAAAAACCTAAACATGAACATATATGATATAAATGTACAAAATTCAATAATTACATTAGCTATCACTGCATATTCATAAAGATATATGCATTGAAATTTCCTGGGTTGTTCCATACTTGCAAATTCTAAGCTTGGTTTTCTGATGGGTAGAATGGGGAGATGGAGACTTCCTATCTATAAATGAATTTCTAGTGTTTGTCTTGTTTTGTTTTGTCTGTAGTCAGTTTTATTTAAAAGGCTTTTGTGGTGGGTTTAATTTCAAAATCCTTAAAAGAATCCTGAAATGAGACCAAGCTCTGGGCCTTTGCATGGCAGAGAGAGCTGTGCAAGACCACTAGTGCCATCGGGACCTTTGCCCAAAAGCAGTGATAAGATGGAGGACCCATTGTTGGGGATGTAAGTTCCACATGTTACATGTACTCAGTTGACAGCCTTGCTGCTAAGTCTTTTGCTTCTAGAATTTCCTTGCCTATTTCCTTTTGCCCTATTCCCTTCACATACTTCAAGGAATACATTGATTGGTTGTTCCATTGCTGTGCTCCACTGATGCACTCAAAAAGTTTATTTTTCTAGAACTTCATCTTCCTGCTTTTGACTCACTTCTAAAATGCTTATATCTATAAATGGGAAGGTCCAGTTTTGAGTCCACATCTCAACTCCATTCAATTGACCACACTGAATTGTTTTGCACTAATTAATATGTCAGCCAGAAAAAAGCAAGATTGTCTCTGCAGTCAAGAATTCTCCATCTGGGCCTCCCTGGTGGCGCAAGGGGTTAAGATACAGCCCTATGAAGCTATCCACAGCCACTACAGCACGAGTTCGATCCCTGGCCAGGGAGCTACCCACATGATGTAGCAGACCTCTCCTGTCTCCCCCGCTGCTCCCCTCAGCAGTGTGTTTCAGTCACTCTGCCTGTTCTGTTCCCTGCTTTGTCTCTGGTGAATCCTCTCACCCCCCACGCCTCTGGCCTGTGCCTCAGTAATTGTATGTATAAATGAATAAATCTTTTTTAAAAACTAAAATAAAATAAATAAAAATTAAAAAAGAAGTAGCTCAGAGGAGGGAACAATAAATTCTTCAGAAGCAGAAGGGACTAGGAAAGGTTTCTGGGAAGAGAAAGCATGTAAGCTGAGGTCTGAGGTACTCAGCAGCATTTGCATCCTGGACATAGGAGTTGGGAAGAAGCTATTTCGGAAAGGAAGAAAAGAGGCAAAGCATAGAGGCAGGAACACCAGCAGGTGTGGGCTGCTCAAGAGGAGGCTGTTTCCCCTCCTCCGAGTCTTCTGAGGAGGTATGTCCACTGGTTCCCAAGTCCTGCGCTGATTCCATGTTTTAAGTTTGGCTGTGACTAATTTATTGCCTCATTCCTACACACACACACACACACACACACACACACACACACACACCCCAGATTCCCTCCTTTCCCTTTCTCCCCACCTCATATAACCCTCCTCCCTTCCCTTCCTTCCTTTTATGGAAATCTTTTTGGTGTTTAGGCCCTGGATTTAATTTAGTTGGATTGGACTGTAAGAATAATGTTTCTGTACATTTGCCCAGAGGCCTTCAGCTAATGGGCGTATTCTTTACAGGCCAATAAACAGATGAATAAAGCCAGCCTGTGTCTTGAGTCTCTGCCTTCCTTCTCTTTCTTTGCTCTGTACCCATCTTCCAGTGGCTGAAACATTTCTTGAAAACGAACATTTTCCTGGGTAGCTTAAACATCAGAGGGTTGAAGTCACATCTGCACCTGTCAGTCAGTTCAAATTCTCCGAGGCAGGGGGGCTTCCCAGGGACTCACGGGGAGAGCCAGGCTACGTGGACTGAGCTCTGGGCGTTCACCCCAGCCAGTGAGAACCTCACATCAGTGGATGGCAGCTGCTTGCTGCACTTCTCTCCCTTTGGAGCTGACTTTGACCTGATGTCATTAAATAAACTGATATGGTTCTGGCTGACCACATCACCCTAATGAAAATAAATCTGGATCTCTCTAAAACCAAGATCCATGCCTGAGCTCCGGAAAAAGAAAAAAAAAAAGACAACTCAGGAGAGAGGGGACATCAGGACAGCCTGTGAATGAGAAATTCACCAAACTGTATTCCTCAGGGTCTCCTCAGCCCAACATGTGTACGTGGTGCTTTGTGCTCTTCGCGAGGTCCTGCCTTGCTTACTCTCCTTTCCTTCTGAGTCCTGATCCCCACCTGCCTTCCCCAGAACATTCTGTTCTTATTTCACTACCCTAACCTCAGGCTCCCTCTCCGACCCCAAGAGAGTGCCCCCACCACCACCACCAGGGGAGAATTTCCACACCGCAGACTCCAAGGGTTGAGGTCATGATTGGCCTAAGTTCAGTGTCTCCATCTGTCTGAGCTTCACAGAAAACATGGTTGCTGGTCTCCCCTCTCTATTCTGTGTTTTGCCTTAGCTCCATTTAGCATCTGCTTTTTTCTTTCTCCCCAACCCCCACCTCCTGGCCTTTTCTTTCCCTGACTCTCCCTTAGACTAGACTCACATCTGTTTTCCAGCCTCTGTGCTTTCACTGTGGAACAGATGGGAAAAGAGTAAGTTCTGGGGCAGGCAGATTAGGAAGATCTGGGTCTTGGACTCAGATTTGTTGTGGGGATAGTCCAGAATCCATGTATCTCAGAGGTGAGGTGCTTATGGCGCTCTCAGAGGAAGCAGAGGTGCCATTGTTTATGTTAGACTTTAACCATCACTTTCCCTTTTTCCCAAGTAGACAGCAAGCTGGATTCCTCGTGGCCTATCTCTCTCCCTTCCTCCCTCCTTCTGCCTGCCTGCCTTCCCTCCTTCCTCCAGCCATTTACTCTTTTCTTTCTTCTATCTGCTATTTCTGCCTCTAAGTAGGGAGATACAAGGAGACTTAAGGAGCTAATAGATAACTTTATACTTTCATGTTTTCAGCACACATAAAGTCAACCAGTTCTCAGATTTGAGTTTCTCCACTTCAAGTTGATTCCTTCCAAAGTGAAGATATTTTAATGGGCTGCCCACTGGAGTTTCTATGAGTAAGAGCACAATGTCTTTAAAACTCCTGGATCAATGATAGTACTATCCACATATTACAAGATACCAGGAAAAGAACTGGTGGAAAATGAGGCAACTGGAATGAACCTGGCTCCACTTGTCTTTGGACTTCTGATGGCATTTTGTCCTTAGGAATCCAGAAACCAAGATTCTTAGCAGAAGCTTAAACAAAGCCAAAAGACAGAAATGTCTGGCATCTCCTCTCACAGAGCTCCTCTGCATTTCAGAAGGATCCAGAGGTTCAGTATTCCTCAACTTTTCCTAACCCAAAGACAAGCAGTCTTCTTCTTACACAAAGTCTTGTGTCTGTGTTTGCTTGGATGTGGAAATCAATAGAATTCCTGGGAGTAAAATACTTTGAATGGGGGGTGGGGGGAAAGGCAGAGAGAGAGAGAGAGAGAGAGAGAGAGAGAGAATACAAAGGAATTAATTGGCGCTAAAGAGAAAAATGAAAAGCGGAGAGGATGCAGGAATGATCTGACTGTGGAAGATGGCCAGAGAGATAGAAGCAGATCTGCCAATATGCATTAAAATTCTCCAAGGACAAGATAGAACTATTTAGATAAGAAGGAACCCAAGGAAAAGGGGACTTCAGCAAGATGGCAAAAGGGAAGAAATAGACTCATGGACAAAAGGCATATGGGCCTGGGCCAGCCTTTCCAGGGAACAGCACTGTCTCTCACCAATGTGGTCATAACCTCTGGAATGAGGGTGTGAGTGACTACAAATTCCCATTGCTATTCTCATTCCAGCTTCAGTGTAACATTGCATTGTACTCCTCCCAGACCTCTCTTTCACGCACGCTCCTTCTCTCTCTCTCTCTTTCTCTCCCCCCCCCCGACCCCCCCCCCTACACACACACAGACACATTCTGTCTTGCTCTCCTTCATCTCATTGTTTCAGATTAGGACAAATTTGAAGTCCTTTCCAGGGAGTGGCCTGTTCGTCTTACTCTCCAGCCAAAGTAGAAACAGCGTGAGAAGGAGACACACTCAGCAGCCAAAGGACTTGGTGGAAAGAGCAGAGGATCCTGGACAGTGAGTTGCTTGTATAAAATCCTAAATGGACAGAGGGAGTGTATGTGTGTGTGTGTGTTTCTTGAAGGGTTAGAAGGGGACAGTGGGGAATGTCACTGGACCTAGACTTGAGCAGACATCCCAATGATCCATGGAATTCAAATGAGAGGAGACACCAAGAGGAGATAATATAAAGAAATCCCAGTGAAAAGGAAGATTAGACAATGTAAATGAACAAGGTCACAGGGAAGGGCAAAATGAGGGCCATTTAGAATATAAAATTTCCTCTGACTTGGTAGAAAAGAGGAAGAAAGGGCCTTCCTGGTGGCGCAAGGAGTTAAGTCTTAGCACTATGAAGCTATCCAAAGCCATTGCAGCATGAGTTCGATCCCCGGCAGGGGAGCTGGCCCAAATGGTGCAGCAGACCTCTCCTGTCTCTCCCCACTGCTCCCCTCAGCAGTGTGTTCCAGTCATTCCGCCTGTTCTGCTCCCCACTCTGTCTCTGGTGAATCCTCTCACCCCCACACCTCTGATCTGCACCCCAGTTCTTGTATGCACAAATAAATAAATCTTAAAAAAAAAAAAAAAGAGGAAGAAAAATGGTTATGCTAAGAGTTTCAAGGAAAAATGAATGTTGAGTGAAAGATAAAAGGGGACCTCCCTGGTGGCCTAGGGGTTAAGTCTCAGCGCTATCACTGCTACTGACTGAGTTTGATCCCTGGCCATGGGGCTAACCCACATTTGGTGAAGCAGACCTCTCATCTACTGTTCCCCTCAGCAGTGTATTTCAGTCAATCTGCCTGTGCTGTTCCCCACTCTGTCTCTGGTGAATCCTCTCAGCTCCCCAGACCTCTAGCCTAAATCCCCATGTTTTTTTTTTAAAGTTTTATTTATTTATTTATTTATGCACATACAGGAACTGGGGTGCAGGCCAGAGATGCAGGGGGTGGGGGTGAGAGGATTCACCAGAGACAGAGTGGAGAACAGAACAGGCAGATCTACTGAAATACACTGCTGAGGTGGGCAGCGGGCGAGACAGGAGAGGTCTACCTTGCCATGTGGGTTGTGCCCTGGCCAGCCGGGGATCAAACTCGTGCTGCAGAGGCTGTGGATTGCTTCATAGTGCGGTGCTTAACCCCTTGCAACACGAGGGAGGCCCTTAATCCCCATTTTTCTATGCAAAAAATAAAGTAACATCAGAACGAGGCCCCCAAGTAAGTAAGGGCGATGAAGTTACTTGAGTGGCCTACTTTAAAAAAAAAATTAAAAAATGAAAAGGAGTCACAGAGTAGAACCAGGAAGTCCCACAGATGTCCTTCCTGGGACTGATCTGCTGATGGCGCCCCTGAGCACCACCGTGTCTATTCCCAACTCCTGTCAGACATGCTGCTCTCGGGACCTGCGATGCTGCTGCTGCTCACTGCTCTCATCATCCCCTCTGGTGAGTCCCTGTCTTTGATCTTTTTCCATTAACCTGCCAGTTCCTGAGCTATATGTGCATTTGAGGGTGGAAGGAGCTTAAAGGGAATGGGAGGAAGTGATGTTTGGTGTTGAGTTCAACTGTTATTAAAGAGAAGAGTTGTTGTAAAGAAAAAACCGCAGAGATATGATTGGAGATGATCTCAGACTCAGGGAGCTAAGAGTAAGTCAACAAATAGCAAAGGGAGAAGAAGCTGAGACACAAATGCAGACAATAACTTAGAAAGACCGTGTAATAAACAGCTGGACCAAATTCAAATATTGAAAGATAAGAAAGTGAAGGAAGTATATTAAAAAAAAAGCCCTGCAAAACACTAGCACCAGTTCTGACACCAGTATATTCATGTACATACAGAAAAACATATACCCTATGTAAATACAAAAGAAAAATTATCTTCTCTGATTTCACAGAATCTGATTAGAAGACTGACCACAGAGAAGGAAACTTGGGCTTTAAAGAAATCCTGTTCTCCTAGATACAGACTATGAAAAAAATCACTTGTGTAGTAGTGTGAATAATGGGCTGTGAGGACAGAAGTCAGGACACAGTACAAAGGCCCCCGACCCACTCTGTGAAACAAGACCCCATTCCTGGTTGGGGGGTGAGGTCAAGAAGGCATCCTGAGTCCAAGCATAGCAAAGTAGGATTTTGTGGTCGACCATTGCCTTTCTTGAGTGTTTCTATTCCTGCAACTTTGTATGCAGCTCTGACCATTCATATTGTGTTAAATAGAAAGAAAAGACAGAAAGATAAAGTACAACCATTTGGCTATCATTTATCTGGTTTTGGTTTCATTAAAGCCTTATGGGATATGCAGCTGGAGTCACTCATATTTTTTTTTTTCTCCTTCCTTTGGTACAGACTGGACACCACTAGGGGCCAATGGCCAACGAGGAGGTAGGTGAATGCTGGGATCTAGGCTATTGGGATTCTCATCAGGTTAACAGAGATGAATGATCAGAGTTAAAAACACTTGACTACAATGGTGAGAGTTGTTGCCAAGGTGTGGGAAATAGGATCTATCTCACCAGTTTCCATAATCTGATCATCCCATTCCTAAAACTTGGTCTTCATTTTTATTATATCTTTCCTGAGACCTCCTCTATATATCTCTTCTCTCACTCAGAAAATGCTAATGGAAAGCATTTTTAAAAATCAATGTTACAGGGCCTCGCTGGTGGCACAAGGGTTTAAGACACAACCTATGAAGCTATGTGCAGCCACTGAAGCATAAGTTCGATCCCCAGCCAGGGAGCTACCCACATGGTGTGGCAGACCTCTCCTGGCTCGCCTGCTGCTCCCCTCAGCAGTGTATTTAAAGTCAATCTGCCTGCTCTGCTCCCCACACTGTCTCAGGTGAATCCTCTCACCTCTCACACCTCTGGCCTGTACCCCAGATCTTGCATGCACAAATAAATAAATATTTAACAAAAAAAATTTTTTTAATCAATGTTACAGTGGACTAAAATGCAAAGACAAACTAAGAAGACATCTCTGTTCTATAATGGTATTGTGTCACCTGAACAGAATCATAAAATTTTGACTCCTTCAAGGAGTACTTACTTCATCTTGATGAAGGAAACTGATCAACTCTACTCTGCCTCAAGGCAGTCAACATAATTAACAATATCTCTCTTCCTTTTCCCAACCCTTGAGAGCACTTAAGTATGCAACCCTTTAATGGAGCATAAAATCCAATTTATGGGTCACAATTGGCTATTCTTTAATGAGTTAGGATAGACTAAAATAAATATCAGTGTGAATTGCAAATATACTCCACAAATAAAGTGTTATTCTTTGAGTTGTATATATGAATACTGGTGCACAATAATTTCTTATTGCATATTCTGATACAGAAGATTAAAATACTTGCCATGGCCCCACTTGAGGATAAAAAAGCCAGAACCCTGCCTCAGAAACTCCATCACATTTCAGCACTGACAAAAACTACTAAACATTCTGAATTCATTTCTCTGAGCTGGTTAAGATCCCATCATGTTTCATGACATTGGGATGCTTTGCTAGCAGTAATACTAACAGATATAATGAAAATGTCTCCATAAAATAGTTTTTCAGAGAAACATTGTGAATCTCAGATAAAGCATTTAGTATAGTGGTAGCTCAAGGAAAAGGTGGATTAAACTAAGGTCTGTGCAGAAAAATGGTATTTAGTCCTAAAATCCTGAGGAGACAATTTGGATACACTCTTAGCCCAATTCCCTACCATGGCTTCACTTTGTATGAGTGACTGAACTGGAATGTGGCTGGAAAAGGGGAATAGGGCAGGATGGGGCTACACCCAGTACAGCCTCTGGAATGATTTTGGTCCATGATTTTTTCAAATATCCACTGGGATTGGACTAGTCTTGGATTCCTTTCATTACAATTTGTTCCGAAAGAAGAAAACTCGTACTGAGTGGTACGGATAAAGGGGCTCGTCAGTTTCTGATGACCTTTATCTGGAATTTTTAAAAAGGCATAAAGAGTAAGCAGGAGAAATTCCTACAAAATGTTTTGAGTTTTGCCTCCACTACAGTGATCAATAACTGACAGGCTTTATACAGTGCGAGTCTCACCAGTTTCCTAGCTGGCATCTAGGCTCTGAAGTTATAAAGTAAAACTGTGTAAATTTGCTGACCCCTAGTGGGTAAAATAGCTCATGACACTCCATCTACAAGGAGGGATTACAGATGAACTGTTGATATTTGCTAAATATTTAAATGTTAATACTTCTTTGTTGTTTTGCTTTTTAAAAGTTGAGACAGCCTGTTTGAGGAAGAGATGTTACTTAAATAGACGGTCTTCTTACTTTATTTTAATAGTTTCCACCTTGACACCTGGACCATTTTTAATTCTTCTCCCGCTTTTACTTTCGAGTGATCAATTGCAAGGCACTCCTCACTAACACTGGCTTTCCTCTCTCCTCTCTTCACCTCACTTCTCACTGAGCATCACAAAACCATACACATCACCCTGTAAGAATGCCCATGTATCAGCAAGCTGATACTCAATTACATCAAAAGTATAAATATCAACATTCTATTTTGGTATAGACAATGTAGTAAGCATTGCAAAGAGATCATCAACCCATTGTAATTATTAGCAAGCTTTGTGAGCTTGGGCAATTTACTTATTCTCCTGGTGCTCAGTTTTATCAATTGTAAAAACGGCGATTTAAACAAAACCTAGAACAGTATACTAGTATTCGTTCTTTGTATTATTCTCTACTGAGACAATGAAATAACGTACATTATTTCTGCTGTCCAATAAAAACTAAAGTCTAATCCAGAGAGGGGCTGCAATGGAGGATTTTCAGATGGACATGGAATTTCATCCCTCTAGATAAGACAACAGAAAAAGGGCCTCCCTGGTAGCCCAAGGGATTAAGAAGCAACCTATGAAGCTGTCTGCAGCCTTTACAGCATGAGTTTGATGCCCAGGCCAGCCAGGGAGCTACCCACATGGCACAGCAGACCTCTCCTGTCTCACCTGCTGCTCCCCTCAGCAGTGTATTTCAGTCAGTCTGCCTGTTCTGTTCCCCACTCTGTCTCTGGTGAATCCTCTCACCACCACCACCCCCCACAGCTCTGGCCTGTACCCCAATTCTTGTATGCATAAATACTTTTTTTAAAAAAAAAAGACAACAGAAAAAAACATTCTAGACTAGGGCTGAATAAGAATAAATATATTCATGAAGTAGGAAATTTGTTTGGATTATAGGGGAAAGGCCATAGAAAACAAAGAAAAATATAATTGTGGGAGTACCTACTGTGTGCTGGGCACCAAGTCAGACAACTCATGGGGAGTACAAGGGAGGGAGGTGGACAGAGTGCTCAGAACAGGCTTTCTGACTTTTCTTTCAGATGATGATGTGACTCCAGAGCCATTCACAGAAGATCCTAGTAAGCTACCTTTTCTTTGTTTCTGTGTTGCTTTCATATCTAGGGCAAGAATTACTAAGGATGATGTCTGTGCAAAGAAAAAGGAAGACTTAAAAAGGAGATTGGTGGGTGTGCTGGGGCTGCAGGAGTCTGTTGTCTATCTTCCAGGATGTGAACTGGCACAATCTTTTTATCTTTTTCATGTCCTTCTGTGGTGGTCCCTATAATTGCCCAAGAACCCACATTCTTTCATGTCCATCTTTCTTGCCTCCTACTAAACCATGCCTTTCCGGGCCTCCCTGGTGGCTTAGGGGTTAACTGTCAGTGCTATCACCTCTATGGCTTAAGTTCGATCCCCAGCTATGGAGCTGACCCACATATGGCACAGCAGACCTCTCCTGTCTTGCCCGCTGCCCCCCTCAGAGGTGTATTTCAGTAGATACTCCTGTTCTGCTTCCCACTGTCTCTGGTGAATCCTCAACACCCCTTCTTGCCCCCCGCCCCATACTTCTGGCCTATACCCCAGTTATTCTACCAAAAAAAAAAAAAAACCCATCTGTTTCTCCTGCTACCTTTTGCTGCTTTTCCTGCCTACATTTTTCATTCCATTTTGGGGATCTTTGCAGATCTGGTGAATGATCCGGCTACAGATGAAACAGGTAAATTTTTACTGCAGTTCTTTCAAAATGGTATGATTTTTGTTAACTTTCATTATATTTATTTCAGCTTGAGTTAATCCTATATATTTTATCTCTGGGAGAGGGATAGAGGGGTTGTGGGGGTAAATTTTCAATGACATTGGGATAGAGACACCTTCTTGTCCTCTAACAAGAGAGAACAAAATGGATTCATAAGTAAAATGAGGCATGGATAATAAAGACATCCCCCAAATTAGTATGTCAATAGACCAAATATTCCTCCAAATTATTCACAATTACTTCTGTTAATGCTGTTCCACTGGACATAATACACAAACCCAGCCTACACCTTACCCTGCCTTGATATCGCCACTCTCTTTTTTCTACTCTGCCTCTCCCCTTGCCAGTTCTAAGCCCTCCTCACACCTGCTGTTTTGTGCCTTTTCAGTTCTGGCTGATATCGAAGATGACCTGGGTGAGTTCAGATCTGGGATCCCAGGGCGACCAGGGCCATTCTGGGCTTTCCCCAGAGCCCATGCTGGAAGGCAGTATAGCTGGTGATGAATCCCAAAATGAAAGTCTATGTAGCACATTCTTTCAACACTTCAATTTAAATAACATTTTTGATTCCTTAACAAGGAAGAATAGTGTTAGGTGTTTGCCATACCAAATACCAAAACCTGATCTTTCTTTCAAAGTTTCCAAAATGGGCAAAAGGCAGGACAAATCTATAAAAGAGATGTTTGGGTAAATAAAAGTAGCCTTCTAGAAGATTTAATGGTTGAACTGATTCTCAAAAGAAGAACTGGAGCAAACCAGGGAGTCAAGATCTGGGCATTCCAGCCAGAGGAGAAGCATGTTCAAAGGTAAAACAAAACAGAGCTGGAAATATTGGAGAAACCGAGTTTTTTTAATGATTAATGTTTAATGATTAGGGGAAAAACTGGAAGAGACAAGTGGTAAGACAAAAACCAGATTATTTTTAAAAGAGTTACTGAGAATTTGCTACTAGGTAAAAACTCATTTTCCCTAAAAATCTTTGCCTAATAGACAAGATTGACAAATGATTGGATAACTTTATGTGGCTTCACAAAATGCTACAATCAGGATAAGCATAAACAAAAGACTCAAATATAGCCCTTGGCTGGACTCGGTGTTGGGGGTTAAGATGGCACACTGACGATGTTTCTTCCTGAAGACAAGTCAAAGTGACTCAAGTGAATAGAAGAGGGAAGAGCTTCCAGATAAAGAAAACAATATTGTCAAAGGTGTAGGATTGAAATAAAAACCATTATGAGTAGTTTATACAAAGGAAATTTCTAATCAGAGTAATCAATTGGAAAAACATTTGAAACCATGGCATAGATGAGTACCTAACATACTTATAATAACCTACTTTATTAGCACCTCTCTTCCTTCTGATGTCCAGATAACACCCATGGTTAGTCTATTCCTTCAAGACTCATTAGCCTTTGACATGTTCTCCATGAATCAAACTAAGTCTGTATTTAATTTACCCCTAGGTCAGCATTGGTGAAGACTCTACGACCTTCACTATTCTTTATCCAACAACTTCATTCAACATAAAAGAACCCATGTTAATGTATATAATGTACAGAGAAGAAATTTATGAGAAAGCGCTTCTTCAAGATAACAACCTTTTCTCTCTTTAGCTCTAAGATAAACTCTTTCAGGAATTACTCTTTGCCTTGTGTCTCTAATAAATGTGTTTGTCACACTACAGAGATGCTCACAAAACAGGATTTCTCAACTCTCCAGGAGAGAGAGAAGAAAGGCAAAATCAGATTTCCCATCCTAACTTCTAAATCTCTCCAACTGTGTGCTTCAAACCAGCCCATTATGAGTTTTCTTTTATAAGCTGCTAAGGTGTTAACTCATCTGTTTCTTATTTATGGGTGCCGTGTGAGCAACATGACAGTTACAGAGGTAATGATTTCTGGAACTAGTAATAATTGAATAAAACATTTGTTTTCCAGCTTCATCCAATGACAGAAATACCACCGCAGGTATGACGTCGCTTGCATGAATTTTCTTCCTGCAGATTCTTTACTTCTCTGTTCTTAGAGAGTATTTGGTACATCTTTCAGTTTTCTCTCTCAAATAATATTATTAATGCCATTTATAATCCCCCCCTCATTATGAATTCCTCTCCTAAAAGTCAGGGAAAATGTTGAACCCTTGGTACATGGCCCTGTTATCATCCCTTTTGTTGTTTAGTGGATTTGATTCAGAATTACCATCAGGGCCTCCCTGGTGGCGCAAGGGGTTATGAAGCAATCCTCAGCCTCTGCAGCACAAGTTCGATCCCCAGCCGGCCAGGGAGAAACCCATGTGGCGAGACAGGCCTCTCCTCTCCTGACTCGCCCGCTGCTCCCCTCAACAGTGTGTTTCAGTCAGTCTGCCTGTTCTGTTGCCCCGCTGTCTCTGGTGAATCCTCTCATCCCCCCGCATCTCTGGCCTGTACCCCAGCTCTTGTATGCATAAGTAAATCTTAAAAAAAAAAAAAAAAAAAAAAATTACCATCAATGCCTAAAACTGTCTTCTTGGCATACTAACAATTCTGATGTGCATCCAAGGTTAAAAACTACTGAACTAGAAAGGGTGACCCATGTCAGAATAATATTAATAGGATTTCAATTTGATATTTAATATTGCCACCTGGATAACCCTAAAAGGAATTTTTCCTAGAAGAGCCCTGAGTTTCCAGGTAAAGCAGTACTTACATTTCTTCCTTACCAATTTCCTATTGCTCTGCTTTGGTGAGCAGGAAGGACCTGCCCCAGTTTACCATGATGCTCTGCAGAGACTGCATTTTTTACACCACTCTCTCCCCTCCTCCAGCCTTTCTTTTATGTTTCTCCTTCTTTTTTTTTGTATTGGGCTTCTTCAGAGTGCCGAGATGAGAAATTTGCTTGCACAAGACTCTATTCTGTGCATCGGCCAATTAAGCAATGCATTCATCATCAATTATGTTTCACCAGGTAAGGGGTCCCAGAATACCCACAGACCAAATTCTGTGCTGTTGTTTTTGTATCAGTAATTGTTTATTGAGCACCTACTATGGAATTTCAGTCTTTGGTGGAGAAGTTGGGGCATACCTCTTCTAGCTATTCCTCAAAGTGTTAGAACCAGGAATGAAATTGAGGAGAACAGGCTGATTAGGAAGTCTAGATACTTGAAGGCAAATGAGGATGAGGACTGGAGACATAGTCGTGATGGAAACACTAGAATGTTGAATGATGATAGAGAGTAATGGGAAGAAGTATTAAGCCTGACTCTAGGTGGAGTGTGTGAAGTGTCTCTAAGAGTTATCACTAATACCATTTTATCTCCTACTCTCTTCAGGGATGGGGGGATGTGGTTAATTAAGTGTGAAATACCCAAGGAAAAACCCAGACTGGGGAGACAGGGTAGAGTGGGGAATAGAAGAGCTGAAAGGGTACTGCAGGCCTCAGCCAGTTCTCCCCCTCAGTGCTTCTTCTCTCTCCTTCCTTAATCATGCATCGGTGCTGGTAGTTTACGACGGATGTACATCATCAACAACGAGATCTGCTCCCGTCTTGTCTGTAAAGAACATGAAGCTATGAAAGGTAAGGTGATGCCTCCGCTTCTTACTCAGGAACCCAGCACTTTTAGTGGTGCTTTTAATGAGGAGGGAGCGCTCTAAGTAGGGACACTATATTAGATGATTCAAGATCAGGCTTTGGAAGAGATCTTGAGTTCCCTGGCCCGCCAAGTCACCACATATAAACAATCCAAACCAAACAGTATGCTTAGTATATAAAAATAACTAGAAAAAAAGTACCTCAAGATCTCTTTTCAACTGGATTGCAATCTCAACCTCTCTTAAATATACAGAGCTTTCTCAAACTCTACTCGCTCTGAGGATCATTTATAGTTCTGGATAGAAAGACCAGGCAGCCGTTACAAATACTGTCCACTAGTCAGCAGCCATGTTCCTAGCTCTACAAAGAAAAGGAAAAAAAGAAAAAAACATGAATTGAGACAGTAGTGCTTGGATAGGACATATAATTTTAAATGGACATTTTAGACACTTAGAAACTATCTAGATTATAAGTAGTCCACCAATTCCAGGAAAATTTACATTGTTTATTGTAAAATTTCAGGGTCAATGGTAGAAAGACTTTATAAGGACACTCTTAAGTGTGGTTATAGACCATGCAAGGTGTGAATAAAGACACTTGTCACCTCCCCCCCAGGCCAGCCCCAAGTGAGGGCTGTGGTTGGGGAAGGCACCACAGACACAGCTACTTCTGACTCAGCACCCGCCTCGCTCTGGGTTCCTGAGTAAGAGCTGTAGTGAACTTCGCAGAAGGAAACTTGTTGCTTGCCTCCTAGGTTGTGTGCAGGCCACCTGCAAGGGAAGCACCTTGAGATGGAGTCTTTGGGACTCTAGGCACTTTCAAGTGTCTCAGGGGACTTACTAAGTTAGCTATTTGCACTTAGTAAACACTTAAATATATATTGAATGAGTGGACCTCATTTTTTCTTTTTTACTATTTAATGAGCCCATCATCAGAAGAACTGGGAGCTTAGGTATATAAAGCAATCATATATATTGACCACCTGTACTAGGTACTTTTGTACACATATTCCATTTTATTATAACTACATTGCTGATGCCGCTATTTTAATGCTTTACAGTGAGGTTCAAAAGAATTAAACTTTCTAATTAAGGGTTAACAATAAAGGGCTGGGATTCTATACCAGATCTATCTCTTTGCATTGCAACCCACCACAGCCTTCTCTTTCCCATAAAACAAGAGCCCTTATTTCCTTCTTCCTATCACGCTCTGCTTCCCTTCTAGATGAAATTTGTCGTCAGATGGCTGGTCTGCCCCCAAGGCGACTTCGGCGCTCCAACTATTTCCGGCTTCCTCCCTGTGAAAATGTGGATTTGCAGAGACCAGGTGGTCTGTGATTACCCAGCAGGAGTAAAGGAAACACATGAATGGGAGGAGAGAATGCCGGAGACTGGGGAGTGCTTTATCCAACCATTGCCAGCTAACCCATAGACATTAGGATTTCTTAAACCAGTCCCTTTGCGGTGCCTAGCTTTTGCCCCTACTCCCTGATTTTTCACTAGACTGATAAAATTTCACTTTTTAGTACTTCAAATACAAAGTCTATTATTGCATTATTTACCCTCTTCCCAATATCATAAATATAGTAGATAATTGACAACCGTGTGGCTTATATGCAAACATTCTACATATAATTTCAACTTCAGGTAGAAGCTGTGATTGTGTTTTGACTAGCCATAGGATTTCATTTATTTTCCTTGCAAGAGTTTCCTAGATTTAACTCACCCTTCATCTACATACAATTATTTGGCCGGATTGAGCTAATAATTATCTGGCAAATATTCCTTATGGATCATGCAATTTTTTAGTCCTAGAAAAATTCTGCACAGCCAATTCTTCTAATAATACATTAAGACCCAAAGTGTTTTCTGAGGATAAACAAAAAGAATGAATTTGGGACTCATACTTCCCAATTTGATTTTTCAGGAAGGACTGGAAATAAGTTTCAATTACTTTCTCACCTATGGTAGTATTGGAGTTATACCACCTCCACAAGATAATTGTGAAACCAAATCATTGGCCTGAGTTTCCTTGAGTTGGTGCTGTTTCATTCTAGCCACTTAGCAAAATATGTAAGGATTTTCACTATTAGATCCCGGTTTGGGATATTGCCAGAAATTTTTCTGTCCCCTTCAGGCCCCAATACCAGTTAGTTTCATGCTTTACTCTCATTTCTCTTTTGCACAAGGAAATTCCTGTATTGTGCCCATCTTTCATACTTCCATTCTCTCCTTTAAAAAAAAAAAAAAAAAGCCACATTTCTAACATGCATTCAGTCCTTTTCTCACAGAAAAGTCTTAATACCCCCATAACTTTCCCTTAATTCCAGGTCAGATTTTCAGGGGGTAGGAGGACCTCCCTGGTGGCACAAGGGGTTGAATCACAGCACTATGTAGCTCTCCGCAGCCACTGCAGTTCGATCCCCAGCCAGGGAGCTACCCACATGGTGCAGCAGAACTCTCCTGCCTCGCCCGCTGCTCCCCTCAGCAGTGTTTTCAGTCAATCCACCTGTTCTGTTCCACACTCTATCTCTGGTGAATCTTCTCAGCCCCCGCACCTCTGGCCTATACCCCAGAGTTCTTGATTGCACAAATAAATCTTAAAAAAAAAAAAGTTTCAGGGGATTATTTTGATCTGTTGCTTTTTTTCCCAGAAACACTCTTCCATTCACTGCCTCTTTACTGGTGTTTTTTGACCCTTGTCTTATTTCAGGTCTCAGTGGTTCTAGTTTTCTTTTCCTTTTTTACTCATTATGATATTAATATTATCCATTTCCTGGTGAACACAAATGACAATCTACTTTGTTAGGAAATTTATGAAAACATTTATCTGAGCCACAATAATGCAACTTAGGATGTTGGAGATCAAGGATTTGGTAAAAGTATCTTTATGCAATTTTTGAGTTTGGATTCCTTCCTGTTGCCTTCAGGAGATAACAGCCTTATCTGCTGATCCATAGGATTCCCCTTTACTTTCTCTTGACAAAATAAGCTGGTAGTGCTCTGGGCAAAACCTTTTTTTCATATTTCATGCTGACAACTTAAAATTCTCTTCTCTCGAATGAAACTTCTGGAAAATCAAGTGTATACTATACTCTCTAAGCAGCAATCCATGCACACTTTCTCAAAGTATTCTTTTGACTCATAGGCGATGGTGCAAAACCCAGCTGGTCTCACCGCTTCTGGGCTTGCTTTTGATGACATCAAACCATATATGTTAACCGTATATGTTGCTAGCCACAAGCTCCTCCCTTCTCTGCTTCAGGGTGCTTGTGGCAAAAGCTGGGGGTTTAACCAAATACTTTACACCTGGTTAGAAGGTGCAAGTAACATGCAGCCCAAGTTCCCCCTCTTCGTCTGTCCTGAGCATTCATACCCGCGATGAAAGAAATATGAGGAAAAAACAGAAGAAAAGGTAGAAGAGCACCAGACAAGAGGGATAGAAAATTGGGGTGTGGGGGTGGTGATGGCATTTGAAATCAGGGCAGGGGGCAGAGGGTAGCGGTGTCGGGAAGGAGGGTGCTTGGGGTTCGTGGTAAAGAAGTCATGAGACATCTGGAAACTTACAAGATAGACACAAGGAAGGTGAGGCAGGATTGTCCTTACAGTTTTGTCAACTCAGGGAGGCAAAGATTTGGTTTAAATTGCATGTCAATGAAAATGAAATCCTTGTTATATTTTATCATTTTCGACCAAACGTTAAGGGAAAGTGACTTGTTGAGTCTCTCTGTGGTAGAGAAACAGGTGGCCACAGTTGGGTTTTTTTTTTTCTCTTTTTTTTTTTTTTAAAAACCAGTCAACCAGAGTCACAAGTAGTAGTCAGACGACAACTTCTGGGCAGAACCCAAGATGGAAAAAGCAAATGTTGTTTATATAAATAGATGCACAGAACCCATAGCTTCCTGTTGACAAATCAAACTCACTTCACCTCAAACCCTCAATTTTTTAAATAGCTGATAGTGTTTTTTTTTTTTTCGATTTGTTCAATCACTGTCAGTAAGACAGAGACCTAGGGGTCCTGCAGTCCTTTTCTCTGTCTCTGGCATTTTTCTTTCCTCTTGTCTTCCTTTCTTCTGTTTTTACCAAGCCATGCATCTGTGATGTATAGCTTTATGGAGTATATAATTAAATTTATCTAACAGTCCATAAGAACTGAGTTCAAGGTGATCAGTTTGTTTGGAATTCACCTCCTCTAAACCCTACACAAAAAGTAATAGATGAGCAGTGAGTGAGCATAAGGAAATAAATTCACATTACTCACTTAGAGACTGATGGCCATTGAGGTATCAATTATATACTGTTTCTTAATATGTCGTTCTGTTCCAAATGGTCCAACACAAGGCGTTACATGAAAGAAAATGACAATTGCACACACACAAAAAGTGTTTTGTTTGCATAAAATTACATCCATAGTCATTTTTGAAAAGGGGTGAGCTTGGGGGAGGGAAATAAAATTATATAATACAAGTAAGCTTCTGGAACTGTGTAATATTATCAAAAAACAAGAATGACTTCAATAATGTTCTTTATAACCAAGAATGACAGTTTTACTGGAGCTGAAACTAATTTATTTGAAGGTAACTTAACTATTTCGTGTTGCCATTATCTCAGAAACAGATAAAAACATGAGGCAGTATAGTAATTAAAGTACAAAAATCCATGAATTCAGAGGTACACTTCATAAGAATTGTGATATGTTCTCATATAGGGAAGGAATAATTCCTCTCCTGCAATGTATTATTGACTATAGTATATTGTCTATATGCAGGGTATCTAGATCACAAATCAACATAGAAGTGCATTCATTTATTTTAAAGATTTATTTATGCATACAAGAACTGGGGCACAGGCCAGAGGTGTGGGGTGGGGGAGGGAGGTGGTGAGAGGATTCACCAGAGACAGAGTGGGGAACAGAACAGGCAGACTGACTGAAATACACTGCTGAGGGGAGCAGTGGATGAGACAGGAGAGGTCTGCTGCACCATGTGGGTAGCTCTCTGCACAGCCAGGGATCGAACTCATGCTGCAGAGGCTGCAGATGACTTCATAGTGCTATGTTTAACCCCTTGTGCCACCAGGGAAGGCCCCAGAAGTGCATTTAATATAAAAAATAGCATTTGCTTTAGGGCCAATCCTTAGGTGACACTCACCAGTTGTATAATCCTGGGGGGATAATCTCAACTGGTGGGAAGACATGTGCCTTACAAGTGGTTCGTGTTTGCAAAGGATTTAGCCCAGTAAGACTATTACATATTTAACAAGACTATAGGATTTTCCTACAGCTTAAGCTGATTGGTTTCTCTCACTGTTGCAGAGTAGGTAGAAGCTTCTATTCTGTCCCTTATAATAGAGATATGACCCTTGCTGATTAGGCATTGAGTAGAGAAAATGTGGAAAACTGCAAATTCTAATTTACAGTTTAAGAGAGTCCTGATTTATTTTTTCTCACATCCCAAATCTTCCAAGTAGAGGCTGCAGTGAACCCTTAAATGTCCTAGTTGACGCAGATGTTGGGTTCCAGGATGGCGCTTCCTACTGGGGAAAATAATTTACCAGTTTAATTTAATTTTTTTTTTTGACAAGCAGCAATATCATGTTTGCATATTAATGAGATACAATTAAGTGATCTGCTCAATACTGAAGTCTGTGCCCTTTAAGATACACAAAACAGCAAAACATCAATTGAAAACAGGAGGGGAGAAAAAGCATGCCAGTCAACCAAATGTCAACATTTCAGCATTCTTTTAATAAGATTTTAAGAAATGTCAAAGACCTCCCTGGTGGTGCAAGGGGTTAAGTCTCAGCACTATGACGCTATCAGCAGCCACTGCAACACAAGTTCAATCCCTAGCCAGGGAGCTGATCCACATGGGGCAGCAGACCTCTCCTGTCTCACCAACTGTTCCCCTCAGCAATGTATTCCAGTCATCCAGCCTGTTTTGCTCCCCACTCTGTCTCCGGTCAATCCTCTCACCTCTACTACCAGCCTTGCACCTCTGGCCTACACCTCAGCTTTTGAGTGCATAAATAAATAAATGTCAAGATGAAATGTGCCCATGTGTCTAAGCAGGAAGCTCAGGATGCGGTACTGGTGATGCTGAAAACATACAAAAAACAAGGGCTGCTAAATGACCAAATCATGGTGACCTAGGTTGGCTTTCTTCCACTGGAACTGAAAGTGAAGCAGTGACCTCATACCCATGCGGGAAAAGGGTGACATCACACAATGTAATTGTATTCATCTGCCACCCTTGGACTGCGTTCCATGTACTCTTTGTCTATCAGAACTTCAATACACTTTTTAATTATGCTGATACTGGGGTTAAACCGAGCTCTGGACTGGCTAATCACCTCTTGAATAAGGTGATTATGCCGAAGTACTTTGCGCGTTTTCATAATTCAAACTATAGTCTCTTGGAGATACATTTTCCTGTCTTCATTTACAGCACTTCTAGTCTGCTCCATTTCTTGGGGTGTCTCTTTCTGCATTGGTGTGGCAACCTTAAATCTTGTTCTCTTAATGCTGAAGTTCATATTTAATGAAAATGAAGATTCTGTGAGTATGCCTTCCTTTTCTGAGTTATGGTCCATCATTTTCACATCAAGCAATGATTTGATTGCTCTGGTCAATTCCTTTTCATTCATCTGACTGCTGTCTTGAAGCTCTTTATAGGTGAGGGTTTCACTGTTGTTAAAAGGCAAGAAGAACGGCCATTTGGTATGTTGTAACTATGGCTACAGATGGTTTGTTCAAATAGTTCATTTTAACTTCACCTGTACAGAAAGAGTGTAACCATGTTAGCTTCCTTCCATTGAAATGCTGATTGTAAAATAATGTGAATATCTGTACACTTTTTTCCAACCCCTGGGGAATTGCCAATATAACCGAAGGAACCTGAGTAAAAGGCCAGGAGCCAGTTCGGAGAATATTTATCTGGAAACTAATTCCCAGGTTTATTACTGTGTCTTGGTTCTTGATAAAATCATTGAACTTTCTGTTGAGATCTGCACTGATACTCATATCTGTGTACATGTGATGAAGCAACCTGGCAAACTCATAGCCACAGGCTCGCTTTAATTTATTGATCATACTTCCTTCAGCATCCATAGACCTAGATAATCCATGAATTAAACGATCTGCAAGCATTCTTGTGTAGAATTTTTGGAAAAGATCCTTATCGTTGATGTATTTGAAAAAATCATAGCATCTCACCAGTTTGTCTTCCACTTCATCCTCAGTCATCCCTTTTGCTGATTTCTTAAGTAAGTTGTCACAGTACTTAGCAAGCAATTCAGGTGCTTTACAAACAGATTTAGGCTCTCTGTAATTTACAGCCATTGTAAAGGCCTTATCTAATGCAGCCATAAAGAGCGGATCACCATTCAAAGTGGTGCTGTTAAATTGGACAAACTTACCAGGCACTTTCAGTACTGACTCCACAAATTCTGCTGGTGTATTTTCCTGACTCAGATTACTGGTGACCCTAAGGACCTCATCATGGATGTAATTTTGCAGCTCCTGAGCCACATGAGGCAAGCCAGTGGACACAGTACAGAGTAAGATGTACAAATTGGCTATGTCATTTTTTTTCTCTTGTCAGATAATATTCTGACATTCTGCTTGTAAGAACTGCAAGTGGTCTATTATCATTCGTTGCTGAAACTCACACATCACTTTTCTATGTAAACTGGGTGGTAGATATTTTTGACATAGAATTTCTTCATCTTTTAATCTACTTATAACCATTTCCATATACTGTGAGCAGTTCAATTCTTGTAACAAATTGGATACTTCTTGTTTATAATACTCTCTTATGCAAGCCAGAAAAGGGGACTCAAAGATTTCTTGATAAAACTTTAAGGGCAATACCTCCTCATACTGTTCCACATGAACAAAGGAGTTAATAACTGCATGGAATATTTGCTGATTTGGGTCCTCTCCATCATGATAATTTTTGATTTCTTGAAGCGGCATGCCGAAAAGAATGTCCTGAAGTGGCTTAACCATGAATCTCTTCCAGATATACAAGGGCAACTTTCCTATTTCCATTAATGGTTCTTTTATTTTTATGTCAGTCATAGTGAAAATCAACTGTAAATTTATTCTTTTCAATAAACTGGGTGTTGAGATGCCTATACAAGTAGTTCAGAGAATTTGTGCCCCTGCTATACTCTTCCCAACACCTAGCATATGTGACAAGTACTTGTTCTCTGGACTCCAGAACTCTCTCGCACAAATCTCGAACGTGATTTTCCAAAAATGTCTTCGTTTCTTTATAAAGCATTCCCCCAGACTGTAGCGGATAAGCCACACGTAAGACATACATATCTGTGAAGTGATTGTTCCACGTTGTCTTTTCGACATATCCCAATCTAAGAATAGCTTTGATGGCTTTTTCAAGTTTCTCCCATAATTTACCAAAATTTACTGCACTTTGTTGCAAAGAGTGCAGGTTTGGTGTCGGAATCTTTCCATCCTGCAAAGAAAGAAATCAAGGTATCCAGCAAATAGATTTTCAAGGAAGATAAAGGAATCAGAGGATTCTAACAAAAATCCAAAATGTGTGTGTCATTCAATCAACATGCTTTCCTCAATGGGAGACTCCTCCAGGCCTTCAGGTTCCTATACTAGGAGTAGGGGATGACAGTCACTTCTTGGGAAGTAATTCTCTCGGTAAGTACAGATTTTTGTGTTTCAGAGCACCGACTCTGTAGCTAGGTGTCAATCCTAACTTCCTCCCTCCACCACTGTGATCAACATTTCTGTGCCTCAGTTTTCCTCCCTGTCAAAGTAGAACCCATTGTTACCAAAGCCTCAGGACTATTGTAAGAGTAAAAGAATGACATGGTCAGGATAGACCTAGTTCCCAGGCCTTGGGGAAGTGTGGGTGATTAACCTTGAACAGCTTTTGAATATCTGTGTCCACACAGTGCTAGGGAAACAAAATTGAGCAAAGCATGTTCTCTTCCCTCCAAGAGATTAGAGCTGCTTTTTAATTTCTGCTTGGAATAACACCTTTTGCCATTTACATTGACATACATTTTCTTTTCAGGAAACGAGGTCCTCTAGACCAGTATATCAAAGTTAGGTTCCAAACTGAAAACCACTTGCTTTGGAATTAATATGCACTTGTTAAAAAGGTGGAGTCTTGGGTTGCTCTCTAAACTTACTGAATGAAAATCAGTAGGGACTAAACACTGGAATCTGCACTTTATACACTAATTCACAAAGTGAGACACCTACACATAGCTACTCACTCCCATTAGATCTCTCGTCAGAATCTTGCAGCCACAGAAGCAGAAAACCTGTTGGTGACCACAATTTGTATTTTTTATAATGTTATCTAAATATCAGCGATTGCAAGATAATGCTTCATAAAAAAAATGAATACCTTCATTCATTCATTCATTTATTCATTCATTTGTTCGTTCATTCATAAGAATGAATATAGAATGGCCTTCATATTTACTTGATCTCATTCTCTCTAACAATCTTGCAGGAATTTGCTTTAGCCCTAGGCCTCAATAGCTATGTCTGAAAATCATAATGGTCCCCAGTGCTTGAACTTGAGATGATGTAGGCAACATGCTTAGCACAGAACTGGGTATAAAGTAAGTGCCCAGTGAATGTTAGCTATTACTACTATTGTTTATCTGTATTTTACACATGGGGAAATACACTCAAAAGGCACTTTGCTAGGAAATAGTGGTGATAGATTTTAAGTGTTTGGGTGCTGGATTATAAAACCCAACTTTTCTGATTACTCTATATACTATATTTCATAGTTGTAAGATTGATAAAGCTTCTTTAGTTCCTTTTCCCCCTCAAAGAATTTTCTTTAGCCTTTTGCTAAGCCCATGACTTTTGATGAATACTTGTTTAATGTTCTTTCAACCTCAGTGACTCCTAGGCAGCTGCTCAGCAGAAGGTGAATGAGTAATTCCTGTATGTTCAGAAGTTGTCCCTCAACTTCTTCACACCCCAGCGATAATTCAATAATATGGCTGGCCGTAAGCTGAGAAAAACAAAAATCGGGAAATGCAGAAGTGGAAGCACTCCAAAAACCACTTTTACCCACACAGACCCCTTTTTGGACTCTTTCAAAAACAACAAGGTATCAGGTTGAACAATCTACCTGGTGTCCAAAAATAGCAGTCAGGGGAGTCCCTCTGGGAGCTTCTTGGTGCTAGACACAGGAATGGAGACCCTGGAGAAGCCCCAGGGGGGTGCCCCAGGGCTCACACACTGGCCAGAATGAAACCTCACCTTGTGGGTCTCATGATGAGGAGCCACAGAGGTGAAGTCCAGGTGTCTGAGGCTCACCTCAGTCACCAGAGTCACTTTCCCAGTTGCGCTGTTTTCGTTAAAAATAAATTAACCAGTTTGGGCTGTGGTTTTTCAAGAGAAGTTTGGTAAGGGGAGAAGGTTGTTAGTAAGGAAAATGGCCTTTAAAAATAACTGAATGAAACTCCACAAAATTGTCTTTTTCTAATCTCATGAACTAACTCCAAGTCACTAGGAATGAAAAATGCTGTGGTAATGATAAGAGAGGTAATTTCCTTCCTTCAAAAGAAGGAGGCTGAAAAAGGAATCTAGCTTTCTGAGAAATAAAGATTTTCTTATGCTGGACAACCCGTGTCACTTGAATTCCTTATTTTCTAAACAGTCATTGTGCAAGGTATTTAACTGTCAATTTTGTTAGAAAGCTTTTCTAAAGAAGCTTATGTGAAACATGAATAGTATCTCAATTTCGTCTCCCACTGTTGTTCTGTTATGAGCCATCATTCAGCCAGACAATGCAGCTGGTTTTTGCTAAAGCCTGCAGGACAGACCCAGTGCCCTGCCTTTGCTATGTGGTTCGTGCCACCTAGAGAGTGGACTATGTCTAGCATATTCCACTATTGCCAGAGGCTAAGCAGATTCTCAGGAATGACTAAAGAATGAAGTCTTCCTCACAGTCATGCAAATTGTTGCTGAAAGGGCCAGATCTAAGATCTCATATCACTGTCTTCTCCAGGATTTGTTTATTAAAATTTTTCCCATTCTTGGGGCCTTCCTGGTGGCACAGCGATTAAAGTCTCAGCACTATCAAGCTATTGCCAGCCATTGCAGCATGAGTTCGATCCCCAGCCAAGGAAGCTAACCCACATGGTGCAGCAGACCTCTCCTGTATCACCTGCTGCTCCCCTCAGCAATGTTTCAGTAGATCTGCCTGTTCTGCTCCCCACTCTGTCTCTGGTGAATCCTCTCACCCCTCACCTCTGGCTTACACCCCTGCTCTTACATGCATAAATAAATAAAAGTAATTCATCAAGATCTCACTCAAGTACCATGTGTATCATGAAGTTTCGGTTCTGCTGCTTCTCTTCTTCCTTTGAACTACCATCAGTGAACAGGACAATAATACTGGGAATGATGTTTCTGGGGTTGTATGAAAGGGCAGACCACTGTTTTGGGTCCATGAGCAGGGATCCATAAAAAATTACAGAATCTGGGCCTCCCCTGGTGGCTCAGGTGGTTGAGCACAGCGCCGTGAAGCTGTCCCTGGCCTCTGCACCGCCGGTTCGATCCTGGCTGGCCGGCGAGGGTCCCACATGGTGCGGCAGAACTCTCCTGTCTCGCCCACTACTCCCCTCCGCAGTGTATTTCGTCAGTCTGCCTGTTCTGTTCCCCACTCTGTCTATGATGAATCCTTTCACCCTCCCACGCATCTAACCTATACCCTGGTTCTTGTATAAATAAATCTTAAAAAAAAAAAAAAAAGAATTACAGAATCTTTGCTTCTCATTCCCCCCCCCCAATTAAACTGTCCTATAAAAAAAAAAAAAAGGAGTAAAGGGCCTCCCTTCTGGCTCAGCGGATTGAACTCTGCACTGTGAAGCTGTCTGCAGCCTCTACAGCGTGGGTTCAATTCCCGGCTGGCCAGGGAGAAACCCACTAGGCATGGCAGACCTCTCCTGCCTCACCCACTGCTCCCCTCAGCAGTGTCTTCGGTCTGTCTGCCTGTTCTGCTCCCCACTCTAGCAAATTCTCTCACCCTTCCATGCCTCTGACCTGTACCCCAGTTCTTTTATAAATAAATCTTAAAAATATATAGAAAAAAACAGATAATCTCTAAAAAAAAAAAAGAAAGAGTAAAATAGGGCCTCCCTGGTGGCGTAAGAGGGCAAGACACAACCTATGAAGCTATACTCAGCCACCACAGCACAAGTTCGATCCCCAGCCAGAGAGTTACCCACATGGTGCAGCAGACCTCTCCTGACTCGCCCACTGCTCCCTTCAGTCAATCTGCCTGTTCTGCTCCCCATTCTGTCTTGGGTGAATCCTCGCACCTCCACACCTCTAGCCTGTACCCCAGTTCTTGTATGCATAAACAAATAAATCTAAGAAAAATAAAAAATAAAAAGGAGTAAAATAAGAAATATGGGTCATCTGAGGATATTATCCAAAATAACTTGTGTTAGTCTGAAACTTCCCTGGAATGTGTTTTGTCTTTAACAGTACATGATGCTATGTTAGCAGCCATGCTGATGGCGCCTTCTCTGCACTTATTCATGTACCAAGGGAAATTAAAGGCATTACAATCTTCTGTTCCGTGAAGACTTTTTTAAATGATGGAAGGATAAGTTTATGGGGAAAAGTGCTAAGGAAAATTAATTTGCACATTATAGTCTACTCTAATTTAGATAGAAATGCTGTTTTCCTCTAGTCTTTGGAAAAAATTAATGTCCTAAGACACCAAGACGTGTTTATCCTGTGGTTTTTACTTACTGCCTGATGCATTGTCCACCTTACATTTAGGGTTAATTCCAGACAGACACAATCCATTTTGAGAAGCAGAAGGCTAGAGGATCATTAAGGTTCCTTCAACATTGAGATACTGTGAATCTATTTTTTTTTAAGGCTTAAGCAAAACATTTCCCAATGAACTATGTGTGTCATTGTTCCCCTTAAGCTCAGCCTAAGGCCTGGAACGTGTTTTAATGCAAAGTTACTTCAATCAAACCTGTTCTACCCACTCAACTCCCCAAAAGCCCAGTGTTGTAACAAAGTTAGAACAAAGAAAAAGTCACATCAGCAGTGGTGGGATATAGTTAAAAGGTCAGATACAGTGACTAAGAAAACCTTGAACTACAAGGGAATATTTGAGTAAAGACATAAACAAGGGATCAAATCGTGACAATATACAAGGTGAGATTGAGTGTCCTTTGCATAAGCAGGAACAGGAGAGAGAAAGAGAGAGTCAGATGGGATAGGTAGGAGCAGGTAGTAGGTGTTGTGAGGATCCTAGTAAGGAAGTTGGTTATTCCCGAGAAAATGAGCCATGGGGAGCTGACAGAAGTGACAGGATCTAAAATGCTTGTAAAAGGATGACTCTGGAAACCAGAAGCTGGGGGGCTAAATGCAATCATGCACGTTGTTCAGACCTGGAGATGATGAAAGTCAGTTCCTGGATTTGTTCCGAAACTACTTTCAGAATCTGCTAAGGGATTGGGTATGGGATTCAGAAGCACCAGGGGTCAAGCAATGTTGCCAGGTTGGCCTGAGACCTGGAAAGCAGGACACTGTCATTGGGATCTGGAAGATGGTGAGACAAGCAGTTTGTGTGAGGGAGAAAACAGGTAATCAGGGCCTCCCCGGTGGCGCAGCGGTTGAGCGCTGGGTTGCGAAGCTGCCCGCAGCCTCTGTGGCGCCGGTTCGATCCCCGGCTGCTCCCCGGCCACCGGAGGAGGATCCCACATGGTGCGCAGACCTCTCCTGCCGCCCGCTGCTCCCCTCAGCAGTGTACTTTGGTCCTTCTGCCTGCTCTGCTCCCCACTCTAGCTCTGGTGAATTCTCTCACCCTCCCGCGCTTCTGACTGTACCCAGTGCATGTATAAACAAAACAAACAAACAAATAAAATAAATAAATAAAACATGCCTCTATAAAAAAAAAATAAAAAATAAAAAAAAAAAAAAAGAAAACAGGTAATCAGTTTTAGCACATTCACAGCCAACTAGTGATCCTGAACAGAGCAGATGCTGGACACACGTGCCCAGATTTCAAGGGGAAGTTCCAAGCTAGATCTATTAACTTGGAAGCCATCATTGTACAGATAATACTTAGAGCCTTGAGGCAGGAGTAGAGAGCAGAAAATGTAACCTTTGCTCATCACTGTATCCCTAGTACCTGGAACTTTCTATCACACATAGGCATGATGTTGTATGAAATGAATAAATAGAATGTGTATGCGCTGAGGTAAAAGGGAAAAGGCAAAACCTTCAGTAGATTAAATAATGAGAACAGAAATTAAAAGCCTCTTATTTGAAAATTCCAAGTTCAATGAAGTCATCAGATGCTGCTTCTTCCTGATGAAATAGTCATTTTTTAATTGGGCATTTAAAAAATTTTTTAAAGATTTATTTATTTATACAAGAGCTGGGGTACAGGCCAAAGTCGTGGGAGGGTGAGAGGATTCACCAGAGACAGAGCAGGGAGCAGAACAGGAAGACTGACCAAAAGCACTGCCGAAGGGATCAGCGGGTGAGACAGGAGAGGACTGCTGCGCCATGTTGGCGTCTCTCTGGCCCGCTGCGAATCGAACCCACGCTGCAGAGTCTGCAGACAGTTTCATAGCGCTGCACTCAACCCGTTGAGCCACCGGGGAGGCCCAGGCATTTAAATTTTTAAATAGGCATTTTTAATTGGGGTATGATTGCTTCTGACTCTTTTTTATTTTTTTAAAGATTTATTTATTTATGCATACAAAAACTGGGGTACAGGCCAGAGGTGCCGGACGTGAGAGGATTCACCAGAGACAGTGTGGGGAGCAAAACAGGCAGACTGAATGAAATACATTGCTGAGAGGTGCAGTGGGTGAGACAGGAGAGGTTTGCTGCACCATGTGGATAGCTCCCTGGCCAGCGGGGAATCAAACTTGTGCCGCAGAGACTGCGGATATCTTCACAGTGCTGTGCTTAACTCCTTGCACCACCAGGGAGGCCCGGTTGCTTCTGACTTTGATTAAATACCGTGTTCTGTGGAAAAGATGGCTTATGCAAAAAAGAAAAAAATTGCTCTAGTGCAACCACCTAGTCTTCTAGCAATTCTTGTAATGCAATCAGAAAGAACAAAAGTCAGTGCCTTGGGATGCAAAATTTCTTATGTCCCATGTTCTAATTTTCTGTCAGTCACAACGCAGGCTCTGTGAGCGCTTATATGAGATTCAGAGACGTGTGATTAAACAGGGAATAGATACTTTCAGCTCATGGAACATATGGTGTGATTTTTTTTTTCATATGGTGTGATTTAAATGAACATTGCTATGATGCTTTTAAAATTAAAGATATTATTGGAAGCAATTTAAGAAGTCTCTACTACTACTTTCTGGTTTTACCTGTGGAGCATGGATGTTTTTTAAAGAGAAGCAACCCTGAATGAACCTACCCCAAGAAGCACAGGGAGGCTCAATCATGAAACCCATGTGACTTTGCTTATGACAACCCCGCCCCCATCTTCACTGGACCCAAACAGGAGGAAGGCCTTTGGGGTACCTGGTGGTGGTGATGTGGTGGGGGGAGGAGCCCAAAAGAATCAGCTCAAATTTGAATGTGTGGGTCATTGTCAGGGAGGCAGCAGTGCTGGAGACAAGCTTTCCTTAGCCTGAGAACCACAACAGACACCCTGGATTCCACTATGGACAGGTAAAGGGGCAGTTCTCCTCAGGGGCGGTGGGACTGGCTTCCTTCTCAGGGCTAAGCTAAGTATTGAGTTTGGGAGCTAGCCCTCTCTCATCACTGACTCAAGATCTGCTTGGTCAATGTGCACTTTTTTCTGGATCTGTCACATTTCTGATGAAATTAGGTCTCCACCTAATTTCTTCATCTCTGTCTTTTCCATATTTGAAAGAACCTGTATTATACACCTTACATTAGTTTGTCCTAAGATTTGTTTTGCAGTTAGAAATAGTTTATGTTAGCAATATTAACACACCAAATGTTCAGAGAGTCAAATCATGAAAAATAACACTTTTACTGAAAATATTAACTGTAATAATTTTGTAAACATTCAACTATAAAACCCCTTGGAGTTTAACTTTCTTAGGGAGACTACTGAATCATTTAATTATGTAAGAAGGAAGTTATTTTTTAGTGCTTGGAGTCAACAGTAATTGCTTGCAAGTCTCTATGATTGTGTTTATTATAAGGGAGAAAAAACTCCACCAAGTAAAATTACTTAATAATATAGGCCCAATTGTTAAGCTGTTAATAGCATTGTTACTATCATATACTTAGTTTTCAATTTCTTCAGACATGGCTTGGCTCATTTCTTAAATGTATAATCTGTTAAGTGTTTACATGCAATTTATGACAATTTAATTACCAGTTTCTCATTATTACAAATGTATGTGAATCATACCTAATCCACATCTCCATTTAACTCTTTCACACAAAATTTACTACAGAGTTAAATATGTAATGGTTGCATTCATCAGGAAATATTTCCCTCACAAATTATGTTTGAGGTAAAGTAGGTTTACATCTTTGTATCTGCTCAGAGTGGGGGCAGAATATTTTCCGGAGGGCAAAGGTTACAGTCATCAGTTTACAATGAAATTTTGAAAATGAACCTGAGGCATAAGTTGTAGGTAAAGTGTCCAATGGAGATGTTTATACATGTGTATGCAAAATAATGGTAAACAGATAATTAAAATTCAGAGAAAGACAAAAAAGGAAAAAAGAAATTCAACAGATGAGAGAGATTTATAATTATCCTTAAGGAATATAAATAATAGCTGCAGAGTGCCTTAGTGAGGACACACTCAAGACACAGGATTATTTTTAATCTGCTTGCCTCTGGTTTGCATTGCTGGGTATGCAGGTAGTGTTCTGCCTCAGGGGGCACAGCTGTCCATTGCAGCTGTCAATCTTTGGACCTAAAAAAACTGCCTCTGCAGTGTCCTTCACAGCCAGAATGGTGCTGGACACAGGCTGCCTGCCGGCTACATGCAAGGGAAGTGCTGAGTCAAGTTAACAGTCCTGAGATTCTATTACATGATCATCTGGGGAAGGAGGGAAAAGTCCATGTGAACTCATCTTTGTCTTGTAATTTCTATATAGAATGTGTTTTCTTGCTCCTAGTAGCAGGTAACTCCTGGTACTGCACACAGTACATGATACAGTTTCCCCTGCTTTCTCATACAGGCAGTCAAGGAGAGTAAATTAAAATGTAAAAGGAATTTATGGTTAAGAGATAATGCTTGATTCTTTTTTTTTTTTAAGATATATTTAAATGTAAGAACCGGGGTACAGGCCAGAGTACGGGGATGAGAAGATTCCCCAGAGACAGAGTGGGGAAGAGAACAGGCAGACTGACTGAAATACACTGCGCTAAGGGGAGCAACAGGCAAAAGAGGAGAGGTCTGCTGTGCCATGTGTGTAGCTCTCTGGTTGGCTGGGGATCAAACTCGTGCTGCGGAGGATGCCGATAGCTTCATAGTGCTTAACCCGGGGTCTCCCCTGGTGGCGCAGCGGTTGACCGCTGGGCTGCGAAGCTGCCCTCAGCCTCTGCAGCGCCGGTTCGATCCCCGGCCACCGGCGAAGGTCACACATGGTGCGACAGACCTCTCCTGCTGCCTGCTGCTCCCCTCAGCAGTGTATTTCATCAGTCTGCCTGTTCTGTTCCCTGCTCTGGCTCTGGTGAATTCTCTCACCCTCCCGCGCTTCTGACTGTACCCAATGCTTGTATAAATAAATAAATCTTAAAAAAAAAAACCAAAAACATAGTGCTTAACCCTTTGCACCACCAGGAAGACCCAATGCTTGATCGTTTTAAAGGGCCCCAAAAAGAAATTTTTTCCTCCGCATTTATAATGCATGCAATTTTTATATGCTAATGAAGTAAATATTAATAATTGTCATGGCAGTAGCACTACAGTCATCACCAATTTTTATTTTCAAAATAAAAATTACTGTTTGTTGGTATCATTTCAGATTCCTGCCAAATATGCACTGTTCATTTATAAACTAATATATGACTGACCAATTTTTATATTATTTGCTATAATGTGTGTGCTGGTGGTAAATCTAGTTTCTAGGGGGGGTTTTGGTTGTTTTTTCTTTTTAAAGATTTTACTTACTTTTGTGTATTAGAACTGAGGTGTAGGCCAGAGGTGTGGGGGGAAAAGAAATGAGGATTTACCAGAGACAGAGTGGGGAGCAAAACAGGTAGATTTACTGAAATACACTACTTAGGGGAGCTCAGGCATGATAGGTGAGGTCTGCTGTGCCATGTGGGTTAGTTCCCTGTCAGGGATCAAACTCAAAACTCAGGCAGAGGCAGTGATAGTGCTTTTAGACTTAACCCCTACACCACCAGGGAAGCTCTAGTCTCTAGGTTTAAAGTGCATTCCTTTAAACTCAGTGTGTGTGAGAGAGAGAGAAAAAGCAATAAAAAGCTCTTGTCTTTGCTAATCTATTTAATAAGGTTGACATTTGGGTACTTCACTTTTAAAGCCAGAGTCTGCCTCACATATTGCACCGTTAAGATGTCAACATATATCCCCAAAAACTGATGCATGAATGCCCATAGAAGCTTTATTCACAGTAGCCTTGAAATGGAATCATCCCGAGCCTGTGAGCAGATGAATGAATAATGAAACCTGCTGTAGCCACACAATGGAACACTCCAGTAACAGCAAAAGAACCACTAACACAGGCAGCAACATGATATAATTTCAAAGTCATCATGCTAAGTGAATAAATCAGACACCAACAGGGAGACCATGTACGGTTTATATAAGAGTCCAGGAAATGAAGACTAATTTATATTAAGGACAACTTAGTGGTTGCTGGAGGAGAGAAGAATTAACTGCAAAAGTGGATAAGGAAACTCTGGGGTAAAGGCATTCAGGAAATATTCTGTATCCTCACTGAAGTTTTGGGTGTTTACATCTACCAATATTCATAGATCTGTACACTTTAAATCAGTGAAGTATGTAAATTGTACCTCCAAGTGAAAAAAAAAGTTTCAGTTCTCTTGCCTGCAAACCGTATTCAAATTCCTATCTTCTGCACTTCTGCCTGACCCCATTAGGGGGCAACATTATCTCCACAAATTGGATGACATTTCTGAAAAACTCTAGCTGACAAAATCGGAGATGCTACTCCTTTTTTTGGAATCAACCACACTGTATTTCCACAAATTCAATTCAATTTAGTACAGATGATATCCAAAACACTGTGCCATAACCAGGGAACAAAATTCAGAGCAATATCCTGGCTGAGAACATAGCAAAATGTTTAGATTAACCCCCAGTTAAAGAAGCAAAACACAAAATTAATCAAAATCATGCAAACATGTCTATAAAAAGTCCAGAAGGGAATATTTAACAGCTGTCGTTAGATACTGTGTAAAAGTTAAGTACCATTAAATATATATGTTCCAAATTTAAAATCTTACTTTATAGTATTCAAGTTAACAGTTGGGTATTGCTCTTATACTTAAAAAATTACCTTTTTCAATATTTATTTTATTTATTTCTGCATAGGTCTGTGGTGTAGGCCAGAGGTTCAGGGGAGTGAGAGGATTCACCAAAGACAGAGTGAGGAGCAGAATAGATGGATCTACTGAAATACACTGCTGAGGGGAGCAGTGGGTGAGACAGGAGAGGTCTGCTGCACCCTGTGGGTTAGCTCCCTGGCGGGGGATCAAACTTAGGTGGTAGTGGTGATTAGCACCGAGACAACCCCTAGGCCACCCAGATAGACCCCTCCAAAAAATATTACTTCTAAAGTGATACTTTTGTGTCAGAACAGTAATTGGGGAGACATTCAAGCAACCAATTGGTGACAAAGGTGAGCACTTGGATAGGATAAGCTGAGGGATAGGACACCACTGAAATGCTTTTGTTGCTGTTATTGTTCTATTATTGTCTAGAAACTGAGAGTGGTGAAAAGGTCTTACCAGAAGAATTGAAATGTGGTGAGGCTTTAAAGGATTTATAGGTTTTACCCAGAAGGAAAGATAGGCGGGCACCAGCAAGGTAACTGGGGGAAAAGAGCTGAGGAAAAGGAGTCTCCAAAAGTGGGAAAGGAAGAAAAAATTACTAGGAAATGTAGAAATGTCTAGAAATGGCGGTTGAAGACCAAATGTAAAAAGTGGTGCTAAATACCACATCCGGGAGTGGAGTTTATTCTGCGGGCAGAAAAGAATCATTGGGGGATCTCGGTGGGGAGATGACATGGTCAGCTCTGGGTTCAGTGAACTAAATCTGGTACAGTGTGCAGGACAGAGGCAAAAGGACCAGTTAAGAAGCTAAGACAACATAAAAAATTAAAAGATGAGGGCTGGGACTGAGCAGAGAACAAAAGGAATAGAACAGGTAAAACTTCAAGGATAATCAGATGACTACTTGAATGAAGAAAAAGAAAGAACCAAAGGTGATTCTGAGGGCCTCCCCGGTGGCGCAGCGGTTGAGCGCTGGGTTGCGAAGCTGCCCGTGGCCTCTGCGGCGCCGGTTCGATCCCCGGCTGCTCCCCGGCCACCAGAGGAGGGTCCCACATGGCGTGCAGACCTCTCCTGCCTCCCGCTGCTCCCCTCAGCAGTGTCCTTCGGTCCTTCTGCCTGCTCTGCTCCCGCTCTGGCTCTGGTGAATTCTCTCACCCTCCCGTGCTTCTGACTGTACCCAGTGCATGTATAAACAAAACAAACAAACAAATAAATAAATAAAACATGCCTCTATTAAAAAAAAAAAAAAAAAAAAGGTGATTCTGAGTTTTCAGCTGAGATGGGAAAGCCAAGAGACACAGGACAGCACAGGAATATTGTGATCATGTTAAGTTTGAGGTACATATTGGACATTTAGGTAGAGATTAGATGGGTGACCTGAAAACATTAATCATGGGTCTGATTACGAAGTTTGTATTTCCAATGTATCCATCCCCTAGAAGACAATTGTGGGAAGAGGCTGTTCCCTGAGGTAGCATGGGTGGGGTTCTTGCTGAGTATCTCTAAATTGGTCTTAAATGTAAGGATGAAAGGGGGCTTATAATGAATCTCAAGTTCACTAGGTCTGAGCATGCAGTCAAGGAAGTAAGAACATCTCTTGATTGGTCCAATGAAGTATACATTTTTAGAAGCTTGATGGTAATGTGTTTCTCCTCTCATCCACAGCCTCCTGATGAACCATAAGAAGTTTCTTTACCAGTTCAAAAATGTCCGCTGGGCTAAGGGCCGGCGTGAGACCTACTTGTGCTATGTGGTAAAGCGGAGAGATAGTGCCACCTCATTTTCCTTGGACTTTGGTCACCTTCGCAACAAGGTATCAACGAAAATTGGCTTCCCAGGCAGTTAAAGCCTAAACAAACACTGCTAGTCTTTCTGGTGGTATTCTACATGTCCACACAGGCAAAACACATAGGTCACAAGGAACATCATTTAATGGTCTCCCCAATTATGCTCCACTTAGTGTCACACATTGCTTCCATGCCAAGAATAACTGCCCCGAGGGGCCTCCCTGGTGGCTCAAGAGGTTAAGCACAGCACTATGAAGCTATCCACAGGCCCTGCAGCTGGATTCCATCCCCAGCAGGTCAGGGAGCTACCCACATGGTACAGCAGACCTCTCCTGTCTTGCCCGCTACTCCCCTCAGAAGTGTATTTCAGTCAGTCTGCCTGTTCTGCTCCCCACTCTGTCTCTGGTGAATCTTCTCACCTCCTGCACCTGTGGCCTGTACCCCAGTTATTGTATGCATAAATAAATCTTTAAAAAAAAAAAAAAAAGAATAACTGCCCCCAAACTTTCCTCCCTCTTCCTCAGCATCTGAATTGCCTTTGTGATTTAGGGGGAAATTGAGGGTAAACATCCTCTAGATCTGGAATAATATGACCAACCTCCCAGAAAAATTAAGGAAAAATTAATAACTCAATTCTGTTTTCCAAATGATTTATATTCCCTCATGTAGATGGGACCAGTGTGTTCAAGTCAGCATGGTTAGTCCAAAAACTCAGGAAGTCTCAACTGATTAATTCAATTAGTCTCTTAGCAGCTGAAAGAGCAGAGAGGTGCATTTTCAAGGGACTTTTGCACCAAAATCCAAATGGGCTTACATAAGTTCCTGCCTATGAATACCTCCTCCCATAGCATCTAGTCTTGGTAGAAACCCAGAGAACGCAAAGGTCGAATGACCTTGTCTGGCTCATTGTCTAATGATTACCTTACTATTCATTTTATTTCAACCTCCATTATATCATATACATGACCTCATATCAGTTGTTTCCCATCCCAATCTCTTTCCCCTTGGGTGACAAGACAGTTTAACTGTCGGGGCCCAGACCTGAGGCCCAGACCTGAACATCCGGGTTCTTGCCTGAAGCAGGTATTGAATGTTAGCTCCAGGGAAGGTTTCAAGTTTCCTATTGTGACGACTGAACCTTACCCCCTGCTTGCTACTGTGGCTTGTTTGCATTGGTGGTCTCTCCTTGCTAGAGATAACGAGAGACCTCCTCCTCTGAACCCTATATAACATTGTACACATTCCTGAATAAATGAGACTGGCGATGATCCTGGCTTTGTCTCCACTCCTCGGTACCCCTGTCCCATACCAAGCCCCTGCTTCCTCCCCCGGGTACCCCGTTGATCTGCCCGGCTGGCCTGGACATTTAACTATAGAAGGCTTTGCTGTTACCAAGCCTTAACCTCCCTCTTACCTATTCCTCACAACAACATTTTATTGGGTAACTAGTTGGGTAACTGGTCCAAGTCTCAGGAGTGGTGAAGACAGAAAATCAAGCCTAGGTCTTCAAGATTGTGGGACTAACTAGTATTCTGTAGTACTGAGGGGACTTGCTACATCTCACTATCACCACTAGCCACAGGAATCAACCTTCCATTGCTCTTGGCATTGCCTCTGACCTCTCAAGTTACATACACCTGTGGCCTCACCTGTGGCCTCACCCTGCTCTAGCCAAGCTCCCTACCTCCACCTAGTGGTCTGGCATATTATCTCAGCAAGCATGCCCAACCCATTTTTTTCCCCTAAAGGTACAAAAAGTACTAACTTCATAAACACAAATGAAATCAGAGATAGTGTGATGCTGCTTTGTCCAAAATCAACTCATTTCATTCTTGATTCCTCAGAAAATCCACAGCCTTGTTCCACTCTTCCCACCTGCTCTTCCTGGCAGGACCTTAACCTTCCTGTAAGGGTAAAGGCAAAAACTACAGACACCCAAAAGATCACGGGGGTGAGGGGTTGGGTGGGGGGGAGATGATGAATATAATAACTGTAAAGCCACTAGAACCGCAGTGAGGTTTGATAAACTGCAGCTGCGTGCTCTGCTCTCTCCCTAGGCGGGTTGCCACGTGGAATTGCTTTTCCTCCGCTACATCTCAGACTGGGACCTGGACCCTGGCCGGTGCTACCGCGTGACCTGGTTCACCTCCTGGAGCCCCTGCTACGACTGTGCCCGCCACGTGGCTGACTTTCTGAGAGGGTACCCCAACCTCAGTCTTAGGATCTTCACCGCGCGCCTCTACTTCTGCGAGGACCGCAAGGCCGAGCCAGAGGGGCTGCGGCGGCTGCACAGCGCTGGGGTCCAAATAGCCATCATGACCTTCAAAGGTGCGAGTGGGGCCTCCCCGTGCCGGCTTGGGTGCAGCAGCCACCACATGGGATTGCAATGCACAGTGAGAATTGGGGCAATTCAGAGGGAAGAAAGGTTCTGTTCCCCTTTGGAGCCCCAAATTTTCCATCAATTAGAATCAGAGGAAAATAATTAATGGCTTTGGCACAAGATTGGGGGACAGGGAGGGGAGAAAATTAAAAACGGGCCAAGGTAATTCGTCCTCTTGATTTGAGATCTGAACCAGCTTTTCCCTGCCCTCCCTTCTTTTAAAGATTATTTTTATTGCTGGAATACTTTTGTGGAAAACCGGGAAAAAACCTTCAAAGCTTGGGAAGGACTGCATGAAAATTCCGTGCGTCTATCCAGACAGCTTCGGCGCATCCTTTTGGTAAGGGGCTTCTTTCTTTTTCTCCCTCTCTCCAACGTCATCGTTTCCTGGAGCTGATCATATTTTCTTTCCTTATTTTTTACATTTTCATATTATTTGAATAAATAAAATCTATAAGTGTAACAGGGTGGTCCCTGTCCTATAACATAAGTATGGAAATGTAAATATGAAATACATATAAAATCATGTGTGTAGTTGTCACTCCTTATTTCTCCTCTGATGAAAATCTTACTTTCCCTTTGAGCTTTTTGTCGCTATTTCTGCAATTGAATTTGCTCTTCTGCACAATTCAGAATTCAGAGCTCTCTGTCTGCCTAACCTTTTCTCCTCCCCTTTCTTTCTGTTGGAAAGTGCTTGATTGTGCTTCTCTCCAGGTAGAATTACTTCCTGCCTTCTCTCCGCTCACTTGTCCCAAAACATAAGTCATCCATTCATTTCATTTTATTTTTTTTCTCTGCAGCCCCTCTATGAAGTGGATGATTTACGAGATGCATTTCGTACTTTGGGACTTTGAAACCAACTTCCAAGAATTTAACATACTATGAATTATCTATGAAGATGGTAAAGCAGTCCTCCAAGCCTTCTGTGTTCCTTCAATTCTCGCTTTCTTAAAGTTGAGAAAAAAACATTCATGACTTGAAAAATGTCTTGAAAATAGAGAAGGAACACAGACAGACCCACCAGGATAAGGTTGCAACTGGTACCTTTTTTTCCCCTCAATGCTACAATGCCCCCTATTGGGAAGCCACAGAACTGCAGAGCCTGGGTGAACCTGAAGTGTCAATGTACTTTTTTAGGCAGGAACTAAGGACAAGGTAAATCCTTAATAGCGTGGTGAGAGGATCAAATGTCTTAATAACTTGTATCCTTACTTTTTAAAATTCATTTTGAATTTTCAGTGATGTTAGTGGTAGATTTCTATACTCTTTTCCTTTGGGATTCACTTTCAAAAGATCAAACTCTACCATCAGGCCATGATCTATAGATCCTGATGGGCAAATCTAAATCTGGGTGATAGTTACACCAAACCATTCCTCCAGAGCATTAATACCCAAGTTTTAATAACCACCTTTTAAAAACTTGGGGGCGTTTTTTTGTTTGTCCTAAGAGAATTGTTTTTCTTAGTGTTCAACACACATGGTCACCTTCAGATTGTTGTAAAGACTCTTAGAGTGAATGTGAGGACTGTGAAGAAGATACTCTAAAAGTGAGTTGATGCATCAAGAAACAAATCTGGAAACACAAATCTTTTAAAGAAACCCATGAATCAGTGAATGCTTGGAAGGGAGTTGCTTGAATATTGACAAGAGAAATACCTATGCTTTCTGATGGGTCATTTAACTTCAGCTGTGTCAGCCAAGTCAGTTTTCTACTTTGTACGTGATGTTTCTCTGAAAGAAATGTTCAACTATGTAAGAAAATGTGACAAAAGGGAATAATATCGGGGGTGGGAAGGATGACACAATATTGCAAGGAAATAGTGTTTTATCCAGAAAAAGTGGGGATCTGACATGGCAAGAAATGCCTCTCTAATCTCTAACAACTATTTTTGACTGCATGAAAAATTTTGAAAATAACTATGACTATGCATGTATTAACTAGAAGCCCTTGCAATGCATATGAGTAAATTCAAAGGAAAAGTTGTAAGCATAACTGTATAGTCTCAGCCCTATTGTATATAAGTCTGTGTAAAAGTTAAATATTAAGTCCTTGCTTCATGTACTCATATTTTATATTGTTATATAGCATCTAATATTTTTGTATCATAATTTCCTTTTCTGATATATTAAAATAGACTTCCAATGGCTTATCATTGTATACCTTCAGAAATTATTCTAATAGAAAGGTATATTATTGGACCAATCAAACATTGTAATATTGCATTGAAACAGTTCTATTGATTTTTTAGTATATTTTTCCCACAAATTTCATTGTGATTTATTTTCAAAAAATTGAATAATTTTGGAAGTTTTGGAAATAAAATACCAAATAAATTGCAAAAGTGATTTATAAAAAGTCAAAACAGAGGGAGGGGGCCAATGATCTGTGGTAAAGAAATGTGGGGGCTTTGGCAGTGCATGTAGTATGGTGACATTTCTAAAATCTGTACCTATTCTCCTAAGTCATTTTACTGTGTTGTAAACCAATGCAACCTGAAAGAAAAAGTCATTTCAAAAAAGGAAAAGGTGTGAAAGTTAGCCCATGTACCAATGTCTGCATGTATATATGACAAGATTGCTAGAACACCCAATGGGAGAAAAATAGCCTTTGCAACAGCAATTTGGGACAACTGAATAATCATATGCAAAAGAATGAATCTGAACTTCTGCCACATACCAACCATAAAAAGTAACTAAAATTTTATTGTAATACATTGCCATGTAAGAACTAAAAACTATACAACTCTGAGAAGGAAGCATAAGTAGCAATCTTCATGACCTGGGATATGACTACAGTCTCTTAAATAGAGCACAAAACCACAAGCAAATAAAGCAAAAAAGTAGAGAAAATATTTACAAATATTATATCTGGTAAGAATCTAGTATCCAGAATATATAAAGAACTCCTAACAAAATAGGCATTTCTTCAAAAGATTTACAAGTATCTAGTAAACATAAGAAAAAATGCTTAACATCCTTAGCCATTAGGGAAATGCAAATTAAAAACCACATTGAGGGCCTCCCCTGGTAGTGCAGGCGGTTGAGCGCAGCACTGTGAAGCTGTCTGCAGCCGCTGCATAGCTGGTTCGATCCTGGCAGGCCGCCAAGGGTCCCATATAGCGCGGCAGACCTCTCCTGTTGCGCCCACTGCTCCCCTCAGCAGTGTATTTCGTCGGTATGCCTGTTCTGTTCCCCGCTCTATTTCAGGTGAATCCTCTCACCCTCCCGTGAATCTGGCCTGTACCCCGGTTCTTGTATAAATAAATAAATCTTTAAAAAAAAATCACATTGAGATACCATTCATACTTACACCAGAATGGCTATACACAAAACCCCAATAATACCCATTATTAGTGAGGATGTGGAAAAATCGAAACCTTCATATATTGACTTGTGGAAATCTAAGACTGTGCAGCCACTATGAAAGACAGTTCAGTGGTTCCTCAAAAGTTAAAAACAGGGGGCGCCTCCCTGGTGGCGAAAGGGGTTAAGCACCACACTATGAAGTAATTCGCAGCCTCTGCAGCCATGAGTTCAATCCCAAGCCATGGAGGTGATGCACATGGCACAGCAGACCTCTCCTGTCTCACCCACTGCTCCTCTCAGCAGTGAACTTCAGTCAGTCTGCCTGTTCTGTTCCCCACTCTGTCTCTGGTGAATCCTCTCACCCCCTCACATCTCTGACCTGTACCCCAGCTCTTGTATGCATAAATAAATAAATCTTTAAAAAAAAAAAGATAAACACAGAATCATTGTATAAACCAGCAACTCCACTCCAACGTCTATATCCAAGAGAATTAAAACATATGTTCAAACAAAAACTTGTACCTGAATGTACTGAGCAACATTTTCTCATAATAACCAAAAAGTAAAAACATGCAAATGTCCATCAACTTGGTGAAGGGATGAACCAAATGTGATAGATCCATACGATGGTGTTTTTCAAGTCATAAAAAGGAGGGAGCACTGATACCTGCCAACATATAGATGAATCTTGAAAGCATCATACTAAGTAAAAGTAGGACACAGAATTGCATATGGTATGATTCCATTATATGAATGTTCAGAACAGGTAAGTCTATAGAGACCGAGATTAGGGGTTGCCAGGGCTATAGTGAGAAGGGAATGGGGAGTACTTAATGTAAAAAAAAATAATTAATGTTTCCCCAAATCTCTTAATGTCCCCCCAAATCCCTTTGAATAGGGACTTTTATGAATTTGGTAAAAGTATTTTAGAGATTGATGATGCCACCATGATGATTTGTCAACCCCATAAATATTAAAAACATTTTAAATATGTATAAAGTAACCCAGCCATTCCAATTCTAACCATCTCATCTTAACACAAAATTCTCATATGTATATATCCAAGTTTACATAGACAAGGAGATTCATTCATTCCAACACTAGTAGGGAAAAACTGAAATAACAGTCTACAGTGGAATTGTTTTAAAAAAAAAAATAATCCAGGGCCTCCCCGGGGGCACAGCGGTTGAGCGCTGGGTTGCGAACCTGCCCGCAGCCTCTGCGGCACCGGTTCGATCCCCGGCTGCTCCCCGGCCACCGGAAGAGGGTCCCACATGGCGCGCAGACCTCTCCTGCCGCCCGCTGCTCCCCTCAGCAGTGTACTTCGGTCCTTCTGCCTGCTCTGCTCCCCGCTCTGGCTCTGGTGAACTCTCTCGCCCTCCCGCACTTCTGACTGTACCCAGTGCTTGTATAAATAATAAATAAAATCTTTAAAAAAAAAAATCCAAGTTGTTTTGTCTTCTGGAATGGTAAAAAAAAAATCCAAACTATTATCTGTAATTATCTTCAAGGAGAAAAACTGGATGGGAGGGAGGTGGAGGAAAGGGAACTTTCACTTTTTCTTCTATATACTTCTGCAAAATAAAGTATAACTTGTAAATTTTTTATAGTTAAAATTAAAGATAAAGAAAAAACCATTTAAAACTTAGATCTACAGGGACCTCTCTGGTGGTGTAAGGGGTTAAGCGCTGCACTATGAAGCTGTCCGCAGCCACTGCAGCACAAGTTCAATCCCCGGCCGCCCAGGGAGCAATCCACATGGTGCCGCAGACCTCTCCTGTCTCACCCACTGCTCCCCTCAGCAGTGTATTTCAATAGATCCGCCTGTTCTGTTCCCCACTCTCTCTGGTGAACCCTGTCACCCCCTGCACCTCTGGCCTACACCCCAGCTCTTGTATGCATAAATAAATCTTTTTTTAAAATAAATAAATAAAAACTTAGATCTCCAAAATAAAAATAACTTAGATCTTCACAGGACTCATTATACTCTTAAGTGCTTACCGACTGTCACACAGCTATAACAATTGAGCAAATTCCAGTAAAGTCTAGCAAAGGGCCTTTGAATGTCTAAAAACATTCCCTCCCAATTTGTGATTTGTGAGACACTTTTTTGAGGATAGGACAATTTGCAGGAAAGTTGAGTCTATAAGTCAAGTTTCACCCAGAGAAAAAGAAACGGTAGGAAATACAGATCTTAACTGAGGCCTACAGCAGAGGAGACAGAGCAGAGTCAAAACAGATTTGGGAAGAGCTCAATGGGACTTTGGAAATGGATCACGGGTGCAATGGTGGTGAGAGATCTGCAGGGACTACACCTGAGTGGAGAAACCAAACATTGTCTAAAATTTAACAAAGATGTAAGAAAATAAATACATTTAATAATAATACACACACACAGAGATCTTGAAAACCTTTTCCCTTTGCAAAACAGGAAGGGAAGCTCTCCTGCCCACCTGTGACTATGCAGATAACCCTCTTTTTTCTTCTTCCTTTTCCTAATAAACCTGTCCTTTTAATATACATATATATTAAAACTAAGATAATATATATAATATATATATATGGCCTCCCTTGTGGTGCAAGAGGTTAAGACGCAACCTATGACGCTAGCCACAGCCACTGCAGCATGAGTTCAATCCCCGGCCAGGGAGCTACCAACATGGCGCAGCAGACCTCTCCTGTCTAGCCCACTGCTCCCCTCAGCAGTGTATTTCAGTAGATCTGCCTGTTCTGTTCCCCACTGTCTCTGGTGAATCCTCTTACCACCCACACCTCTGGCCTGTACCCCAGTTCTTCTATGCATAAATAAATAAATCTTAAAAAATATATAAAGAAAAATGTAAGAAACAGATCTTTCTTATCTCAATGGGGTTACCTATTGATAAGCCCCACACAAGTTAAATCAAAAGTCAAGAATACTTTAATACAAACTAACCTGCATCATACTCAGCCTTGCCTCCTTAAACAAAGGCCAGAAAAATTTCTGGGCAAAACCATCTGACACAGACTGTTTTGCAATAAAGTGTTGAATATCTCAGACAGAGAAGAGCATTTGTAAACTGATGGAATGTGGAAACAGCACAATATCCAAAAACACCTGGCAGCAAAGCACACCAAGTTGCTTATACCTCACCACCCAGGACCAGGAAATATTAATAACATCCTCTTACTCAGTATCCTCTTATGCTGGAATATTCAAATTTAAAACTCCAAGTATGGTCTCTACCGAATGCTTAGAGCTTTTTTCCCATAAAGTAGAAAAAATCATGAAAGTTGAAAAATCGAACTATTGCAAGTTAGAGACTAGCCTAAATATAATGAAGAATTAACTCACCTTACCAGGGCCAGCAAGATCAGTAGAAAAGGCAGAGCAGCTGAAGGACAGGCAGGCTGCAACTCTCCAGCAGGAACACTTCCCTCAAGAGGAAACCAGCTCTGTGAAGTTCCTTCTTAAAATCCTTACGCAAATTAAATCAGACCCACCCAGATTATCTAGGATACAGATTATCTGTTTACATCAATTGATGATGGGCTTCAGACAAAACTGCAAAATGCCCAAAGCAATACCCAGATTAGTATTTGACTGAATAGCTGGAGTCTAGCCAAGCTGCCACTTAAGACACACCAGAGAGTTAACATCTTTGTTTTTTAAAAGATTTATTTAGGACCTCCCCTGGTGGTGCAGGCGGTTGAGCGGTTGAGCGCAGTGCTGTGAAGCTGTCCGCAGCCTCTGCAGTGCCGATTTGGTCCGGCTGGCGGGCCAGAATCCCACACTGCGCAGTAGACATCTCCAGATTCGCCCACTGCTCCCCTCAGCATTGTATTTCAATCAGTCTGCCTGTTCTGTTCCCCATCTATCTCTAGTGAATCCTCTCACCCTCCCACACATCTGGTCTGTACCCTGGTTCTTGTATGCATGAATTAAAAAAAAAAAAAGATACACAAGGGGGCCTCCCTCCCTGGTGGTGCAAGGGGTTAAGCACTGCACTATGAAGCAATCCACAGCCTCTGCAGCACGAGTTTGATCCCCAGCCAGGAAGAAGCCCACATGGCGCAGCAGACCTCCCCTGACCCGCTCGCTGCTCCCCTCAGCAGTGTATTTTGGTCAGTCTGCCTGTTCTGTTCCCCACTCTGTCTCTGGTGGACCCTCTCACCCCACCAATCTCTGGCCTGTAACCCAGCTCTTGTATACGTAAATAAATAAATCTTTTTTTAAAAAAAAAAAAAAGATATACAAGGAAAAGATATTATTTTTAAAAAAAGAAATAAAAGATTTATTTATGTGTAAAGTGCTGGGGTATAGGCCAGAGGTATAGGGGGTGAGAGGATTCACCAGAGACAGAGTGGGGAGCAGAACAGGCCGATCTACTGAAATACACTGCTGAGGGGAGCAGCAGCGCGGCAGGAGAGGTCTGCACGCCATGTGGGACCCTTTCCAGCGGCTGGGGATCGAACTGGCGCTGCAGAGGCTGCGGGCAGTAGCCTTGTAGAGCTACTGCCTTGTAGAGCTCTGCTGCGGGCAGAGCCTTGTAGCCCAAGGCTCAACAGCTGTGCCACCAGAGGAGGCCCATTCTGTCTCTTTTTAGAGAAGAAACTGACTCTCTTACTGCCTCCTTTTCTTCCTGTGGGTTCCCTCTGTTCACTTCCCTTATTTTTTTTAAGATTTATTTATTTATGCATACAAGAACTGGGGTGCAGACAAGAGATGGGGGGTAGTAAGAGGATTCACCAGAGACAGAGTGCAGAGTGGGGAGCAGAACAGGCAGATGTACTGAAATACATTGCTGAGGGGAACAGGGGGCAAGACAGGAGAGGTCTGCTACGCCACGTTGGTCACCTCCCTGGCTGGGGATCGAACTCTTGCAGCATGGCTGCAGATAGCTTGATAGTGCTGTGTCTTAACACCTTGTGCCACCAGGGAGGCCCCTCACTTCCCCTATTATCTAACTTTCTCTGCTTAAAGTTTCTATTCCATTGTCCCTTGACTTGTATACAACCCATTGTCGATGTCCCCGTCTTTTCTATATTTTAGTCTTTTTTTTTTAACATTTTATTTATTTATTTGTTTGTTTGTTTGTTTTCTTTATACATGCACTGGGTACAGTCAGAAGCACGGGAGGGTGAGAGAATTCACCAGAGCCAGAGCAGGGAGCAGAGCAGGCAGAAGGACCGAAGTACACTGCTGAGGGGAGCAGCGGGTGGCAGGAGAGGTCTGGGCGCCATGTGGGACCCTCCTCTGGTGGCCGGGGAGCAGCCAGGGATCGAACCGGCGCCGCAGAGGCCGCGGGCAGCTTCGCAACCCAGCGCTCAACCGCTGCGCCACCGGGGAGGCCCATCTATATTTTAGTCTTAATCCTTATGGTTAATTGCAATTTTCCCAAATTCCATCAAAAAGGTAATTTAACTAAAATAAAAATAATCACCCCAATGAATCTTTTTGGTCAATCAAACTATGTTACTACTAAGGTGGTAGCAGTGGGGACTAGAAATTAGAAGGATGAAAGAGTTTAGAGGCTTAGCTTGCGGAGATAAATGATTAGATATAAATATTGACAAATAGCAAAAATTGCAAAGCAAATTGCAAATTTATACACTGACTAGAGCTTTGCTCTTTGTAGTTGTATGGAGAGGAATATATTGCATCTGAGTCTCTAAATCTCATCCAGTGGCCCCAGTCCCCTGTTTAACTAGCTCTATTTCTGGTCCCATAAGCTGATGTGACTCACTTAACAGCAGTTTGTCTTACTTAACAGCAGTCAAACTCTAAACCCAAAGCCAAATACCAGCTTGTGTTTCTTACCCTCTCTCCACAACTTTGTTCGCTTAGTTTTGTCCTGTCTGTGCCTTAAATTCTACTCTCATTGAATTACCACAATTCTAACCTCTGTTGTTCTAGGTGTTGAATCTATGGGTCTGTTTCTAAAATTTGCATCTTGATCCTCTATTCAGGTTCAGTTCAGTCTTCAGTTTTTGGTAAAACTTATTGATTTTGGTAGGAAAAGGACTCTGTCAAACTCTGTGTAACTTCATTTTGTTTTCTGGTCATTTTGACTTGCCAGGCTGATCATGTGCTCCCAAGCACAGGGAGAGGGGTGCGTTGAGCACCTGCTGTTTTGTCTGGCCCTGTGGGAGGTGCTGGTGCTACAGCATCAATGAGAAATAATCTTTCCTCTGAAGTTTTCCTCTTTTCCTAAAGGAGGGAGAGACCAACAGTCTACAATTATACACTATTTGATGCAAGTGTTTTTTTTTAAAGATTTATGCATTTATGCACAAAAGAGCTGGGGTATAGGCCAGAGGTGTGGGGGGCAAGAGGACTCACCAGAGACAGAGTGGGGAACAGAACAGGCAGACAGACTGAAATACACTGTTGAGGGGAACAGCAGGCAAGCCAGGAGAGGTCTGCTGCGCCATGCAGGTCATCTCCCTGGCTGGGGATTGAACTTGCGCTGCAGTGGCCCTACACAGCCCGACAGGGTGTGTCCCAACCCCCTGAGCCACCAGGGAGGCCCCTATTTGACACAAATATTAACACATAGGCATAGAGGTTATTTTAATCCTCTTTTAAGGTTCAAAGAAGGCTATCTGGAGCAGGACTCCATTAGCTTAATTTTAAGTTTTAAACACTTTTTTTAAAGTAAACTACGATGAGTTCAGAGAAAAGTACATGGATCATGAACAACAGCTTGAGAATTTTCAAAAATACCAGACAAATACCAATGATGCAGTTACAAATGACTGGTCTCTCAGATAAGAATTAATGAGTTTGTCTTCCCCCATCTCTTTCAATTTCCCCCTTATTTGACAAGTTTGCCTTCTTTATGACTGGTCTCTCAGATAAGGATTAACAAGTTTTTCTTTCCCATATTTCTTGCACTTCCACCCTTGTTTGACAGGCTTGTTTTCTTGCATTCCAAGGAAAACAGCAGTTGTTGAAAAAAAGCAAGCTGGCACCTGAGAGGTTCAGAGCGGTAAAGAAAAGGAGAGCCAGGCTAAATTTCTCAAAGGAAGGGAAAATTTATTGCGCCCCAGGCGGACCTCGAGGACCCAAGTTGGGGGTCCGTGAAGCTGCGCCCCTGGTGAGGAGAGATGTCCCTTTTATAGGGTGAGGAGAGGTCAGACAGGAAAACTGGGTTGGGGTGGGGGGGAAACTGGTTTAGGCAGAACAAAGTTGTTTTTCATGGAGCTGAGTTGTTTTTCTCTTTTTTATGGCTTCAGTTTAGGTTTGATAGTATCAGTGGTCCTGGGGTCTGGGCCATTTTGTCTTTTTCTATGTGGGCTTCCTCATTCCTGGCCCCTGCATCGACCTTTTGTTAGGGGGAAAAGGATGTCCCAAAGCTAATTCCATATAGGCTTTGTGGATTCCACCCCCACCCCAGGTCAAAGCCAAAGACACTGGGAACTCCAAAGTCACTCTCAGAGCTGGCCAGACTGCTGCGAGCTGGCAGAGAGCCAAAAAATGGGGGATCCCCAAGGCCCACGTGTCTGCCTTTTATATCCACCTGGCTGCTTAACCCCACCCTCAGGTCCCAGCCACCTTCCCTTTGGTGGTGATGGAATTTGGAGTTCCCAGTGTCTTTGGCTTTGACCTGGGGTGGGGGTGGAGTCCACAAAGCCTGTATGGAATTAGCTTTGGGACATCCTTTTCCCCCTAACACTTTCAGCGCCCACCCATCTCTGTGCTGACCCCTTCCCCCTCCCTTTTGCAGACCCCTGTCCATCTTCCCCCTTTTCTTCCTTTGTATAAATACCCCTGCGCTCTGCCAAAGAGCAGGACGGTTGTCTTTCAAACATGAGTCTGCAGCCCTCCTCATTTGTCGACATATTAAACTACTTCCTTTTCCTCAAACTCTTGTTTCCTTTTATTGGCTGAGGGAAACTAAGGCCGGCATTTGGTGTCACCAAGATCAAGAAACAGAACATTATGGAGATTCCAGAAGCCCCCTTATAAGCAGTTTAAGGAGATGTAATTGTGATGGGAGGGTGGCTGAAATAAAATATATCTCCTCCATAAACAGGGGTCTGATTAGGGAAACCCCGTGTTATAGTTACGCAGTTTTAATTTGTAAACTGAGGCTATGGAGTCTATCTAAAAGGATTTCACTTTAAGAGGGGAGAACTTGACCCAGCTTGCCATTGAGAAACATCCTGGGGGTAGTGTGGAGGATGAATTAGAAAGGACCTCTAGAGACTGAAAGCCTGCTTCAAAGACTCTTTGAGTCCTTTAAACCAGGACTGCAGTAATGGACAAGGGAAAGATCTAGTGACTGCTAGGGTATAGCATCTACCTTTGACTGATTAGTTTTGGAAGGGGAGGTAGCTGAGGATACCCCCTAGTTCTCACTTTGAAGAATGACTTGATGGGGATACCATAGTAAGAAAAAAATAAAAAATAAGGGGCCTCCCTGGTGGCACAAGGGTTAAGACACAACCTATGAAGCTATCCACAGCCACTGCAGCACTAATTCGATTCCTGCCAGCCAGGGAGCAACCCACATGGCACAGCAGACCTCTCCTGTCTCACCCGCTGCCCCCCGCAGCAGTATATTTCAGTCAATCTGCCTGATCTCTTCCCCACTCTGTCTCTGGTGAATCCCCTCAACCCCCACACCTCTGGCCTGTACCCCAACTCTTGTATGCATAAATAAATAAATCTTGGGCCTCTCCGGTGGCGCAGCGGTTGAGCGCTGGGCTGCGAGGCTACCTGCAGCCTCTGCAGCACCGGTTTGATTCCCAGCCGCCGGGCGAGGGTCCCACATGGCGCGCAGACCTCACCTGCCGCCCGCTGCTCCCCTCAGCAGTGTATTTCATCGGTCTGCCTGTTCTGTTCCCCACTCTGGCTCTGGTGAATCCTCTCACCCTCCCACGCTTCTGACTGTACCCAGTGCTTGTATAAATAAATAAATATTTTAAAATAAATAAATAGATAAATCTTAAAAATATATATAACTAATGTCTCTGTCTCATGGAGAAACTTGCCTGGGAAACTCACCATGTGTCGCTGAAACGGGAGCTCTGGTGAAACCTTTCCCAGAGTGAACCCAAGGACCACCCACTCTAAACCCACTGACTCCAAAAAGCCCCATCAATAGTGCTGAGACTTTAACCCTTGTGCCACCAGGAAGGCCCATGTTGGGACATTTTTAAATGGGTAAAATAATTGTTTATAGCAGTCTGGGTTGGGAAAAATAGATTTGATGGTCATCAGTTTGTATCTTATTAAATGAATCGATGTGCGTAGAGGAGAGCCCCAGGAGGAAAAGTGTATAGAAAGAAATGATAGAGAATTTAGGAGCTTGAGCACACACACACAAGTTGTGGGGAGGGAAAGAATGAGTCAGGCAAGAGTCATCTACAGTAAAACAAAAAACCAAGAGAGGCATAAATGGAGACAAAGAAATCCCCAGTTTGCAGAAAGAGGGAGTGGCTACAGAGAGATAAGCCTTGATTGTATTTAACAGGAGGAATAATAATAAGGGCTTCTCTAGAAAGGTGATGAATTGGATTTAAGAATAAATGGGTAAGAAAGAATTGGAGATTCATAGCAACATCAGATATTGTTCCTTCATAAAATTGGACAGTGTATGTTGAGAGTTGTAAAACATTTGTCCATTATCTTAGAAAATGACCTGAAACATAATAAGGCCCTGAGGGCCTTCCTGGTGGCCTAGGGGTTAAGCCTTAGTGCTATCACCATTTCCACCTGAGATCGCTCCCCCTAGGGAGCTGACCCACATAAGGGGTAGCAGACCTCTCCTGTCTTGCCCACTACTCCCCTCAAAAGTGTAGTTCTGTAGGTTTGCCTGTTCTGCTCCCCACTGTCTCTAGTGGATTCTCACCCCCCCATACTGTTGGCCTACACCCCAGTTCTATGCAAATAAATAAATAAATAACCCTTAGATATTTACTTGTTTATTTCTGTATGTATATATGTACATGTATATATACTGTTTTGAATGACTGATGGAGCATCTTTAACTAGGCTCCAGGTTGAGCTCATGAGCAGATCCTTAATTGTGCTCATTGCTTGCACCCAGGTCATGACTTCTCTTACTGGGGAGGCCACAAATAGTAACTATTAGCTGGTCCCGTGGAGGGCAGGGCAGCTTTATTGTTTGCTAGGTGAGGTCAGCTGAGGTTTGCTATCACAGTAGCCCTGGGGAGTACACATTCCATTAATCAAGGGCAAATTGATCTGGTCTTATTGAGTAGAGGAGTGATAAAATATCCATCAAAAGTTAAGAGTTATTTTTAATGAAACTGGAATAAAAAACTCAAGGAACAGACCAAAAAAAAGTTGAAGATAATCACAACCTATCTCTCCTGAAAAAAATGTGGCAGTAGATTAAGAACGTTAGGTAAGACATCAGTGTAAAAAAAAATAGTAACAGTACAAAACACAACAAAGCAAAACCAGACAATTATAAATCAGAGACATCCTGCAGGAGAGGAGGAGGGAGAGGGATCAGAGGGAGGGAGGGAGGAGCACAGGGGACTGTGGTGATGGTGCACGGGTATCTTAGGGAAGGAAATTCTATAGGGACTCAATCTGAGGGGGTGGGGGGAAGAAAATATTGTTTAAAAATTAAAAAAAATTGGGCCTCCCTGGTAGCGCAGCGGTTGAGCGCTGGGTTGCGAAGCTGCCCGCAGCCTCTGCGGCGCTGGTTCGAACCCCGGCTGCTCACCAGCCACCTGAGGAGGGTCCCACATGGCGCGCAGGCCTCTCCTGGCGCCCGCTGCTCCCCTCAGCAGTGTACTTCGGTCCTTCTGCCTGCTCTGCTCCCCGCTGTGGCTCTGGTGAATTCTCTCACCCTCCCGCGCTTCTGACTGTAACCAGTGCTTGTATATATAAATAAATAAAATAAAAAAACACAATCCTATTTAAAAAAAAAAAAAATTTTTAAATTTTAAAAAAGACAATTAGGCAATTTGACAGAGGAGATTATGCGTGGAGGCCAAGCAATGTTGGTACTTAAGAGCCTGCAGATAGTTCTAAAAACTTTTTGAGACCTAAAAGCAAAGAAAGACTTCTTTATTACCAAATTCCTGCAAAATCAAAGTAAATAAATGTTTAGTGAAATGTCAATGAGGTATAACATATTAGCTAACTGTATTCAACTTGTATATAAATTTAAAGTTACATAAAGGCAATTAATGTAATTCCTATTCCTGGGGCCTCTGTCTTGGAGACCTGTGAGACGAAGCCCTCTGTGCTCTTAGGAGGGCGCCCTCCTTTTTTGTTCTTTTGAAATTCTTCTGAGTTTGAACAAACGGTGATTTCCGCCTGTTCCAATGACTGGCTGGTGGTCAGAATGAAAGGCAGCCTTTTGGGAATGACTCGGAAGTTAAAGTTGGTGAAATACACCTGAGAAATAACCATCCTGTGACAAAGATGCTGCTGTTGAACTATAAGTTTTCTTATTCTGTCCTTAATTGTGGGATCAAGAAAATTGATTTTCAAGAGAGTGACACTGTCATATTGTCCAAGCTCCATTATAAGCCAACGTTGCAGACCACCTATGAATTTGAGGTGATTTGCTTTATGAAGAGACTTTTCATCCCATCTCTGTAGCCTTTTGAAATGAATGGGCATGACGTCAATACTGTGGGCAACAGATCTCAAGGAAGAGAAAGGCAGCAGCCATCAGCTGTTTCACAATATAACTGTGAACCCAGCCTTGGTGCTGTGAGCAAGAAACAGCCAACTACAAGTTACTGCAATAATAACCACCTATGTTGTGAGTGACTCTTCTCCTTAAGGCACAGGAGCAAGTGGTCCATTCTGTGTGGGAGCCAGTTTCAGTGATACTACTATTCTGTTGGCCAAAGATGGGTAGCAATACCTGTTACCTCTTTAAATACCTTCTGGAATTCTGGAGAGTGCATATCTATGACATTTAAACTTTTAAATGAGTTAAAGTGTAATTGCCACTCTTTGAGAAGTCAAGTTTGTAATAAAGCTGCTATCTAAAAGTTTTAAAAATAAATAAATAAATATAGGCGATTGAAGCATAGTAGGGTCTTCAGTCCTCTGTGTGCGTGTGTGTGTGTGTATAATAATATATATGTATATTTCTTTTTCCTTGCATGTTATTGTTATAGGACAGGGAGAGGGGCAGCCCAAACCCCGCAAACCTGCCTATTCTAAATGGGTTCTGCCATCCGCCGCATCAACACAAAACATAGGAGACTTTAATGGGAAGGAACTTTAATAAAACTAGGAAACAATACAGGTAAGGCAAAGAGTCTAGTTTCTAAAGGAAGCACCCAAAGTTACCCATCCCCTCATGGGTAAAAGTCCATCCATATGGGATTGGCCCAGACAAGGCCCCAAAGCCTGCCACAAGTCTAAAGCGTCTTCCAGTGGGGACCCACAGAAAAGGGTCAGAAACAACCAGACAAGCCCGGAAGGAAAAGAGCAAAATCAACATCAAGATAAAGGCTGCCATTGTCACCTCCCCATGGGTTTCACCCACATCTGTGTCACCCAGTCCACGACCAAAAGACAAGCGCAGTTTCTTCACGTGTCTCTAGGATCCATGAGCTTCCTCCAGGTCTCCTGGCTCCATCCTGCTTCCTTCCTCAGTCTCTTCTGCATCCTCTTCTCTTCCTGTTCAGCTCTACCCTCCCTTGGGTGGGGCAGGGAACCTGGAACCTCCCCCTTTCCTGGGGACCACCCTGTTACATTATAATGTTTTGACTGCTTAGAAAACTCTTTCTGACTGGGGAGAGAATGCCCCTCCAGCGACTTGCCAGTTATGGGAGCATGACTTTGATATGCAAACTAACTAGTCAAGAACCATACCTCCTTTATTTGACTCCTGTACCTCAGGAGACATTGTTCTTCCTTAGGAAGGGGTGCCAGTTAATTAAGTACCACCCCTATGGGTGAGAACCTGACCAAATGATTCAAGCCAGTCTTAAACTGTTTCCCCTGCCTTGACTCTCTCCCCTAAACCCTCTGCTCACAGCTTCGCTCTGCTCACAATAAAAAGATTTTATTTTATTTATTTATTTATGCATATAAGAACTGAGGTTCAGGCCAGATATGCAGGGGGTGAGAAGATTCACCAGAGACAGAGTGGTGAACTGAACAGGCAGATCCACTGAAACACACTGCTGAGGGGAGCAGCAGTCAAGACAGAGGCTGTGGACAGCTTTACAGCGCAGTGTTCAACTCGCTACGCCACCCGGGAGGCCCCAGCTACCATTAATTTTAAGTGACAATAAAATATTAATTCTACCCTTTAAAATAACAAAAATACCTTTTTTCCCTAAGTTTCTCTCTTAGGAGAGCAAATTGACTGATGACCATCTTATAAAAGAATATGAACACACCCTGAGGAAGGAACCTTAGGCCTGAAGATCTTAAAACAGCCCCTAATGTCTCTTTAGTCAATCAGTGTGACTGTATCTTCTAGGGGATACAAGATACACTCCGTAAGGAAGGAAACCTCTTTCCCAAGATTATGAGAGCACCTAGTTGAAGAATATCTCCACCCATCACTCGGGCTTACACTGCTCCGGCTATTCCCCTACCCTGATAGTAGCTCTCATTTTATCAGTTAAATTTCCTTAGAAGGCTAAATATCTATGATATGCAATACTATTTTTATTTTGTTTGTACATAAATGTTAAGGCTGATATAAAGGAAGCTGAAAGATCAACATAGTTTTATTATTCTTTATCCATCATCATTTCATTGTGTGTGGGGGAAGGGCAAGCTGTAAAATGATACATGAAATTGACTGAAGGTTGAGTATGAGGACATGTGTGAGGAGCATGTGACTCTCCACCAAATATGATTTGGGCTATAGCCAGGAAATTACATAAACATTTTTCTATTCAGGCAGATATGGGGCAACTTTATGATCTTACAAATCTAGATTATTTTACCTCCACTGCTTACCTAGCTACATAATGTCTCATACAGTTTTCATTGTCCATCATTACTCTGGAAAGCACCGTTTAGGTCCTCTACTTGATGACCAGTCAGAACCTGGGGGAATATCTCCCACCTTATCTGTCAGAGGTTACCACTGGCCCACCAAACTTGCCTTTACAGAAATCCCATAGAATAAGTCACCCTGGGCCTTCCTGGTGGCGCAAGGGTTAAGCACAACACTGTGAAGCTATCCGCAGCCTCTGCAGCACGAGCTCAATCCCCAGCTGGCCAGGGAGCTACCCATATGGTGCAGCAGACCTCTCTTGCCTCTCTCGCTGCTCCCCTCAGCAGTGTATTTCAGTCAGTCTGCCTGTTCTGATCCCCACTCTGTCTCTGGTGAATCCTCTCACTCCCCTCACTTTGACCTACACCCCAGTTCTTCCTCATAAAATAAATGAAATCTTAAAAAAAAAAAAATGATAGTGACATTTCCTGGGGCTATAATAGCTCATAAACTGTCCCATCTCGTGCTGTGAGAGACCAGGAGATGTTGTAACAGGGTGGTCCCCAGGAAAGGGGGAGTTTCGCTGCCCCACCCAAGGGAGGGTGGAGCTGAGCAGGAAGAGGAGAAGCTGCAGAAGAGACTAAGGAAGGAAGCAGGATGGAGCCTAGAGACACGTGAAGAAACTGTGCTTGTCTTTTGGTCGTGGACTGGGTGACACAGATGTGGGTGAGACCCATGGGGAGGTGACAATGGCAGCTTTTATCTTGATGTTGATTTTGCTCTTTTCCTTCCGGGCTTGTCTGGTTGTTTCTGGCCCTTTTCTGTGGGTCCCCACTGGAAGATGCTGTAGACTTGTGGCAGGCTTTGGGGCCTTGCTCTGGGTCAATCCCATTTGGATGGACTTTTACCCACGAGGGGATGGGTAACTTTGGGTGCTTCATTTAGAAACTAGACTCTTTGCCTTACCTGTATTGTTTCCTAGTTTCATTAAAGTTCCTTCCCATTAAAGTCTCCTATGTTTTGTGTTAATGCGGCGGATGGCAGAACCCATTTAGAATAGGCAGGTTTGCGGGGTTTGGGCTGCCCCTCTCCCTGTCCTATAACAATGTGATTACAAAGATATAGAGGAGTTAGCTGTAGAGAAACAGCTCAGACAGAATTGGTCACATGCTATTGGGGAGCAATAGAGAGATAGCCTCAAAGGCTCGTTAGCTTGATGTAGCAATATGTTCTTATTTTTGGACCATGAAATCTGCATGGCACAAATAACCACTCCTGAGTGTTAATCAAATAAAATTTAACCCCGAGGTTTTAAAGCTGTCATGGTCCGTGAGCCTTGGTTTCTTTTTCCTTCTAATTTAAATCCCATGGGGTTTCATGTACCTTTACCATAGGAGAGCTCTACACCAGAAATTAAGACAAAAAGGGAAGCTAGGAGTAAGGAGCAAAAGGTGGAGGGACCCCAATGGACTATGGTGGAGGATTATGGGTGCTTTTGTGGTGGGCGTGGCGTGGCAACATGCATCTGAAGAGGTGTGAACTTACACCCCTAAATCATATAAACCAAAAAGAGAAGTTAAGTCAAGAGGGATAAAGTATATTTAAATCAGTGAGCTACAAAGTTTGCAAATGCAGTCATGAAGATCTGTGAGGTTGAGCGAGGGTCTCAAAAACACAATCTGACCATGATGAGAGATAAAATTAAAAGGAATCTGTGGTGATCATCTATTTACAGTACAAATTCTAAAGCTTTTTTTACCCAAACCTAGGAGGTTTCAATGATTATTCCTAAGATATTTTCATATTGGTTCACATAAAGATGAGATCATAAGTATACCCAACAAAATTAATATGGCAAAAATTTACACAGCATTGGGGATTTGAATCATGTGCCATAAGCTAGGTCTAATCCAATTATTTACACTTATCAAACTGGTGGTAATATTTAATGGAAAAAGGCTACTTAAATTCAAGGCCGGAAAAAAACTGAAAGAACTCAAGTTAGGAATTAAACTGCTGAAGTTCATGGTTGAGGCCACGTTTGGGTCAAAACCACACCCACAACAGCCGTATGCGCGGGAAAAAAAAAAAAACAAACTTTTCAAGACGTGAAACAAAGAGTTTCACTGCGAGTCCTGCAGACCTAATGCGCTTTTATGGTGACCAACGCAAGAAAAATTACTTTGGGCTGGTCAACCACGGGTGAAACTTGCAAATCACGTTGGGCGCCAAGCTGTTATAGAGCAACCCCGATATTAAACGGGTTCCTGGCTGTGGGTCCTCACCCGCGCGCTTTAAAGGGACTTATGAATACTCTACTATAGACACACACAAAAGGTTAATAAAAGGTTTATTTACAAGAGAAAAAGAAATAAGGAAAATGTACAACTCAGGGAGAAAATAGGGAAATAAAGTCTTTAATGCGTCCTACCCGATCCCACGACCTGGAAACCCAAAGTCACTCTCAGAGTTGGCCGGGCGCTGCGAGCTGGCGGAGAGCCAAAATGGGGGATCCCCAAAGCCCACGTGTCTGCCTTTTGTATCCACCTGGCTGCTTAACCCCACCCTCCGGTCCCAGCCACCTTCCCTTTGGGGGTGATGGGATTTGGAGTTCCCAGTGTCTTTGGCTTTGACCTGGGGTGGGGGTGGAGTCCACAAAGCCTGTATGGAATTTGCTTTGGGACATCCTTTTCCCCCTAACAGTTCACATAAAGATGAGATCATAAGTATACCCAACAAAATTAATATGGCAAAAATTTACACAGCATTGGGTATTTGAGATCAGAATTCCATCCCTATGTCCCAGAATGGCTCAGCTGTCCCATAATTTTAATTTATTCAAGCTACTAGGAATCCTTCTTGGGCACTGTGGCTGGCGGTCTCATTCAGGTTTCTTTACAACTGAGCAATTCTCAGTTGTAAAACAATTATTCCAGATGATCCAGGGCTTCCTTAGATAAAAGATTGTTATTTATAGCTGATAATTCACCATTTTGAGAAATAGTGTTTGACAGTTTCAGATGATGTCAGTTCTCAGCAAGTAGAGGGTCTCAGTGAAGCTAAGTGTCTGTCATTAACACCAGACACATAAACAGCATCCTTGTTATATTGTGTGAAAATGATGTGCTTCTTTCTGAACAGGCCAAAATCCACCCACATGCAACAAATAAATAAAAGAAAAAATAACAGAAAAATTTAAAGAAGAAAAAAAGAAAAGAAAAGAAAACTCAGTGCCTACTTTAAAGTGGAGTAGGTCTTTGGTGGTAAAGAATCAGATGTTTTAACATATTAGACCAGGGGCTTCCCAGTGTCCTAGGGGTTAAGTCTCAGTGCTATTGTTACAGGGCAACCCCAATATGAAAATGGGTTGCCTGGCTGTGGGTCCTCACCCGTGCGCTTAAAGGGACTTATTAATACTCCACTACAGGCACACACAAAAGGTAAATAAAAGGTTTATTTACAAGGGAAAGGGAATTAAGGAAATTTACAATTCAGGGAGAAAATAGGGAAATAAAGTCTTTAATGCGTCCTACCCAATCAGCCGAACTGGAAACCCAAAGGCATTCTCCGAGCTGGCCGAATGCTGCGAGCTGGAGGAGAGCCAAATGGGGGATCCCCTCCAAAGCCCATGTGTCTGTCTTTATACCAAACCTGGCTGCTTAACCCACACTCAGGTCCCAGCAACCTTCCCTTTGGTGGTGATGGGATTTGGAGTTCCCAGTGTCTGGCTTTGGTCTGGAGTGGGGGGTGGAGTCCACAAAGTCTGTATGGAATTAGCTTTAGGACATCCTTTTCCCCCTAACACTATCACTTCTGGGGTGTGAATTCAATCCCTGGCCAGGAAGCTAGCCCACATGGTGCAGCAGACCTTTCCTGCCTGCTGCTCCCCTCAGCAGTGTATTTCAGTAAATTCTCCTGTTCTGCTCCCCACTCTGTCTCTGGTGAATCTTCTCACCCCACCCCACCCCCCGCCACTCTGGCCTACACCCTAAGTTCTTCTAAGCACACACACACACACACACACACACACACATATACATATATATATATATATATATATACACACACATATATATATATTAGACCAGTAAATAAGTAGCCACTGAAGCACAAAGAGGGGAAGCAACTTGCCCTTACACAATGGGAAGTAACAGAATCAGAATTTGCACTCAATGACATCACATTATCATATAATAGGCTGGGCTCCTATTCAGCAATACAACAATGTGGCCAGACTGGTTATCTAATCAGTTGATGGCCTATTCTGATTAATTTGGTGCTTGGGTGATATCAGTGGTTAATATGTTATTACTGTCACTCCTGACTATAGGTTATAGTTGAAGCAGAAAATGGATGAAATCTCCTGGAAAGGGTTTTTATGCAGTTTAAGAAAACTAGTACTTGAACACTGTGGAAGTAAATATGTTGTTTGTTTTATTCACTGCTGTATTCCCAATTCCTAGAAAATACTGATTTTATTTAAGCTATTGAAAGAATGAATGATAAGTGATACTCTGGCAAAAGACCAATATTTCAGGGCTGGACAGACTAAGAAAAGCCTAAGAAGATAACAGATGTTAGGAGTTGGCGCCTCAACTCCGTCCGGGGTTCCCAAAAACTACACAGAGCCAGAGATGCAAAAGCAAAAAGGCTTTATTGCTAGCTTAAGCTAGGGTCCGACTCTGCCTGGTGTACTGACTCAGCAGCCTCATCAGGTTGAGAGAAGGACCTCTTCAAGGGTGACAAGCTATTTTTTATACTTTGTTGATAGCAGAAAAAGGGGACCTTTCATATTAGAAAAAGGGGACCTTTCACAACAGGGACCAAGCTCAATCTGTGTACATTTCTTTGGCAACCTTTAAGTTTTGTTTACCCTTGCCTTGTGGTTCTTGTGGTTTTTTGTTTTGTTTTTTTTTTTAAAGAGAGGCATGTTTTATTTATTTATTTGTTTGTTTGTTTATACATGCACTGGGTACAGTCAGAAGTGCAGGAGGGTGAGAGAATTCACCAGAACCAGAGCGGGGAGCAGAGCAGGCAGAAGGACCGAAGTACACTGCTGAGGGGAGCAGCGGGCGGCAGGAGAGGTCTGCGAGCCATGTGGGACCCTCCTCTGGTGGCCAGGGAGCAGCGGGGTATTGAACCAGCGATGCAGAGGCCGTGGGCAGCTTTGCAACCCAGCGCTCAACCGCTGCGCTACCTGGGAGGCCCTGGTTCTTGTGGGTTTACCGTGAAACCAAACTTGGGCTCAGCTGTGCTCTTCAAAATGGTTGTCTTCCTTAAAATGGCTGCTGTCTTGCTATGTTTAGTCCTTCAATATCTTACAATCCCCCCTTTTTCTTGTAACTGTGAGAGGAGGCTAATCCTAGCCTCACAGTTGATTTTCTTCTACTTGTAGGTATTGGCTGCATAAAACCAGCATCTGTACTGTGCTAATCCATTTGCAGATGAATGCAAGCAAGTGATTGATTATACAAGGGCCAAATGTTAGCATTAGCATGAGCAAAACTAAAGGTCCCACAATGACTGACAATAGGGTTGTTAACCATGGGGAGGCATTAAACAAAGATTTAAACCACCCCTGCTGAGCCTCTCCTTTCTTTTTTTTGTTTAGTTAAACCTTTCCTTACTTTGGCAAGGGTTCCTTAACAATCCCTGAATGGTTAACATAAAAACAGCATTTTTTCCCTAGAGCTGCACATAGCCCACCTTGCTGTAAGAGAATAAGGTCCAGTCCTTGGCGATTTTGTAACACCACCTCAGCTAAAGAGGATAGGGAGTCCTGCAAGTGGGAAATGGAGACTTTTAGTCTTTCAATGTCTACGTCAATAGCCGCCCACAGGCGGGAATACTGGTGATTTTGGGAGATCAAGGAAGCAGTTCCAGTACCGGTCCCTACTAGACTGGCACCCAAAATTATACTAAGAGTGAGGGCCGTAAGAGGTTTCCTCTTGGCCCGCTTAGGCGCGGGCCCAGTGGTTTGTTTTTTCAGAGAATTAAGGAGACTATCATAAGAATGGTAAATTATTTTGGGAATTAAGCACACAAGAATGCAAAAGTCCTGGTCTGATTTAGGATCGTTCCATGAATACAAGCATGTGGAGCAAACCCACCAAGCGTCTAAGGGAGGGAGTATATATGAGTGGAACATGTTAGGTCCCAGGGTCACATACTGAGCGCATAGTTGTGCATGGGACTGGGGCACAGCTCCAATGCATAGACCTTGCCCAGATACTTGTTGTGGGGTTAATTTGGCCTTTTGCTGCCATTGACAGCCACTGTCCTCTATTGAGGTGGAGAGATTCCAAAGGCAGCGATTTAACACAGCCAAACACGAAGAAGTCAAATCTGGCCGAGAAGCATTAAACACCCGAAACATATGCCCAAGCATTTCTAGAAATGTGTCAGCCTCCGATTGAGCAGCTGGTACTATTTGTGTGAGTGGGTGCTGGAGGTCGCTTGGGGTAGGTGCTAACCTCAAAGAGGGAGTGGAGGTGATGGTTGCCAGAATAACAAGCTCTGGGGGATGGGTCAGGACTAGGATTTTACCTGGTCTTAAAATTGTGCCTAGGACTTTATTAGGTTCCACTGGCAGGGTGGGTGGCAGGGGTTGAGCATTGACCCTCAAAGTAAACAAGACACCTGGATCTATGCCAGCTACATAGAGTTTGAGTCCCCAGGTCATTCCTTTAGTCCATTGCGGGAGTAGCTTGGGGTTTCTACCTGATGGGGTGAATTTAAGAAGGACGGGGGTGCAGTCTCCCCTTAAACAAGGCCCTCCTTTTCCTCCCCCTTGATAAAAGCCATAACCCAGGGTTTTAGATCCCGGGGCCTTGCCAACCTGAATAAAGTCCCCTGTTTTTGGCGCTGTCCAGGAAATATAACCGGTGGAGACACAGCTCCAAGATGCACAGTAAAAATTTTTTGAGACCCCACAGATGTGTTTGGCCCGCCCTTTATGCCCCGGGCAAAGGTAAAAGTAACTCTTATATTTGGATACCAAGTCCCAAGGGGAGCCCGATGCATGATTTGGGCAGCTATTTTTCCAGTATTTGTATTGCTAAGGGTCCATGTGATGTTCCACGGGGTGCGAGGGTTCACCCAAGAGGGTGAGCAGGGAGAGACACAGTTTGAAGAGTCAGCAGGAGCAGGAACAGCCTGGTCATAGTGCCGGATTATTCGGCGGAAGGCTTGTGTGGATCAGTCACCGGGAATTGGTCCGGGTGTCCGCGAAGTTTGACGCGCAGCGGGTTGGAAGGGTCTGTCTTAACCTCCCACTGCTCTGGTTGGTGCTGCTTGACTTCTGCTCCCGTTACAGCCCGTGCATGGGTGTAATGAATCCAAGCTGGGATCCCGTCAACCTTTAACGCAAGAGGAGTGATAAAGATAACTAAGTAGGGTCCCTTCCATCGTGCCTCCAAGGTCTTGGGTGCATGTCTGCGCACCCACACCCAATTTCCCGGCTGGAACTGGTGGCCCGGAGGCTTAGTGGGGTCAGCTTCAGTAGAGCCATATAGGCCCCGCAGTTTGGGCCAGGTCTCTGTCCAGACGTGCTGTAGAGCTAGCAGCTGTAATGTGAATGGCCCTTCCGCATGAAATCCTGAACTCATGCCTAGCCCGTGTGGTATCACAGGGGGTAGGCGGCAATACACAATTTCAAAGGGTGTTAATCCCAGGGAATACGGGGAGTTCCAGACAGGGAACAACACGTGGGGAAGGAGAAGCACCCAATCCCCGCCAGTCTCTAGGCATAAATTAGTTAAAGTCTTTTTGAGAGTTTGATTTATTTTTTCTACCTGTCCAGAGCTCTGGGGATGGTAAGCACAATGTAATTTCCAATCTGTCCCCAGTGCCTGGGCTAGACCCTGGACTACCTTGGCTACAAAGGAAGGACCATTTTCAGAGCCTATACCTTGTGGAACTCCATACCGGGTATTATGTCTTCTAGTAGAGCCTTACAAACGACTTTGGCAGTTTCCTTTCTTGTGGGGAAGGCCTCCACCCACCCTGAAAAGGTGTTTATAAAAACTAGTAAATATTTATACCCATATCTGTCTGGCTTTACCTTTGTGAAGTCCACTTCCCAAATTTTTGCAGGAAAAGATTTTCGTTTTCTACTACCTGAAATTTTTGCTTTGGGCTGGGGCTTTATGGTCTGACAGGCTGTGCAGTCTGCCAGCAACTGCTGACACAGTTTATTTTTATGGTGAAAGGCAACTCTGGCTGTTCTAAGAAGTTGCAGCATCTTGTGGCTTCCGAGGTGTGTGGTGGAATGCAGTCGGTTAAGGAGCAGGCGGCCCATCTGTGTGGGGAGTAGCAAAACTTCCCCAGCCATCCACCACCCCTTTACTTCTTTAGCTGAGGGAAAGTTTTTGTGGATCCAATCACGATCCTCAGTGGAGTAGGTTGGGTTCCCTTCTGGCAGAGGGCCCATTCCTGGTGGTGGCAGGTTGAGGACCTGAAGGAGCACTGGCTCATCTCCTTCCTGGGCCACTTGCCGTGCCTCTGCATCTGCCCTTCAGTTTCCCTGGGCTTCAGGGGTCTGGCCAGTCGGGTGTCCCCAGCAGTGTATTATGGCCAGTCTTTTGGGCAGCAGGACAGTCTGGAGAAGATCCTGAATATGCTCAGCATGTTTGATGGGTTTACCCTCAGAGGTAAGGAACCCCCTTTCTGCATATATAGCCCCGTGTATGTGAGCAGTAGCAAAGGCATATCTACTGTCTGTGTACACAGTTAAACTTTGTTCCTCTGCCAGCCGTAGGGCCTTAGTCAGAGCCAATTCTGCTTTTTGTGCCGAGGTGTCATTTGGAAGGCACTGGGACCAGATTACTGAGTCCGAACTAACCACTGTCGCCCCAGCCCATCGACGCCCCTCCAGAGTAAAGTTGCTGCCATTAGTGACCAAACAAGGTCAGCTGCAGACAGGGGTGTATCTCGCAGATCAGGGCGGACCCCTGCTGCCTGGGCCAGAACTTCCTGACAAGGGTGGATCTCCGCCTCCATGTCCGGGTCTGGCAGTAGGGTGGCAGGGTTGAGACCTGAGGAAGACTTAAACAGAACCCGGGGTGCATCTAGGAGCAAGCTGTGGTAATGAAGCAACCGGGCATTACTAATCCACTTACCCGGAGGATGACGCAACACACCTTCCAAGGCATGGGAGGTAGCCACCATCACCTGTGGTCCCAGGGTGAGTTTATCGGCGTCTTTCAGAGTAACTGCTGCTGCAGCGATGATACGCAAGCACGGTGGCCACCCTGCTGCAACTGGGTCCAACTTTTTGAAAGGTAAGCTACTGGCCTTAACAAGGGTCCTAAGGTTTGGGTCAATACTGCCTTGGCAATGCCGTTTTTTTCATGCACAAAGAAACTGAAAGTCTTTTCTGGGTCTGGCAAGGCCAGAGCTGGTGCGGTCAGAAGGATCAATTTAAGAGAGTCAAAGGCCTGTTGATGAGCCTCCCCCCAGGAGAATGGGTCCTTTGGGGAGCTGCCTTCTTTGGTGAGTTCATATAATGGTCTCGCAATCTCTGCGAACCCAGGGATCCAGAGTCTGCAATAACCCACAGAGCAAGGAATTCTCGTACCTTATGCCTGCTTGTGGGCAGAGGAATGTCCAGGATAGTGCGCGTCATGGCCTCAGTGAGCCACTGCTTTCCCTTCTTGAGTCGGTACCCCAAATAGGTAACCTGCTGACAGCAGACTTGAGCCTTTTTTGCACTGGCCCGATAACCCAGCTTCCCCAAGGTGGTGAGAAGTTCCTCTGTACCACTGATGCATAACTCCTGGTTGGAGGCAGCTAGGAGGATATCATCTACATATTGAAGAAGAGTTAGGTGGGGGTGACTGCCACGAAAGGGCATCAGGTCTCGAGCCAAGGCTTCATTAAACAAGGTGGGTGAATTTTTGAAACCCTGTGGCAGTCTAGTCCAGGTCAGCTGTTCACACAAGCCAGTATCTGGGTCTCCCCACTCAAAAGCAAACAATTTTTGACTTTTAGGTGCCAGTGGAATGAAGAAGAAGGCATCCTTGAGATCTAACACAGTATACCACTGATGGGAGGGAGGCAAGGTTGTAGTCCAGTCGTATAGTTTGGATCCAGTAGCGCCCTGGACCCAGGTAGTGCGGCCGGAACGTTTTCCTCCATCTGTCAGTAAAACTGAGTATTGAGCTCCTGTGTCAACCAGAAAGTCCACATCCTTCCCCTCCACTTTGAGAGTTACCCTGGGCTCAGGGAGAGGAACCAAACCCCGACTTCCCTAGTCACTATCATCTGATGCAGCTGTCCCGGCCAGGAGAACGGGGGCAGATTTTGGGTTATTTTCCTGTTTTGTTACTGCCGGGCAATTTTTCGCCCAGTGTCCATATTTTTTGCACTGGTGGCATTGATCTGTGTCCCACTTGAGAGGGGAGCGTTTGGATCCCTGTCCCTGTCTTGTCAGTCGCCTACTTCCATCGGAAGTTTTATTTTGGGCCCAGTCGCCCACGGTTGCTAACAGAATTTTTGTCTTTTTTTTTTTTGTTTGTTTTGTTGTATGGATTTTTTTGTCCTTTGCCCTTATTTTATTTTTTCGCTCCCTTTGTTTTGCTCTTAACCTTTTTTGTTTATTTTCTTCTGACTTTTTTTTATTATAAACTTTTTTAGCTGCCCTTAATAATTCCTGAATTGGGCGTTCCCCCAACCTATTTAGTGACTGCAGTTTTCTTTTAATGTCTGGGGCTGTCTGATTTACAAAAGCCATAGTAACAGCCGCGCGGCTCTCAATTGACTCAGGGTCTAGGGTAGTAAACTGTCGAAATGTCTCCATTATGTGCTCCAGGAAAGCAGCCGGGGTCTCAGTCACCCCCTGACGTATATTTCCTACCTTGGCCAAATTGGTGGGTTTGCGCGCTGCGGCGCAGAGACCAGCCATAAGAGTCTGGCGATAGATTCGGAGATTTTCCCCACCTTCAGGCGTATTGTGATCCCACTGAGGTCTTTCCGTGGGAAAGTGGCGATTGATGACTGCCTGATCCTGGGTCGGCCTCCCATCGGCCCCCTTGGGACCTGACGGCAGGCTTCCCCCAAAATTTCTGTCCCGCTATTCCGTGATAAAGAGAACTCTCATTAGCTGCAAGCAATCATCCCAAGTAGGCTGATGGGTGAAAAGAATGGACTCAAGGAGGTTAATAAGTCCCCTAGGATTTTCAGAGAAGGGAGGGTTTTGATGTTTCCAATTATACAAATCGGAGGTTGAAAACGGCCAGTTTTGGAGGTTTTGCTGGCCGTTCTCACCCACTGGGCCCACTACCCTTAATGGGGCCACTATGGTTTGATCGGGTCGCCCTCTCTGGTCAGTTCCTTCCCTTCCCGGCTGGCGATGTCTTGTCCGGGCACCCACAGGGGAGCCGGGCGGGGGTTGGCTCGGGATCCGGAATTAGAGGCTCAGGATCGGGTTCTGGGTCTAAGGCGGGATAAGGGGGAGGTGGAGCCGTAGGCGTCATAGACTCAAGGCTCTCATCAATATCCTGGGGATAGGAAGAATTTTGGAGGACAGGCTTTTTGGGCCCTTCTTGTTGTGCCAGACAAACAAGGGTTTTTCCTTGTTCGGCTGCTAGGGCAAGTCGAGGAACAAAGGGTTGCAACCACTCAGGGGGAAAGGTAGTAATATTTTCCCACAAAAGTATATAAGGAATTTGATCAGGGTGAAGAGCCATAACTCGCTTTTTGACTTGTTGAACGACAGCGAGGTCTAAGGATCCTCCACTTGGCCACTGGATGCCAGTAAAAGTTGGCCATTTACTGGAACAGAAAGTGATCAGTAACCTTTTCTTAACATCAAGACTAAGGTTTTGGGCCCTCACCCGGACCTCCGAGAAATGGTCCACCATGAGGGACAATGGTGTGGTTTGTCCCTGGCCCATCCTGTAGAAAGAAAAACAAGACAGGGACAACAATTCCCATGAGACACAAACTGAAGACCACAGATAACAGAAACAGGCACTCGGGCTTATGGGAGAGGACAGTGATTGTTTTCCAAATTTGCCTCCCCGTCCAGGCTTGAGCCTCAGGACGGGTTCCAGAAAAACCGTCGGAACCGGCTCCGGAAAAACCGTGGGAGCCTGACGGCCTCGTAAGCCCCAGATTTCCGGATTCCTTGTCGGAACTGGGCCTCATACGCCCCAGAAAAATCTGAATTTCCCTGGGCGTGGGCCGTCGCGGGTTTGAGACGTCTCTCCAAACCCCGTGCCCCTGGTAGTATGGCGCGTCCGCCTGACCCAGGGAGCCCATATACCAGGAATCAGATGTCCTCCTCCGGCCTGAGACTTTCTTTGGCCACTTCGTGCAGTAATTGGGTATCCCGGACGAGCCCCCAAAATGTTAGGAGTTGGCGCCTCAACTCTGTCTGGGGTTCCCAAAAACTACACGAAGCCAGAGATGCAAAAGCAAAAAGGCTTTATTGCTAGCTTAAGCTAGGGTCCGACTCTGCCTGGTGTACTGACTCAGCAGCCTCATCAGGTTGAGAGAAGGACCTCTTCAAGGGTGACAAGCTGTTTTTTATACTTTGTTGACAGCAGAAAAAGGGGACCTTTCATATCAGAAAAAGGGGACCTTTCACAACAGGGACCAAGCTCAATCTGATTGGGTACTTTTCTTTGACAACCTTTAAGTTTTGTTTACCCTTGCCTTGTGGTTCTTGTAGTTTTACCCTGAAACGAAACTTGGGCTCAGCTGTGCTCTTCAGAATGGTCGTCTTCCTTAAAATGGCTGCTGTCTTGCTATGTTTAGTCCTTCAATATCTTACACAGAGAAGTAGGGATTCAAGAGTCAACAAGTCAAGGATGCCTAAAACTTCCAAGAATAACGTGGTAAAATGATGTTGCAAAGAGAAAAAGAAAAGTAAAGACAGATCTCCCTGGGTGGTGCAGGCGGTTAAGCGCAATGCTGTGAAGCTGTCCACAGCCTCTGCAGTGCGGATTCGATCCCGGCCAGCCGGCAAGACTCCCACATGGCGTGGCAGGCCTCTCCTGCCTCGCCTGCTGCTCCCTCTCAGCAGTGTATTTCAGCAGATCCCCCTGTTCTGCTCCCCACTCTGTCTCTGGTGAATCTTCTCATCTCTTGCATCTCTGCCCTACACCCCAGTTCTTGTATGCATAAATAAAATAAATTCTTTGAAAAAAAAAAGAAGGGCCTCTCTGATGGCGCAGTGGGTTAAACACTGCACTATGAAGCAATCCGCAGCCTCTGCAGCATGAGTTCGATCCCTGGCTGGCCAGGAAGCAACCCACATGGCACAGCACTCCTCTCCTGTCTCGCCTGCTGCTCCCCTCAGCAGTGTACTTTGGTCAATTTGCCTGTTCTGTTCCCCATTGTCTCTGGTGAATCCTCTCACCCCCCACATCCCTGGCCTGTACCCCAGCTCTTGTATGCATAAATAAAAAAAATCTTTTTTAAAAAAATAAAGCATTATGCTTAATTGCCTTCAGCTCAAAATAATCCACATGCCCAAGTGCTATATTTGGAGGTAGAAGAGGAGAGGCAGATCCCATGGGAAATGACAAAAATAAAGCAATTTACTAATGAGTTTGATGGCCTTTATTCAAAGAAGGGGATATATTTCCTGAATGATGATGGGGAGTATAGTGCCTGAGAAGTATGGAGTACTCTTCCCAAGGGATATGTGGGCAAGAGAGACTTTTATTAGAATGACCGAACTAGAACCTCTAATCTCAATCCAGACATCAGATGAAATCAGTCCCTCAAAAGTCCCTCATTTGAGTGAAACCACATGAGAAATCTAGGGCAAAAACCCCTCAATTTAGTCAGTCCCAAAGTCCTAACACAGACATTGAAATAAATGATTCTTGCCTGTTCGTGAAACAGTATACACACCAAATCATTCCATTCAGCTCGAAGTCACAGGAAGTTGGAGTAAAGGGGTGAACGGAAATCATAGGCTACGACTGAAAGGATATGTGGTGGAAACATTTCATAATGACAGTTCTGAAGAGTAAGTGTGAACAAATTAAGTGTATTGTGACGTCTTCTTGAAATCGTGAAACAAGAAGGGAGACCCTGAAAAAAAGACAGAAATTAGTATATTTTTCTTAAAGCTATTATCACCACTAACATTTAAAGACACCATAGGAAGACCATTAAGCTACTTTACAGTGAACATAAACAGACACTGCAGCCTTCAGTCCATGACACACACCAATACAGGGGAAGATCTGCATCTTTAGAGCCTGGGTGAGCTGTGCTAACAATGAAAACCACAGTCGAATTACAATGGGATTGACCTATATCCTATACCCATGTATCCATTCCCTTCCCTGACTTAACTCCCACAAAAAAGTTGTTTTGTTCTCACATTTTCCAAGGATGGGTAAACTAGCTAAAGAAATAAATCTCCATGTACGTGGCAAGGAGATGGTGAGGACAGTCCATGTCAAAAAGATCAGGGGAGGGTCCTCCCTGGTGGTGCAAGGGGTTAAGTCTCAGCACTATGAAGCTTTCTGCAGCCACTGCAGCACAAGTTCGATCCCAGGCCAAGGAGCTAACCCACCTGGTGCAGCAGACCTCTCCTGTCTCCCCTCAGCAGTGTATTTCTGTCAGTCTGCCTGTTCTGCTCCCCACTCTGTCTCTGGTGAATCCTCTTACCCTCTGCACCTCTGGTCTGTAACCCAGTTCTTGTATGCATAAATAAATGAATATTAAATAAAAAAAGATCTGGCGAGAAGACTGAAGAAGGATGCTGCTTTGTGGATCAGAATCTTTAGCCCTGAAAGTTACTTACTAGAAAAATGCAGTGGAGTTCCAGTGAATACAGATTCATAAACTCATGTGGGAATCTTGGACAGTGACGTTCTTCCCCAGGTGGGTAGTTCACAAAATTCCTCCAGCAGTGGTGGTAGTCTAAGGAATGCACAGGTTGGTTCATCAACAAATACAACAAAAACATAGCCAAAGAGGGTCCACCTTAAAAATGAAACAGATAAAGAACCCTCTTGCCAATTAGCAACTATAGCTGGAAAGACTCGCCCAGAATCCAAGAGGAAAAACCAAAGCAGCTCATTTAAAGCTCTAGCTAGGCAGCCAGAATGGGAAGGGTGGAGAAAGGAGTGAGATCTTTGATCTTGTCCTTGCTCTGAATTTCACACCTGGTTCTCTCTTGCATTCTTTTGAACTTTCACATCTGAGACTTGCAGCCTGGGATAATCTCCTGGCCCAGAATCAAACCACCAGCCCCTGTCTCATAGAAACTTAAGATTCTTCATTGCTGGCCTCCCCGGTGGTGCAGCGGTTGAGCGCTGGGTTGCGAAGCTGCCCGCGGCCTCTGCGGCGCCAGTTCGATCCCTGGCTGCTCCCCGGAGGAGGGTCCCACATGGCGCGCAGACCTCTCCTGCCGTCCACTGCTCCCCTCAACAGTGTGCTTCGGTCTTTCTGCCTGCTCTGCTCCCAGCTCTGGCTCTGGTGAATTCTCTCACCCTCCCGCGCTTCTGACTGTACCCAGTGCTTGTATAAACAAAACAAACAAATAAATTTAAAAAAAAAAAAAAGATTCTTCATTGCTTTTACCTGGGACTTTCATGACCTGGATGCGCACACCGCTGTTTCTGAGGTCCCTGAGTCCTTGCCGGTTCGATTCATCCAGGTGATAGTAAAGCCGGGCGACGTTTATAATGAGAGTCACATTAGGATGTTGACTCAAAAATTCTCTAATAACCTGCGAGCATTCAGAACAGGGGCTCCAGGACAAGAACCAGATGATGGTGCAGTGGACAGCTGGATGAAAATCTGCAGTAAATTTTTCTGTAAAATTGACTTCGACATGCCTGTTGTTATTGCAGGCTGTATTTCGCCAGATCTTTTGGCTCCTGTTCCAGTGGATTTCATAAAGCAGACAGGTCTCTTTACGGAGTTGTGTGGGGTCAAAGAAGTCTGCAAAATCCCAGGGTTCAATTCTCCTTCTGAAATATAAAAAGTAATCCTTGTTTTAATGCCATCTTAGCAGGACATTAGAACACACTTCCTGCTCCGTCTCCTGTCAGGAGTTCTAAAACCCGACATCCCTACAGGAGCTGACAAATCCTAATTAAAGGGAGATATACAGGGCCTCCCTGGTGGCACAAGGTGTTAAGCACCGCACTATGAAGCAATCTGCAGCCTCTGCAGCACAAGTTCGATCCCCAGCCGGCCAGGGAGCAACCCACATGGCGCAGCAGATCTCTCCTGCCTTGCCTGCTGCTCCCCTCAGCAGTGTATTTCAGTCGGTCTGCTTGTTCTGTTTCCCATTCTGTCTCTGGTGAATCTTCTTACCCTCCGCACCTCTGGCCAGCTCTTGTATGCATACATGTACCCCAGCTCTTGTACGCATAAATAAATAAATCTTTAAAAAAAAAAAAAACAAATAAAGGGAGATATACAAATATGTACTGCAAAAACAATAAGCTAAGACATCTTAGGAAATTTTTTTTTCTCTTTTAAGCTCTTAGTTATCCAGGAGCCTGTCTGAATGGCCATGATTTCCCTCACAGGCACTGAAGAGAACTTGTCCCACTCCTGTTGTGTGATTACCATTGTACGGTGCTTCTGTTCACATATTAATGTGTCCTTCTTTCTCTTTGAAGGTTTCTCATGATGTTCTCAACTTTCTATCTCATACTTAGAGCTGTCATGTCCCAGTCATTCATTTTCTTATTCCCCAGTGGACTCTGACTAGGTTTTCTCTGGTGTGGAAACCTCAAATTGCCAACAAGATTCCATAGTCAAGTCTGAGAAGAGAGTAATTTGGCCTTAGGACTCTTCCACATCAATTCTGTATTTTTTCTTGGAAAGACGCTCAGATTGCTCTCCGCGGCAACTTTAGGTTCTACCTTCTCCCATTCTGACATCTGAGAATTGGAAAGCTCAGCTGTGTATTGAGGATGTTCTCTGCAATATGGTGAAGTCATGAGCTGTAGTTTCCTAGTATTCCCCACCCATTCTCTAAGGTATCACCTGCATTTATTCCATAGGTGAGTTCTTCCACTCACGGAGACATGATAAGGGTGTGACTGGAAAATGGGCATATAGTAAAAACTATCAATGGAACAGGTAACTTCCCTGGATCTTTCACTAGTCACCCTAAAAATGTGATTTAAAGAGATAAGAGGAGTAGTAAGAAAGTAATAGAACAAAGTTGGGAGAGAATTTATTTAAACAAAAACCGAAAACATAGGAGCAAAGATATAGAAGATAATAGTCATAGAGAATGAATCCGGGAGAGGACAAAATAACAAAAGAATGTGAGCATGGAAAAGAGGAAAGAAAAAGTAAGGAAAGTAACTGGCTCTTAAATATCCTTTTTTTTTTTTTGTTTGAATTAATACATACTGCAATGGGATCTTTCTTACCTCAAAGTGGCATCTCCAGCTGAAGGACCTGTTGACCAGACATGAATTGTTAAATAATATCAAAATGAAAATGACCTGCTAAGAAAAAATGTTCTGTTTTTCTAAACCTGCAAATATTCCTAGAAAAATAGAGTTAGAATTTTTCTCCTAAAATAATTGGATTGGACCAGTTCTCTGCATCAAGAGAGCAAGTTTTGAAGGGCTCTGCTAAAATTTATTTTCCCAGTTACAGAAGTGCTAACCCTCTTTAAGATTCCAACAAGGGCCTCCCTGATGGTGCAAGGGGTTAAGACGCAACCTATGAAGCTATTCGCAGCCACTGTGGCACAAGTTCGATCCCCAGCCAGAGAGCTACCCGCATGGTATAGCATACCTCTCCTTTCTCTTTCGCTGCTCCCCTCAGCAGTGTATTTCAGTGGATCCTCTGTTCTGTTCCCCACTCTGTCTCTGGTGAATCCTCTCACCACCCCCCCCAGCATCTCTGGCCTGTATCCCAGCTCTTGTATGCATAAATAAATAAATAAATATCACCTCTACCTGTGAGAATGGCCTATTTCAAAAAGACAAGAAGAAACAAACAATGGCCAGGGTGTGGAGAAAAAGGAACACTCTAAGCCCTGTTGTGTACATGCTGTGGGTTGTAAATTGATTCAGTGTCAATGGAAAACTGTTGAGGTGCTTCAAAGAACTAAAAATAAAATTGCCATATACTCCATCAATTCTGCATCTAGATATGCAGTCAAGAAACAAGAAAACACTGATTTTAAAAAGATATATGTACCCCAATGTTCATTGCAGCTCCAGTCACAGTAACCAAGACATGGATGGGTATCTAGATGCCCATCAAAAGATGGTGTGGCATATTACATGGTGGAATATAACAGAGATATAACAAACATGAAATCCTGTCATTTGAGACAATAAGAATCAAACTTGAGGGGATTATGTTAAGCAAAATAAGTTACAGTGAAAGAGATACAAATCCCGGGTGATCTCACTCGTTTGTGGAACATAAAGCAACAATGCAATCAATCAAAGAAAACAAAACAAAAATAACCCTGAGACTATGATAATGGAGGGTACATGAGGGTAGGTGGGAACACTGGGCACAAAGAGTTGAATGAAGGTTATTAGACCTGGGCCTCCCCAGTGGTGCAGAGGGTTGAGCACAGTGCTGTGGAGCTGTCCGCAGCCTCTGCAGTGTGGGTTCGATTCCCGGCCAGCCAGGGAGCTACCCACATGGCATGGCAGACCTCTACTGACTCGCCCGCTGCTCCCCTCAGCAGTGTCTTTGGTCAGTCTGCCTGCTCTGCTCCCCACTCTGTCTCTGGTGAATCCTCTCACCCTCCCTGTACCCTGGCCTGTACCCCAGCTATTGTATAAATAAAATAAATAAATAAATCTTTTTTTAAAAAAGATTATCAGACCTTTGGTGGTGGGCATGGAGTGGGATCACATATTTGAAAAGCTGTGATTCTGTACCACTGAGCTTAATGCAGTATTGTAAACCAATGGTACCAAAATAAAAATAAATGCAATAATCAAATTCACTTCCTAATCTCAATACAGATTTTTTTCCTTAAACTCTTCTCTAACCTAATCAATTTACTCTTCATATTTCAAACACCACCCTGGGAATTCCCTCAAACTCTCTGTCAATCAACCAGGAATCACCTTTTCCTCTTTGCCATTCCAACTTCAAATTTCATTTTGGTATTAGCACAAATCCTACCTCATCTGAAAATCATTTTCTTTCACAGTCTGACATGTTTTCCCTCTTAGAAACTGAGCCTTAAATTATCAAATGACATGCCCTCTGCTATTATGCCTTCTGTTGCTATTTTAAACAATTATTTTAACAACTGTTTACTTAATTTTTATTACGGCGGAACAAACATTGATTTAACGTCATTTGATCAAAATTCTTTGTGGACGTGAATAGATGTAGTAATAAAGAAGTGGAAGAAATAGTAGTAAATAAATCTTATTTAAGAATGATATTAATAGGAAATTTGAAAAATAATCCAGGATATAAGCACAAGCAGGACACACACACACATGCACACACACACAAACAAACATACTCTATGTACTTTTCCAGAATATGGAGCTTGCCAGACACCCGCGGTTCACTTTACCTGTGTCAGAAGTCATGGCGCCTCATTGGACTTTCCCCCTGTGCTCCTATATACTCTTACCAGAAACATGTCTGGACATTGCTAACTCATTGAAACATGTCTGGACATTGCTAACTCACCCCTGCCACTTGGGTGGAGGATGACTCATTCCTGAGTCTCAGGGAATTAATGGGCATCTAGACAGATAGGTAGGAAATCAAGAGGGAAGTGGGTGCAGGGGGTTAGACATTGGATTGATAAAGAAAGTTTATGGTACAATTAACATAAACCCTATAGAGTACATCACTGGGGACATTCCAATTCTAAAGCTCTTCCCTGATAACATCTGAATTTAACAAAGTTTCCCTATTCTTTAAATTGAAGTTAAGAAGAGACTGATTCATCATTCTTTATTGCAGAGAAGAGAAAGAAAAGAGAATTTTCCCATTTTGTAATTGGAAGCTTTCAGCATTACCTGGTGAAGATACAGTGACATTGTGTTGAGCTATTAGTCTCTCACTTTATAACTTCCTCTTATTTTGCTCTTTGCCCCAATCCTGTTGGAAAGGGGAGGGGCACTGCTAGTTGGAAATCAGAAGGACTTTGACTTCTGAGTCAGGTGGTTGGTGCAGAAGTTATTGGTGATCCCTCTTCCTTCTAGAAGCACAGATAAATATGTTGCCAAATGCACTTGTGGTTTTTTATTCTCCTTAAAAAAAAAATGAATGCTGTACTCACTATTGCCATTGTCCCCCTGTCTGAACCCCACATCAAGTTCCTCTGAATTTTCATCACACACTCTCAGAACTTAGGTCACCTCAAGAGCTAAGGTCCCCTCAACCACAGGTGCCACCTGTCTCCCATCAGTAGGGATGATAGGGTGTTGGGGTGTATACTCAGTTTAGGCCTGCGAATAAATCATTAGCCTCAGGTTAGCCAGTCTCATTGAGAGGAGGGTCCTCAAACAAGGGGAAGTGACCCTGGTAAGTGGGGTCCCACTGAGGGTCTTAACTGCAACCAATCCAGGCAATTTGGTTAGACTGCTACGCACCTTGTTAAAGGTTCCATATGACTTTAACTATGTGTCAATATGCAATATGTATACATTGTTCCTAACTCCTGCAATTTCCTTCAGTTTATTACTTTCTAGTACCTGAGGGAAGATACTGAGACAGGAAGAGTGCAGGAAAGGGACAGGAATCAAGGACCAAAATTTTGCTGTTCCCAGAGCTTAAAAACCTGATTGCTAGGCCTCCCCGGTGGTGCAGGGGGTTAGGCAGAGCACTGTGAATTTGTCGGCAGCCACTGTAGCACAATTTCAATCCCTGGCCTGCCAGGGAGCTACCCACATGGTACAGCAGACCACTATTCCCCTCAGCAGTGTATTTCAGTTAATCTGCCTGTTCTGTTCCCCACTCTGTCTCTGGTGAATCCTCTCATCCTCACCACGCCTCCACACACACCTCTGGCCTATAACCCAATTTTTTTTTTCTTTTTTTGTGGGACACTCGCTGGCGGCTGGGGAACGAACCGGCGCTGCAGAGGCTGCAGACAGCCTCGCAGCCCAGCGCTCAACCGCTGCGTCACCAGGGGAGGCCCTGTAACCCAATTCTTGTATGCATAAATGAATAAATATTAAAAAAAAAAAAAAAAAACCTGATGACTCTAGGCCTGGATACCCGCTGCCAAAATTTTCCTTGGCTCATTTATTTTTTTCCTTTTACCAGTTCTGAGCTTCTTTCCTCAGCTTATCAAATAGGCTATGGGAAGAAAAGGGAGGTGCAGACCAAAGAGTCAGATCAGACACGTTTAACCTGAACTGTGATCACACAGCATCCACGAGAAGTTCACTTGGAAGAAGGTCACGATCCCTGTACCCACCAAGCTGCAGCTGATGGGTTCCCACAATCAGCAACATTAATGGATTTTAACCAAGTCCACTTTCCTTGCTTTCTCTGCCAATAAAGTTTAATTCCTTTCTTCTCAAAATCCATTCCTAAGATCTATATAGATCCCTGCCTCAAATCTCACAAAGGGTCTCTTATGCCCAGCGAAGTCTCCTGGGAGTGCTCTTTTCTTGCTCTTTCTCTAACCAATAAACCCTGGCTTCTTGTCTGCCCAAATCAGTGTCTGTCGAGTCCTCTTTTCAATCTTTGTTTTTTAATTTTATTTATTTTTGCATGGAAGAACTAGGGTGCAGGCCAGAGGTGCTGGGGATGAGAAGATTCATCAGTGGCAGAGTTTGGGGCAGAACATGCCAATCTACTGAAATACTCTGCTAACGGGAGCAGTGGATGAGATAGGAGAAGTCTGCTGTGCCATGTGGGTTAGATCCCTGGATCAAACTCAGGACCCAGGGTTATAACACTGAGACTTAACCCCTAGGCCACCAGAGAGGCCCCTCTCTTTCACTATGGACCAGAAGATCTTAACAGTCTATTCCCTGCCTGAAAGCTGATCTGTTGGTTCATTCCTCTGACTCCTAGTGGGTGGAACATATCCTAGCAGTGGATATGCAGCTAGGCTTATCCACCTGCTTTGTGGGAGAGGTTGGGATCAATCTGAGGGGTCAGGCATTGCTCCCCTTTCCAGTAATACTATCAGGCTCTGTCCATCTAATCTTGAATTCAAGCAAGCTACCCTCTTCACAAATGACTAGAAGCTGGACACAGTTTAAGAATACCTTTGTCCCATTTCTTGATCTTGAGATGAAATTTTCAACTTCAAATACATATATTCTACTTTTTTTTATATAGAGGCATGTTTTATTTATTTATTTATTTTATTTGTTTGGGTTTTTTTTGTTTGTTTGTTTATACATGCACTGGGTACAGTCAGAAGCTTGGGAGGGTGAGAGAATTCACCAGAGCCAGAGCGGGGAGCAGAGCAGGCAGAAGGACCGAAGTACACTGCTGAGGGGAGCAGCGGGCGGCAGGAGAGGTCTGCGCGCCATGTGGGACCCTCCTCTGGTGGCCGGGGAGCAGCCGGGGATCGAAGCGGCGCCGCAGAGGCCGCGGGCAGCTTCGCAACCCAGCACTCAACCGCTGCGCCACCAGGGAGGCCCTATTCTACTTTTTTTTTTTTTTTAATAATAAATTTTATTTTTATATTCCCCATACAATTGCAAGCTCCCATTTTGACCCCAATCCTTCCCCTCCCGCCCTCCACCCCCCAAAAAGTGTCTCGTTCATAGTTTTTTGTTGATTTTGATTTTCACTTTCATATAGTTATTCATTTTCCTGGTCCCTTATTTAAGTTTTCTAGATTCCTGCTATGAGTGAGACCATCTGGTATTTTTCTTTTTCTTTCTGGCTTATTTCGCTGAGCATGATCCCTTCCAGCTCCATCCATGTTGCTGCAAATTACATGTGTTTATCTTTTTTGAAGGCTGAATAATATTCCATGGTGTATATGTACCACATCTTCTTGATCCAGTCATCTATTTTTGGGCATTTGGGCTGTTTCCAAAGCTTAGCTATTGTAAACAGTGCTGCTATAAACATAGGGGTGTAGGTGCTCTTTGGAATTGATGTTTCTGTGTCCTTTGGGTAAATACCTAGGAGTGGAATTGCTGGATCATATGGAAACTCTATGTTTAGTAGGTCCAGAAATCTCCACACAGCTCTCCATAGTGGTTGGACCAGTTTGCACCCCACCAGCAGTGCAGGAGAGTTCCTTTTTCTCCACAACCTCGCCAGCACTTGTTGTTGCTAGTTTTCTTAATATGTGCCATTCTCACTGGTGTAAGATGGTATCTCATGGTAGTTTTGATTTGCATTTCCCTGATGACAAGTGATGTTGAACATTTTTTCATATGCCTGTTGGCCATTTGCATTTCCTCTTCAGAGAAGTTTCTTTTTAGCTCTTCTGCCCATTTTTTGACTGGATTATTTTCTTTGTTGTTGCTGAGTCTCATCAGCTCTTTGCAGATTTTTGTGATCAGTCCTTTATCATTAGTGTTGTGTGCAAAAATGTTCTCCCAGTTGGTGGGGTTTCTCTTTGTTTTTGTTATGGTCTCTTTTGCTGTGCAGAAGCTCTTTAATTTGATGTAGTCCCAGCTGTTTATCTTTGCCTTCACTATCACTGCTTTGGGTGATGTGTCTGTAAAGATGTCTTTGATGTGCCTATTCTACTTTTTTATATACAGAATAGTTTGCCTTTGTTATCTTCAATGCAAGTGCCCCCTTTCCTGGAGAGACAAGCCACTCTAGCCATAGTGACTCGACCTTGTGTCTTTACCATAGCTCTTTCTACCTGACTTAGTCTCTCTAACCTTAATTTAAAGAAAGGTCATTAAGGGGCCCTCCCTGGTGGCGCAAGGGGTTAAGACAAAACCTGTGAAGTTATCCACAACCAGTGCAGCATGAGTTCAATCCCCAGCCAGGGAGCTACCCACATGCCTGCAGCAGGCCTCTCCTGACTCTCCCACTGCTTCCCTCAGCAGTGTCTTTGGCCCGTCTGCCTGTTCTGCTCCCCACTCTGTCTCTGGTGAATTCTCTTACCCTCCTGCGCCTCTGACCTGTGCCCCAGGTAGAAAGAGAAAGGAAAGAAAGAAGGAAAGAGAGAGAGAAAGAGAGAGAAAGAGAGAGAGAAAGAGAGAGAGAGAGAGAAAGAGAGAGAAAGAAAGAAAGAAAGAAAGAAAGAAAGAAAGAAAGAAAGAAGAAAGAAAGAAAAGAAAGAAAGAAAGAAAGAAAGAAAGAAAAAAGAAAGAAAGAAAGAAAGAAAGAAAGAAAGAAAGAAAGAAAGAAAGAAAGAAAGAAAGATCTCTAAATTGGGATGTGACAGAGAAGAAATTTGGAATTAAGATAGCCTCAATCTCTAGCGGATTCATGTTGTTTGTACCTTTGTGCCATAAGCTTTCTCTACCAACTCAAGAATGAAACTCTTGCACCCACTTCTCTCTCGATTTCCTACCTATCTGTGCAGCACATATAACCAGTAACTCCCTGAAACTCAGTAATGAGTCATCCTCCACTAAGCAGATAATTACACATGAAGTGTTCAGTTATGTTGATGACAGAAGCGACCAGCACCATATATAACTCCAGAGGCAAGGGACAGTGACAGAGCACCATGACTTCTGACACAGGTAAAATGCACAGGATGGGGGTGGGGGGTGACTGGCAAGCTCATATTTTTAAGAAAATACAAAAGCTCTGTGTGTGTGTGTGTGTGTGCATGTGTACTGCTTGTGCTTATGTCCTGGAATATTTTACAACCTTCCTATTATTAATAATAGGATATTGGGCCTCCCTGGTGGCGCAGCGGTTGAGTGCTGAGTTGCAAAGCTGCCCGCAGCCTCTGCAGCGCCGGTTCGATCCCAGGCTACCCCCCGCCCACCGGAGGAGGGTTCCACATGGCACGCAGACCTCTCCTGCCGCCCGCTGCTCCCCTCAGCAGTGTACTTCAGTCCCTCTGCCTGCTCTGCTCCCCACTCTGGCTCTGGTGAATTCTCTCACCCTCCTGTGCTGTGCTTCTGACTGTGCCCAGTGCTTGTATAAATACATAAATCTTTAAAAAAAAAAAAATGTAAAAAAATAAATAAATAAATAAATAAATAGGCATACAGAATGGGTCCCTTAGGGTAATCTGACAGCTTCACATGTGGATTCTAGGAATCCAACTGTTAGGGTAATCTAATGGTTACAGACTCTGGTTCTTAGAATCTAGGATTCCAGGAATTGCAACCTCACAGTCAGTTAAGCTCTTAAATGGCTGCTGTACTTTAAAATGGCTGCTGTTACGCTCTATTCTTACATTAGCATTTACTAGTATGATATTAACATTAATATTAGGATATCAGGGTCAATATTAGCATATTAGGATATTCGTATTACCCTTTACTAAGATTTATTATCTACTACTACTACTTGCACTACTATACTACTAATAGCTCTTCACATCCACAAAGAATTTTCATCAAGTAACAGAAAATTGTTTGTATTACCACAATGAAAAATTAAGTAAACCACTCCTGCTATAGTTAATGTTAAAAAAAATTGTGAAAGAGAGGAATACTTCAGACTTTGGAAGAAAAAGATTTTTGGATGGGGTGGGAGTTGAGCAGAAGACTACAAAAGAGGAGAGTTTGGATTGGCAAAGAGAAAAGAAGATTCAAGTTAAAAAATTTTGAGAGAATTTCCAGAGATGGTGTTTGCAATTTAAGGAAAGTAGATTTGAAATGATATTTTACAAGGTCTCATTTTGCACAGGGAGTCAGCTACTCTGGTGTGGATGCCATTAGAGTTCATTAAGTCCTTTATCAGTAAAAATCTATGCTAACCAACATGTTTCAGGCAGCGTGACAGAGCCTGAAACACCTTGCGTCAGATATACATAATCCATAGCTCACGTCATTACTATTCAGTGTTGTCACAGGTGTGTGAATATATAACATAATGCTCACTATCATGAAGGAAGTACAGGAGGCCATGAAGCAACATAAAAATTACACCTAGGAGCCTCTTCAGAATAACTTTTTTAAAAGATTTATTTATTTATGAATAAAAGAACTGAGGTACAGGCCAAAGGTGTGGGGGTGAGAAGATTCACCGGAGACAGAGTGGGGAACAGAACAGGCAGATTGACTGAAATACACTGCTGAGGGGAGCAGCGAGCCAGTCAGGGGAGGTCTGCTGTAGCTTCCTGGCTGGGGATCAAATTCTTGCTGCAGTAGCTGCAGATAGCTTCAGAGGTTGCATCTTAACCCCTTGTGCCACCAGGGAGACCCATTCAGAATAACTTTGTCCTTGCATTCAATCCTTTCTGTTAGAGCCTTGTAGAAGAAAACCTTGTTTGCAGTTGGGCAAATGAATTTTATTTTATTTTATTTTATTTTAAAGATTTATTTATTTATTTATACAAGCACTGGGTACAGAGGGTGAGAGAATTCACCAGAGCCAGAGCGGGGAACAGAACAGGCAGACTGATGAAATATACTGTTGAGGGGAGCAGCGGGCACAGCAGGAGAGGTCTTCATGCCATGTGGGGCCCTTTCCGGTGGCAGGGGATCGAACTGGCACTGCAGAGGCTGCGGGCAGCTTTGCAGCCTCAGCGCTCAACCGCTGTGCCACCAGGGGAGGCCCAGGCAAATGAATTTTAGCAGAGCCCTTCAAGGCTTGTTTTTCTTGAGGCAGTGAACTGGTCCAATCCAATTATTTCAGGAGAGAACTTCTACCTTCATTTTTCTGAGAAGGTTTTCTTTTTCCTGGTATATTTTTCTTAGCTGTTCAATGCATGTGGATATAATTTGATATATTCATATCTCTGTCAACAGGTCCTACTGAAGAAGCTGCCTTCAGGTAAGAATGACTCTATCATAGTACACAGGTATTCAGCCCAGAATAAATGCATATTTGGGGCCTGTGGGCCTACAGCTTTCCTTTGTTCCCCTTTGTTTTTCTTTTTTTATTGTATTCCCCTTCTTTTTTCTTTCTTTCATTTTGTTTTTCTGTGTTTTCCACTTCATTCTCTATGATTATTAAACATTTTATCTTTGCTCCTATGTCTTTTGTTTTCTATTTAAATAAATTCTCTTCAGCTTTGTTCTATTACTATCTTACTACTCCTCTTATCTCTTTAAACCACATTTTTAGGGGGCCTCCCCGGTGGCGCAGCGGTTGAGCGCTGGGTTGCGAAGCTGCCCGCGGCCTCTGCCGCGCCGCTTCGATCCCCGGCTGCTCCCCGGCCACCAGAGGAGGGTCCCACATGGCGCGCAGACCTCTCCTGCCGCCCGCTGCTCCCCTCAGCAGTGTACTTCGGTCCTTCTGCCTGCTCTGCTCCCCGCTCTGGCTCTGGTGAATTCTCTCACCCTCCCGCGCTTCTGACTGTACCCAGTGCATGTATAAACAAGCAAACAAAACTAACTAAATAAATAAATAAAAACATGCCTCTATTAAAAAAAAAAAAAATAAAAATAAACCACATTTTTAGGGGCCTCCCCTGGTGGTGCAGCAGTTGAGCCCTGGGCTGTGAGGCTGCCCACAGCCTCTGCAGCACCGGTTCATTCCCCGGCCACCGGTGAGGGTCCCACAAAAAAAAAATCACATTTTTAGGGTGATTAGTGAAAAATCCAGGGAAGTTACCTGTTCCATTGATAGTTTTTTAATATATGCCCATTTTCCAGTCACACCGTTAAAGAGAGACCACTGTCAGGCAGTATTATATCATGTTCTTCTACCCACCTATGGAATAAATGCAGGTGATACCTTAGAGATGAGTGGGAAATACTTGGAAGCTACAGCTCACGCTCCACGATAAGGCAAAGAACAGTCCTCAACACACACCTGAGCTTTCAGAGTCTCAGATGTGAGATCGGGAGAATGTAGAACCTAAAGTTGCCGCAGAGAACAAGAAAGAGAACCTAAAGTTGCCACAGAGAACAAGAAAAAATATGGAATTGATGTGAAAGAGTCCTAAGGCCAAACTACTTCCTTCTCAGACTTGACTATAGAATCTTGTTGGCAATTTGAGATTTCCACACCAGAGAAAACCTAGTCAGAGTTCACCAGGGAATAAGAAAATGAATGATTGGAACACCCTAATGTGACTCTAATTATAAATGTCGCCCCACTTTACTATCACCTGAAAGAACAGAACCAACAAAAACTCAGGCCCCCAGAAACAGGTGTGCTCATCCAGATCATGAAAGTCCCAGGTAAAGCAATGAAGAATCTTAGGCTTCTATGGCACCTCTAGGCATGAAATGGAAAGATGAGAACATCATGAGAAACCTTCAAAGAGAAAGAAGGACACATTTATACATGAACAGGAGCACCAGACCGTGTACACAGTGGTAACCACACAACAGGAGTGGGGCATGATCTCTTCAGTGTTTGTGAGGGAAATGATGGTCATTCAGATGGGCCCCTGGATAACTTAGAGGCTGAAAGAGGAAAAAAAAAAAAAGGTATCATGACTTATTATTTTTTTAAAGATTTATTTATTTATGCATACAAGAGCTGGGGTATAGACCAGAGATGCGGGGAGTGAGAGGATTTACCAGAGACAGCAGGGAGCAGAACAGGCAGACTGACTGAAACACACTGCTGAGGGGAGCAGCGGATGAGACAGGAGAGGTCTGCTGCACCATGTGGGTAGCTCCCTAGATGTCCGGGGATCGAACTCATGCTGCAGAGGTGGCGGATTGCTTCATAGTGTAGTGCTTAACCCCTTGCGCCACCAGGGAGGCCCCCTATAATATATTTTTTCCAGTACCTATTTGTATATCTCCCTTTAATGAGGATATGTTAACTTTTGTAGGGGTGTCAGGTTTTAGAACTCCTGACAGAAGAGGGAGCATGAAGTGAGTTCTAATGTCCCACTAAGATGGCATGAAAACAAGGAGTGCTTTTTATATTTCAGAAGGAGAATCGAACCCCAGGAATTTGCAGCCTTCTTTGACCCAAAACAACTCCGTAAAGAGACCTGTCTGCTCTATGAAATCCTATGGAACAGGAGCCAAAAGATCTGGCGACATTCGGTTGAAAACACTAACAAACACGCTGAAGTCAATTTTAAAGAAAAATTTACTGCAGATTTTCATCCAGCTGTCCACTGCACCATCATCTGGTTCTTGTCCTGGAGCCCCTGTTCTGAATGCTCGCGGGTTATTAGAGAATTTTTGAGTCAACATCCTAATGTGACTCTCATTATATATGTCGCCCGGCTTTACCATCACCTGAATGAATCAAACCGGCAAGGACTCAGGGACCTCAGAAACAGCGGTGTGCGCATCCAGGTCATGAAAGTCCCAGGTAAAAGCAATGAAGAATCTTAAGTTTCTATGAGACAAGGGCTGGTGGTTTGATTCTGGGCCAGGAGATTATCCCAGGCTGCAAGTCTCAGATGTGAAAGTTCAAAAGAATGCAAGAGAGAACCAGGTGTGAAATTCAGAGTAAGGACAAGATCAAAGATCTCATTCCTTTCTCCACCCTTCCCATTCTGGCTGCCCAGCTATCTTTAAATGAGCTGCCTTGGTTTTTCTTCTTGGATTCGGGGCGAGTCTTTCCAGCTCTAGCAACTAACTGGCAATAGGGTTCTTTTTCTGATATATTTTTAAAGTGGACATTTTTGATATGTTTTTGCTGATGAACCAACCTGTGCATTCCTTAGACTACCACTACTGCTGGAGGAATTTTGTGAACTACTCACCTGGGGAAGAAGGTAACTGTCCAAGATTCCCACATGAGCTTATGAATCTGTATTCACTGGAACTCCACTGCATTTTTCTAGTAAGTAACATACAGCGCTAAAGATTCTTATCCACGGGCCTCCCCTGGTGGCGCAGTGGTTGAGCTCTGGGCTGTGAAGCTGCCCTCAGTCTCTGCAGCGCTGGTTTGATCCCTGGCCACCGGCGAGGGTCCCACATGGCACACAGACCTCTCCTGTTGTGCCCACTGCTCCCCTCAGCAGTGTATTTCATCACTCTGCCTGTTCTGTTCCCCACCCTTGCTCTGGTGAGTCCTGTCACCCTCCCGCACTTCTGACTGTACCCAGTGCTTGTATAAATAAATAAATAAATAAATAAATAAATAAATCCTTAAAAAAAAAAAAATTCTGATCCACAAAGCAGCATCCTTCTTCAGTCTTCTTGCCTGATTTTTTAAAAATATTTATTTATTTATGCATACAAGAACTGGGGTACAGGCCAGAGGTGCGGAGAGTGAGATATTTCACCAGAGACAGAGTGGGGAGCTGAATAGGCAGACTGACTGAAATATACTGCTGAGGGGAGACAGAAGAGGTCTGCTGCACCATGTGGGTTAGCTCCCTGGCCTGGGATCGAACTTGTGCTGCAGTGGCTGCAGAAAGCTTCATAGTGCTGAGACTTAACCCTTTGCACCACCAGGGAGGACCCTCCCCTGATCTTTTTGACATGGACTGTCCTCACCATCTCCTTGCCACGTACATGGAGATTTATTTCTTTAGTTAGTTTACCCATCCCTGGAAAATGTGAGAACAAAACAACTTTTTTTGTGGGAGTTAAGTCAGGGAAGGGAATGGATACATGGGTATAGGATATAGGTCAATCCCATTGTAATTCGACTGTGGTTTTTATTGTTAGCACAGCTCACCCTGGCTCTAGAGATGCAGATCTTCCCCTGTATTGGTGTGTGTCATGGACTGAAGGCTGCAGTGTCTGTTTATGTTCACTGTAAAGTAGCTTAATGGTCTTCCTATGGTGTCTTTAAATGTTAGTGGTGATAATAGCTTTAAGAAAAATATACTAATTTCTGTCTTTTTTTCAGAGTCTCCCTTCTTGTTTCAAGATTTCAAGACGTCACAAAACACTTAATTGGTTCACACTTACTCTTCAGAACTGTCATTATGAAATGTTTCCACCACATATCCTTTCAGTCGTAGCCTATGATTTCCGTTCACCCCTTTACTCCAACTTCCTGTGACTTCGAGCTGAATGGAATGATTTGGTGTGTATATTGTTTCAAGAACAGACAAAGATGACGCCCTAAATGGTGAACACTGTGAAGAATGTAGAAGTTTTCAGTGTGTGATTCTATACACTGAAAATGGATTATCTGAGAAAGAAATAAGGAAAAGAATCCTATTTTCTAGAGTATCAAAAAACAACAAATACAATACTTAGGAATAAATTTAACCAAGGTGATAACAAATCTCTACATTGAAAACTACAAGATGTTGATGAAATTGAAGACACAAATAAATGAAAAGATTCCCATGGATTGGAAGAACTGCTATTGTTAAAATGTGCATGCTACCCAAAGTCATCTAGAGATTCAGTGCAATCACTATCAAGGGTCCATTGTCTATTTTACAGAAAGAAATAGGAAAAAAATCCCATTTCCTATGGTACCAGGAAAGACTCTGAATAGTTAAAGCAATCCTGAGAAAGAAGAAATCTGAAGCATCATTCTTCTTGGTTTCAAACTATATTACAAGGTAATAGTAATCAAAACTGTAGTATTTGCCTAAAAACAGACACAGACCAATGGAACAGAATTGACAGCCCAGAAACGAATCCATGCACACGTAGTTAACTAATATTTGACAATGAAACCAAGAATATTCAATGGTGAAAGGACAATGTGTTCAATAAATGGTGCTGGAAAAATCAATATTCACATGAAAAAGACTGAAACAAGTCCTTTATCAATAATAAAGGGTTTTGGTTATTTTGAAATTTAATTATTTGTTTATTTTACCATTCAGCTGGAGAAGTTCATTATATATTTTGAATACTTGTCCCTTACCAGATATGTGGTTTGCAAATATTTTCCCCCAGTCTATAGTTTGCCATTTCATTTTGCTGACTATTTCTTTTTGTGTGTAGACACTTTCAGTTTACAGCAGCACAACTTGTTTATTTTGCTTTGTTGCTTGGACTTTTGGTGACACATTCATAAACTCATTACAAACACTAATGTCAAGGAGCCATTTTCCAATTTTTTAGGAGTTTTATGAATTTAAGTTATATTTAGGTATTTATTCCATTTGAATTAATTTTTGTAGGTGGTGTTAAGATTACTTCATCTATAAAATTTTGAGGATTATTGTTTAAGAAAATAGAAAAGATTGCTCACATATGGCTTTAGAAAAAGGAAAATTAAATGCCAGAAACTTCTGTTTCTAAGTATTAGATCTCTATTGTGGTATAACATATTACCCTAAATCCTAGTGGCTTTGTCAAGAAACAGCTATCATCTCACAATATGTGTGCCAAGAATTTGGGAGTGACTTTATGTATATATGTGTGAGTAACTTTATGTGAATGTGGTGACTTTTGGATAGTCATAGGTAATTCAAAGCTGGTGTCTGTTTACCTGGGGAATAAATCATGTGATGAGACATCTGTATCTTTTAGAAATACCCCACCATTACCTTTCCATCCTAGAAGTGAAGGAGCTAGAGGTTGAATTCAGGATGGATGCAAATGATGTGATCAATCCCCTTATGTAAAGAGGCTTCCATAAAAACTCAAAAGGAGGGCTTCAGAGGCATTCTGAATTGTGAGCAAGAAGGCATCCATGTGTTGAAAGGATGATGCACCCCAAGATGCAAAAGATTGAAGCTTCTGTGTGCAGGATTCTTCCTGATCTCACCCTATGTACCTCTCCATCTGGGTATTTATTTGTATACTTCATTATCCTTTGTGGTAAATTGGCAATCTAGTAGGTAAAGTGTTTTCCTGAGTTGGGTGTGCTTCTCTAGAAAATAAATGGAATGCAAAGTGGCAGATCTGGGAATCTTGGATTTATAAACAGGAGGTGAAATAACAGTTAACAATCTAGACTTCAAATGATATCTGAAATGAAAGGGATCTGACATTTATTCTCAGTAGATTATGTCAAAACTGAATTGCACTGTAAGACACCCAGCTGCTGTCTGCAGAAGACCAGAGTCTTGGATCTTCCTGGTGGCACAAGGGGTTAAGTCTCAGCTTTATGAAGCTATCAGCAGCCACTGCAGCATGAGTTCAATCCCCGGCCAGGGAGCTAACCCACGTGGCACAGCAGACCTCTCCTGCCTGCCCTTTGTTCCCCTAAGCAGTGTATATAGTATATCTGCCTGTTCTGCTCCCCACTCTGTCTCCTGTCTCCAGAGAATCCGCTCACCTCTCCTCGCCTCTGGCCTACACTCCAGCTCTTGTATACTTAAATTAAAAAATCTTTAAAAAAAAGAAAACCAGAGTCTTGCTTGGTGGGGAAAAGCTCCACACATCTGATCTCACAAGTGCTCAGTATGAGACACAGAAATTTTTTTTTCCACCTTAACTATTTTTAAGTGTGTAGTTCAGTAGTGCCAAGTGTCTTCGTTCTGTTGGGAAAGAGCCCTACAGAATGTTTTCATGTTGCAAAATTAAAACGTCATACTAAAGGGCCTCCCCTGGTGGCGCAGCGGTTGAGCGCTGGGCTGCGAAGCTGCCAGGCAGCCTCTGCAGCGCTGGTTCGATCCCCGGCCACCGGCGAGGGTCCCACATGGCGCGCAGACCTCTCCTGCCACGCCCCCTGCTCCTCTCAGCAGTGTACTTCGATCCTTCTGCCTGTTCTGCTCCCTGCTCTGGCTCTGATGAATTCTCTCACCCTCCCATGCCTCTGACTGTACCCACTGCTTGTATAAATGAATAAATAAATCTTTAAAAAAAAAGTCATACTATCAGCTCCCCATTTCCTCCTCTCCCAACTTCTGCAACCACCATTCTACTTTCTGTTTACATTAACTTAATAACTTTAGATATTTTATTTGAGACATCATAGAGTATTTCTTTTGTGACTGACTTAATTCTCTTAGCATAATGTTCTCAAGATTAATTCAAGTTGTAGCATGTGACAAGATTTCCTACTTAAGGGTAAGTAACATGCCATCATTAATGGTATATCCAGATCTTTTTTTTATTATTATTATTTATTTATAGAGGCATGTTTTTATTTATTTGTTTGTTTTGTTTATACATGCACTGGGTACAGTCAGAAGTGCAGGAGGGTGAGAGAATCCACCAGAGCCAGAGCGGGGAGCAGAGCAGGCAGAAGGACCGAAGTACACTGCTGAGGGGAGCAGCGGGCAGCAGGAGAGGTCTGCGCGCCATGTGGGACCCTCCTCCGGTGGCCGGGGAGCAGCCGGGGATCGAACCGGCGCCGCAGAGGCTGCGGGCAGCTTCGCAACCTAGAGCTCAACCACTGAGCCACCGGGGAGGTCCGGTATATCCAGATCTTACTTAACTTTTTAGTTGGCTTGCTTCCACCTTTTTGTATTATGGGGGCAGCCAGGGAGAAGTATAAGAGTTCACCAGAGACCAAGTGAAGAACAGAGCAGAGCAAATAGATTTACTGACATATACTGTAGAGAGAAACAGTGGGCAAGACACGCAAGGACTCTACTACACACAGAGGGAGGGTCCCGAGGCTCTGTTTATACTTCAGGTGTCATTGATTGGTTAAGGTGACCAGTCTTGGGTGTGTCCTGTCTTACGATCTGAATTAGCATAGAGGATCATCAGCTTAATGTCCAGGGTCCCTTCCCTTGGCAATCCCATCCACTCCCTTTATCCCTTCAAGCCTCCCAAACTTGCCTGCTGGCCAAGGAGTGGGGGCTTAGTTTTTAAATTTAGTAACCATAACACAAGTTAGGCTATTGTGAATAGTGTTACAAACATAGAAATGCAAATATCTTTTAATCCCACCCCTCCATTCAATTCTTTTGGCATACATATCCAGAAGTGGAACTTCTTAAATTCTATGTAAAATTTGAGGAATCACCACACTGTTTTTCATAGCTGCACCATCCATGGGTTCCAGAATAGGCAAATCTGGGGCCTTCCTGTTGGCGCAGCCGGGGTGGTGCAGCAGGTTGAGCGCAGCGCTGTGAAGATGTCCGCAGTGAAGCTGTCTGCAGCCTCTGCAGCGCCAATTCGATTCCCGGCTGGCCTGGGAGATTCCCACATGACACGGCAGACCTCTCCTGTCTCACCTGCTGCTCCCTTCAACGGTGTATTTCGGTCTTTCTGCCTGTTCAGCTCCCTGCTCTGTCTCTGGTGAATTCTCTCACCATCCCGTGCCTCTGGCCCGTACCCCAGTGCTTATATAAATAAATCTTAAAAAAAAAAAAAAAAGGCAAATACATAGAGGCAGAAAGTAGATTAGTGGTGATGTAGTTTGTAGAGTGTGGGATCCTGGGGTTCACTCTGTGAAAGATTTCCCCAGAGCTCCCATTTCAGAAACACGTAGCGAGTTTCCCAGATGGGTTTCTCCATGAGACAGAGATGTTAATTATATTTAAAGAGCAGGTTTGTTAGGGAAAGGGACAGGTTTGCTGAGAGAGGTCTGCATGTTCACAGACGGGTGGCCTTGAGGAGAGCTGCCTCCACTGAGGGAGGTCAGTGAGAAGCCCCAGCACGGTATAAATCATGGGCAGGCAGGAAGCTGCCACCCTGCAGAGGGAGAGAGTTGGTGAGAAGAGGCACCTGTATAGTCACAGGTGTGCAGTGGGAGTGCTGCCCCAAGCCTGTGCAGAGACTGCACTGATATAGTCCTTTTCTCCTTGGGAGTGGTTGATCCTCCGTGGAGTGGCTATTTGTTGCTGATGTTGGGTAACAGGCAAAACTAGAAAGGGACCAGAGATTCCAGGGTGGGCCCAATCTCCATATCTTTACCCTCAGGCCTGTGCTCCACTCCCCGTAGCATCTGATCCTGCTTGGGTCTCAAGCCTTGTGATAAGGCACTGGCGCCTGAGGGTCTGACCTCTACAGCTGGGTTAATGGTCATTGTTATTCCCCTCGACCCCACTTCCTTGTGAGTCATGTTCTGGTCTTGGGGCACCTCCTTTCCAGTCTTTCTATTCTTGTCCTCCATCAAGTGGTTGCCAGAGGACTGGGGGAAAATAGATGACGTGAGAAATGAGTCCCTTAAAGCGATTGATTATTACAAAAGAATTCATTTGTACCCACACATAGGCATAAACAGATAAAAAATGGGGGGACATGATTTTATAGTAATGGATTTTTCATAAGCTCATAGTTCAGACTGTAGGAATTACATGGAGCAGCTGAAATTATATGCAAAACAATATATATGTACTATTTTCTGAGGAAGTCTATGTTTCATCAGATTCTCAGTAGGATGCTTGATCCTCCAAGATGTAAGTTCTTTCCATGTTTTAATAGATCTGCTCTTCCCTGTTTTAATCAGCAGAGGGCAGAAATACAATTAGCAGTCAGTTCTTTATCATTTTCTAAAATTCAAGTCCTTGATTTCTGCTATTTCTGCTCTTGTTCTAGTTTGTCTCTAGGCTGAAATTCCCTTGCTACAAGCCTCCTTCATCTGGCAAAATCCTACATCTCTGCCCATATCAAAAGCAGCTCTTTGTCTTTAATTGAGATGGAGTCATTTTTTCCTTTCAGTTTCTATTTCTATTCAATACCTATGGTAGTTACCATAGTTTTCCCTTCAAAATTGCTATTGATTTGTTATTTTTCCAGGAGCCTGTGGATAATTCCTCCATCAATCATCACAATAAAAATTCATCTTTATTTTAAACATGAAAATATAGATGGTAGCTAAAATAGTCATCCTCAAGGAAGTTTCCCTAAGATCTGTGTGCATCTTTCTCAGAAAGATAAATTTATATTATTGCCATATGACAAAGGTAAGGGTTGCAAGGTTTGTGACAAATTTTTGTTCAAATGGATCTCCCTGGTGGCTTAAGGGGTTAAGACGCAACCTATGACGGTGTCTGCAGCCACTGCAGCATGAGTTTGATCCCCACCAGGGAACTACCCACATGGCGCAGCAGACCTCTCCTGACTCGCCTCCTGCTCCCCTCAGCAGTGTATTTCAGTCAATATGCCTGTTCTGTTCCCTGCTGTCTCTGGTGAATCCTCTCACATACCCCCCACCTCTGCCCTGTACCCCAGTTCTTGTATGCATAAATAAACAAATCTTTAAAAAAAAAGTTGATAAAAGCAAAAGATCCTTGTTCTTTCCTATTATGAGTCACATAACTCCTTTGGTATTTTTCTATATTATATATATATATATATACATGTATATATATATATATGTTTGTTTTTAAAGTAAGAGTGCTTAAGCATGAGATCTGCCATGGAAAGTTGATGACTAGGAAAATTTGTAACTTGCTTTCTTTATTTTTTTTAAAGATTCATTACTTATTTATACAAGAACTGGGGTACAGCCACAGATGTGGGAGGGTGAGAGAATTCATCAGAGACAGAGTGGGGAGCAGAACAGGCAGATGGACTAAAGACACTGTTGAGGGGGGCAGCAGGTGAGGCAGGAGAGGTTTACCATGCCATGTGGGTTTCTCCCTGGCGGGCCTGGAATCAAACCCGCGCTGCAGAGGTTGCAGACAGCTTCACAGCGCAGCGCTCAACCCCCTGTACCACTGGGGAGGCCCCTGTAACTTGCTTTCTTTAAAGCTCAGCTTCTTTATCTATGAAACAAAAGTAACAACACCTACCTCAAAAGACAGTGAAATGATGTTGATGAATAACACATAGAATAATGCCTGACATTAATAAGTGTCAGTTTTCCTCTATCTAGAGTCTAGTACAATCATGATGGATTTTTAAGGAAGAAAAACTCTATAAACACAAATGTATTGATATTTCAGACATAACAGTTATAAAAAGATTTATTATTTAAAGATTTACTTTATAAACACCCTGTTCCTATTTTTGACAGCTATCCACAGCCACATTCATCCACTACCATGTTTTCATAATGACGTAGAATGACGTTGTCGTCATTGTCCTGGTAGAGCATGGAAATGGGGGACAGCTTGGTGGGGATACAGACGGCCTGGGGGATATCTGGTTCGACTGCATGCATCAGTGCTTGCATGAAAGCATAATTGGAACTGTTGAGGGAGGTGGTCAGTGAGAAAGGACAGTTTCCGTGACAGTAATTTGCCATGAAGCCCTTGGGGGCAATGATCCACTTGTCCCAGCCCAGGTCCTGGAAGTTGATGAAGAGCTGGTGACGATGGCAGAGATTCTTATAGGAAGTCATAGGGACAGAGGGGGCTGCTCTCTTTTTTCGGAAAGCAGGGTGACACTGCTCAGGGTTGAGGGTTACCATCAGCAGGTGAGCATTCAGGGAAGTTCTCAGTCTAGAACAGGTGTCGTCATGCTGAAAATTCCTCTCTGAACCTTGATTTCCCTTGATCAGTATCTCCAGGAATAAACCTAAGTTCTTCAGGGAGTTGTTCTTCCAATTCTTAAGCACACTCAGCAGGTTAAAGTGAAGAGCGCCTTGAGGCCATGGTACTGACTGCAGGATTAACATTCGACCTGATGGTGGGATGGATGGACCCCACACATGAGGCTCCCCGACAAGGGACAAAGCCAACTCCAGCTCTGGGTGTAGGTTGTAGTAGGTGTTGGGCCCCAAGTCCAAGCCCAGCCGGGCCACTGTTAACTGCTCCTTCTCTTCGATGGCTGACAGGTTAAAATAGAGGAGCTTCTGCAGGCAGGAGGAGACTTGGGGAGGTTTAGAGTACAGAAAGAAACCTAGGTAGAAACAGACACATGTAGGAGTCATTGTAACATATTTACTTCCTATCCACCTGCATGATTTAAATGCCCAATGTGGGCCTCCCTGGTGGTGCAAGGGGTTAAGCACAGCACTATGAAGCAATCCACAGCCTCTGTAGCACGAGTTCCAACCCCAGCCAGGGAGCAAATCACATGGCGAGGCAGACCTCTCTTGACTGGCCTGCTGCTCCCCTTAGCAGTGTATTTCAGTCAATCTGCCTGTTCTGCTCCTCACTCTGTCTCTGGTGAATCCTCTCACCACCTCCTTCTGCCCTTCTGCATTTCTGGCCTGTACCTCAGGTCGTGTATGCATAAATGAATAAAAATCTTTTTACAAAAGCTTTTAAAATAAATAAAAAATAAATGCCCAATGTAACATGTATAGCCACATATGCAAAACAAGGAAGGGCAGGAAATTATCATTTATACACAAAGCTTAGCATTTGGGACCATTATTTCTTTCTTCATTCAAGGCCAGAGACCCTGATCTTTACACCTGTGGACCCCCAAGCAGTCCTGAATAGACTTTGGAAGCTCCATTAACTTAGATGGGAAAAAGATTTATTTTCACTAAACTCTTTTAAATGAAATTGAGCATATCCTTTAATCATGACTATCAGCAACAAATTCCAATATTATCTGGGCCTGTGGCATTGTTACCAATAAAAATCACAGGAATGTTCATATGTTAGATAATGAAAAATATCTTAAAACAGCATTTATGCTCACACTACTTTGAAATTATAATTCTAGTCCCTTTGCGAGATCTTATTATTTGTTGCTTAAATTAAGACAGACAATTTACTAAACAAAATATTTATTTATTTATTTATTTATTTATTTATTAATAGAGGCATGTTTTATTTATTTGTTTGTTTGTTTTGTTTATACATGTACTGGGTAGAGTCAGAAGCGTGGGAGGGTGAGAGAATTCACCAGAGCCAGAGCGGGGAGCAGAGCAGGCAGAAGGACCGAAGTACACTGCTGAGGGGAGCAGTGGGCGGCAGGAGAGGTCTGCACGCCATGTGGGACCCTCCTCCGCTGGCTGGGGAGCAGCCGGGGATCGAACCAGCACTGCAGAGGCTGCTGGCAGCTTCGCAACCCAGCGCTCAACCGCTGCGCCACCAGGGAGGCCCTAAACAAAATATTTTTAAAATATATATTTTTAATTTTGTAAAAGAATTTTAGTATTTAATAGATTTCTGGGTTTTGAAAAATATTTTATTTGGGGCAGATAAACCATTGTTCTGAGATGTCAGTATAAAGGTGACCAGTAGAGGAAAAGGGATTAACCAGAGGAGGCATGAGGAATCCTCTAGGGTTCTGTCACGGTCTGTTTCTTACTTTTTTTTTCTAAAGATTTATTTATTTATGCATACAAGAGCTGGGGTACAGGCCAGAGGTGTGGGGGATGAGAGGATTCACCTCCTAGGCCAGAGGTGTGGGGGGTGAGAGGCAGAGTGGTGAACAGAACAGGCAGATTGACCGAAGTACACTGTTAAGGGGAGTAGTGGGTGAGACAGGAGAGGTTTGCTGCGCCATGTGGGTAGCTCCCTGGCTGGGAATCAAACTCATACTGCAGTGGCTGCAGATAGCTTCACAGGTTGTGTCTTAACACTTTGTTCCACCAGAGAGGCCCCATGTTCTGTTTCTTGATCTGAATGCTGATTATTCCTTGAAAATTCATTGAGCTGTTCTCTATGGTTTATGCATTTTCAGAATGTATGTTACATTTCAACTAGTATCTAGTTTTTAAAATTGTCAAATTGTGGGAAAGTGAGAATTCTCACATACTTATGGTGGGCTATAACTTTTGTTTTCTTTTTTGTTGTTGTTTTAAAGATTCATTTATTCATGCATACAAGAGCTGGGGTCAGGCCAGAGGTTGGGGGGCGGGGAGGGGGTGAGAGGATTCACCAGAGACAGAGCGGGGAACAGAACAGGCAGACTGAAACACACTACTGAAGGGAGCAGCAGGCAAGACAGGAGAGGTCTGCTATGGCCATGTGGGTTTCTCCCTGGCCTGCCAGGGATTGAACTGGTACTTCAGAGGCTGCAGATTGCTTCATAGTGCGTTGCTTAACCCCTTGTGCCACCAGGGAGGCCCAGTGGGCTATATAACTTTTGTAGGACATTTGCTATATATTGAAAGTATGAATGTAGCTACTCTTTGGTACAGGAATCTCTAAGAATTTATCCTAGGAATTACACTCACACACATAGTGGATACCTACACCTATCTAATTGCATCAGTTACATAAATTATTTCCTGTCCACGCAATGGAATGTCAGGCAACCATTAAAAAAAGGGTAAGTTGGGGCCTCCCTGGTGGTGCAAAGGGTTAAGACGAAACCAATGAAGCTGTCCGCAGCCACTGCAGCACACATCCCTCGGCCTCGGCGGGCCAGGGAGAAACCCACATGGCACAGCTGACCTCTCCTGACTCCCCTCAGCAGTGTATTTCAGTCAGTCTGCCTGTGCTGTTCCCCACTCTGTCTCTAATGAATCCTTTCACCCCCCACACCTCTGGCCTATACTCCAGCTCCTTTATGCATAAACAAATAAATCTTTAAAAAAAAAAAAGGGGTAAGTGGACTGCTTGTTCTGACTTGACAGAAATGTTCATAATACTAGAGGAATGTAAAGTACAAAATATTCACATTTATAAAATAATATTACAAGTTTATATTACATATATTAATATTTTTTTTTTTAATAGAGGCATGTTTTATTTATTTATTTATTTGTTTGTTTGTTTGTTTATACATGCACTGGGTACAGTCAGAAGCGCAGGAGGGTGAGAGAATTCAACAGAGCCAGAGCAGGGAGCAGAGCAGGCAGAAGGACCGAAGTACACTGCTGAGGGGAGCAGCGGGCGGCAGAAGAGGTCTGCGCGCCATGCGGGACCCTCCTCCGGTGGCCGGGGAGCAGCCGGGGAACGAACCGGCGCGGCAGAGGCCGCGGGCAGCTTCGCAACCCAGCGCTCAACCGCTGAGCCACCAGGGAAGCCCTATATACATATATTAAAAGGAGAAAAATGTGGAAGAATATACAACTATTAGTGGTTTTCTTTAGGAGGAGCATTAGGGAGGGAAAATGCTAAGATTAAGCCCTTTCTCTGTATCATTTGAGATTATGATCACCACAAAAATCTGTTCTGTCCATGGGAGAGGGATAAATGAGGGCTCAATCTCCAAACTGTATCCTCAGCTATTTTCTACTCCTTCCATGAAAAACCCCGGAATTTTCCCTGAAACTTCACCCTCACCCCCACTCCCCACCACCACTACAGAGGCCCTGAGCCAGTAATACTGAGACTATGTGTGGAAGTGATTAGTTGGTCTTTCCCCCTTCTATATTCTTTCTTTTTTTTTTTAAGATTTATTTATGCATACAAGAACTGGGGTATAGGCCAGAGGTGCACTGGGGTGAGAGGATTCATTCGCCAGAGACAGAGTGGGGAGCAGAACAGGCAGATCTACTTAAATACACTGCTGAGGGGAGCAACGGGCATGACAGAAGAGGTCTGCTATGGCCATGTGGGTTAGCTCCCTGGCTGGCCAGGCTCGAACTTATGCTGTAGTGGCTGGTGATAGCTTGATAGCTCTGTGTCTTTAACCCCTGTGCCATTAGGGAGGCCCTCTATAAATTCTTATAGGGCAAATTTATCTATCATCTCTATATTCTCATACATAGTTCCCAGCACAGAGTGGGGTATCCAATCAATACTTCTTGGACAAATTCAAATCTTATCTCCAGTTGCCATAAAACTACTAACAAGGGCTCTCCAACTTCACCTACAAACCACCTGGAAGGCTGTATAGAAATGCAGATTAAACACCCATCTCTAATTTTGAATAAGAATTGGGTGGGAGAATGACAGGCAGGAACTGGACTGGGGAATCTACTTCAAACCGGGCACCTAGGTAGTTTTGGTGGCTGGTCAGTTAGGCAGAGTATACTAAATGGCACTCAGACAGATGCTTATGTAAAGGATGAGAAAGGCATATATCATGGATCAGTATTCACAAATCAAGAATAACCTTTCCATCCAAAAATAGTGAGGAGGTATAGAGAAACAAAGCAGGATTTATAAACCTAACTCAATATTTTTGTCCCTTGCTTGCCATGTCTTTAGGACATGGAGACTGAGGCCTAATTCCACCCTCAATGCTTCCACCTAAATTGTAAACACAAAACTGTTGATTCAGAATGAATCTATTTGGAATCCTGACTTTTTTCAAGCACTATCTATAGGATCTTGAATAGAGTACAGGTTATCTACTGTCTAAGCCTTAATTTCCTTAAGTTAAAAAGTTGATCCTAGTATATGTCTTCTACCTCAATATTTGTGCTTGGATTAAATGAGATAAAATATATAAAAGACCAGCACAGGGCCTTCTAGGAACCCCTCAGTAATGGTTACTTCCCCTTTCTTTCCTTTCTTCACACCACCCTCTGCCAGATTTTTCTCTTAGAAATACTACAATTTCCTTACCTTGATCAGGGAAAAGTCGGAGTACATTCCCACGGACACCCAGTTCCTTTACGTAGCATAAGTCTTGGGGAACCCCAATGGTGGCTGCTGCCTCTTGATCCTGAAACATTTTCTTCAAGAAATAAGGCACAGGTTGAAATTTCTGGGGAGAAGGCACCTTATCTAAGCCCAGAAACTGAAGGAAATGTTCTTGGAACTGGGACGTCTGGACCAAGGCCAGAGTTAACAGGAGGCAGAGAAGGAAGACTGTCTGGGACAGAAGCATGGCCTCTGAGCTGAGACAAAGCTGGCTAATCCCGCTGAAGGGAGCTCTAGCTCCTGACTGCCCAGCAATTCAGGTGCTGTTAATTTATCTGATGTAGGATAATCAAGTGTGAATTGCTCTCTTCCCAGCTCCTCAAAGGCGATTGGATGTGAAAAGATGTTGAATTTTTTTTCTCTTCCTTTGCTCTGCTCTTTGAGAAAAAAGTTCACAAAACAATGATTACAAAAAAAAAAACCAAAAAACCCCCACAAAACAATGATTACCCATGCTTGGAGCTAACTCTCAAAAACTCTGAGCCATGTCAGCAGTAGAGTGGCTTTTATTCACTCAACAAATTGTGCTAAACATCTATGATGTGCAAAGCCCTGAGATAGGTAATAAACACATGTTAATGAATAATTAGGAGTTTTATAATTCAAAGTCTAATTAGACAAACACATAGTTAGATTTCTTTTTTTTTTAACTGTGTGCACAGCTATGTAGGAAATCAAACCAGGGAGAACTTTTCCCAGTAAGTTATTTTGTTCATTTCACTTTGTCTTTTCTGATTAAAATCAAAAGTGGGCAGATTGGGTTAATTCTGATTCCTTTACTTATTAGCTATATAACATTGGGCATGTCACTTAACCTTAAACTTTTTTCTCAACTGAAAATAAGAACTGATCTTTTAATTGGCCATGTAAATTGACAAGATGGTGTGTTGAAAGTGCTCTGTACACAGCCTACTAAATGGTTGAAGTCAACTAGGAGTTGACTTCAGAGTCTGAGTGGATGTTTTTCAGTAAGATCCTCAGGCATTTAAGGGTGAAGAAATTACATGAAAAAGGGTGTGGAGGTTAATGAAATGCTTAAGTATGGCAACAGATATCAATTTCTGGTTTTATTTTGTTTTGTTTTTTGGCTAAACTACAAGAAGCTTTTAAAATGCTATAAAAGAGCTAGCTTGCCTGTTACCAAAATCATTTCCAAGCTTTTTGAGGATGGGGACTTTATCTCCCTCTTTTTCTTAAAAAAAAAAAAAAAAAAAAAAAAAGATGTATTCTTTATTTATGCATACAAGAACTAGGGTGTAGGCCAGAGGTGCAGATGATGAGAGAATTCACCAGAGACAAAATGGGGAACAGAACAGGTGGATTAATTGAAATAGTCTGCTGAGGGGAGCAATGGGCGAGACAGGAGAGGTCTGCTGCATCACGTGGGTCAGCTCCCTGGCCAGGGATCCAACTCAAGCCACAGTGGCTGGCAATAGCTTGACTTTCACCCCTGTACCACCAGGGAAGTCCCAGAACTTTATGTTTTTACTACTTTCATTGCAAGAACTTGTTTCCCTAAAGGAAAAACAAAATGTTGTATTTAATATATAATAATATAATAGTTTTCCATCATCAGCAGGATACAAGCCAAACCCTTTAACTTGGCATTTAAGAACGTTCCCGATATTCCTAGGTAGCCCACCACGTTTCCACTCATGTGTGACATATGGAGAAAGCAAAGAGATGAACTAAATAAAACAAAAATAAACTGTACCATAAGATCAATTAGTGGTTACCAGAGGAAAGGAGGTAGGAGGTGGGTAAATCAGGACAAAGGGGATAATGGTATAGAAAAGGATAGAACTGGACATTTAGTGGTAAACTAAAAGTGAATCACATCTGAAGCTTATATAACATTATAATGCAAAGGTATTTCAATAACATAAAAAAGATGGGTCTCCCTGGTGGCGCAAGGGGTTAAGACGCAACCTATGAAGCTATCGGCAGTCACTGCAGCACGAGTTCCATCCCCAGCCAGGGATCAACCCACATGGTGCAACAGACCTCTCCTGGCTCGCCTGTTGCTCCTCTCAGCAGTGTATTTCAATCTGCCTGTTCTGGTCCCTACTCTGTCTCTGCTGAATCCTCTCACCCCCCCATGCCTCTGGTCTGTACCCCGGTTCTTGTATGCATAAATAAATCAATCTTTAAAAAAATTATAAATTTATTCATTTTATTATAAATTACTAGTTGATTCCTCAGAAAAAACTTGAAAACAAACAGTATGATAGTGAAGATGTTATAGCAAATCCATAAATCACATTCACTCAGCCATATGTGTGCAAGAATATTTAATGGCATGGAAACCTACATACGAATATTGTTAGGCAAATAAAAGCAGATTTTGAAATATTATACAAAATAATACCGTTATCACCAATATATGGAGTGATGTGGGTGCTTTTACTGGTCAGTGAGCAGATATTTACTGCCTAGAAAACTGTTCTAAGTACCAGGACTTAGCAATAAAGATTCATAGGTAAAGAACTGGGAAAATGTATATTAACAACTAAGGAAACATCAAACATATAATGAAACTTCCCTAATTAAACTTCCCCAACATTGACATTCACATCACCTTCCTACTGAAAACAAAACAAAACAAAGTTAAAAAATAACATCTACAGGGCCTCCCTGGTAGCAAAGGGTTTAAGTCTCAGCACTATGAAGATAGCAGCAGCCACTGCAGCATGCAGCATGAGTTCAATGCCTGGCCAGGGAGCTCACCCACATGGCAGAGCAGACCTCTCCTGACTCAACTCGTCCACTGCTCCCCTCAGCAGTGTATTTCAGTAGATCTGCCTGTTCTGCTTCCCCACTCTGTCTCTGGTGAATCATCCCACCACCCCCAAACCCCCTATCCCCAAGCCCGATTCTTGACTATACCAGACAGACCTGATTTCCACAAATACACATGTCAGGTCCAAATGGTAAGCAAATTATTTGTTCCAAGTTGTAAATAAAATTAAAAAGCCCTCTGTTGCTTTTTATGAGTTTTAGCTATCTCAGTTACTACCCATCAGATCATCTAAATCACCTTATCTATTTGCCTGTCTATTTATTTATGCATCCAACAACTGGGGTACAGGCCAGAGATGCAGGGGGTGAAAGGATCCACCACAGACAGAGTGGGGAGCAGAACAGGCAGACTGACTGCAATACAATGCTGAAGGGAGCAGCAGGCAAGAAAAGAGAGGTCTGCCTAGCCATGTGGGTAGCTCCCTGGCCAGCCGAGGATTGAACTTGTGCTGCAGAGTCTGCGGATTGTTTCATAGTGCGGTGCTTAACCCCTTGTGCCACCAGGGAGGCCCCTGCAATACATTTAAATGAAAAACAATCATACGTTTTTTCTTATGGATTAAGAAGACAAAAACAGTATTGGTGAAGCGGTGTGTGGTGCATGTGGTGGGGGATGTACTGTTAGTAGATCTTCGATCCCCATGTGGGTCACCTCCCTGGTCAGGGATCGAACTCATGCTGCAGAGGCTGCGGATAGCTTCATAGTGCTGACACTTGAACCGCTCGCACCACCAGGGAGGACCCTAATATATATTTCATGAAATGATGGTGAGATTAAATGGTAGTGTTTTTTTCATTAATACTCTTTTTTTTTTTTTAATATTTATTTCTTTATGCATACAAGGCCTGGGGTACAGGCCAGAGGTGGGGGGTGGGGTAAGAGTATTCACCAGAGACATAGTGGGGAGCAGAACAGCAGATTGATTGAAATATACTGCTGAGGGGAGCAGCAGCCCAGAGAGGGGAGGTCTGCTGAGCCATGTGGTTAGCTCCCTGGCCAGGGATTGAACTCACGTTGCAGCGGCTGCGGACAGCTTCATAGGTATTGTCTTAACCCTTTGTGCCACCAGGGAGGCCCCAAAATGCTATTGTTTTATTTTAAGTCACAGTCTGAGAATCATTGACCAGGATGACTTGGCATTTTCATGTTTCTCTTGGAGAATTAAGGTGAATTTAAAAACGAAGCCCTTTCATTCTTCTCAAAGAAGCAGTCTCTCTGCTCGTGGTGGGGGCAGCTGGGGCATCCTCACTTTGAAGAAGGCTAGAAGTGATTTGGTGGACCTGAACAAGCGGAGGAAACGCTTCTCCAGCAACCAACCACGTGATCCACACTCAGGACCAGGGGACCATCCAGAAGGACGAGGAGTGGAGGATATTGACAAGGTGACAGGCAGGCTCAAAGGCCAGTTTAAAACCTACCAGGGCTGCAGGGCCATTAGCATGATGGGCTTGTCAGATGGACTGGCCAAGACCCAAACATAGTCTCAAGGAACTTCTGAAGGGGAGATCAGGAATGTGAATATTTTTCATAAATAGTGAAAAGCCAAAAGCAACAACAACAACAAGGGAAATTGCTAGCTTTATTCTATAAACTGATATGCTCAGAAGATGTTTGTAATCAGAATAGCCTATTTTCTTGATTTTCCCCAAAGGCAAGGATTAAAAAAAAATAAATGCTTCAATGTCTAAATTGTCTTATCTAAAAGACTAATCCTTAACCTCTAGCCTAGAGTAAAGAAAGCAAGATAGTTTTCCTTTCCTGCAAAGGTATAATTTGCAGCTGATAAGAACTGGTAAGGTCAGTTTATTGATGTGGATACCAATGTTTGTAAGACTTGCATTCTTAGATAACAAATTCTTGAAAGTATTCAAAAGGTCATTAAAAAGATGTCCTTCCTGACATTTACTCTTTGAACTAAACTGTATGACTTCTGTTGAGATTTAGAAGCTCCAAGTTTATTTTTGTTGTTTCAAAACTAGTGGCAGAATTTACAAGTTTGTTTTTTTTTTTAAGACTTATCTTTATTCATGTATGCATATAAGAACTGGGATGCAGGCCAGAGGTTGGGGGGAGGGGGGATGTGGATATTCACAAGACAGTGGGGACCAGAACAGGCAGATCTACTGAAATACACTGCTGAGGGGAGCAGTGGGCGAGACAGGAGAGGTCTGCTGCCCATTTGGGTCAGCTCCCTGGATGGGGATTGAACTTGTGGTGCAGTGGCTGGAGATAGCTTGATAGTGCTGAGACTTAACCCCTTGGACCACCAGGGAGGCCCAATTTCCAGGTACTCTTTTTTTTTTTTTTTTTTGGCTGAGTTTCCACTGTTTCAAGCGCATCCTGTATACAAGTAATATATCATTTCTTACCTTTGAAGAAATTAATAGTAGTTTTCTAAACTTAATCTTTTAGTCTGTTTTTTCAAGTTCCTTCATTCTGTTTGGCTTTTAATCTCATACTCCATATCATATAAAGCATATATATCATAAAAAGCGTGAAATTATTTTTAGATTTTTAATCTTATCTTTTGAACATATTTAGGGATTATGCTTTCTCAATTCTCTCAGTATTTTCACTTTCTCTAGTTTGGGGCTCAACTTCTGCAAGTTAAATTCCTCACTTTTCTTTCTTAAGCCCTGGTTTCTTGTTTTGTTTTTAAAGATTTATTTATTTTTACACAAGAACTAGGGTACAGGCCAGAGGCACGGGAGGGGGAGAGAATTCACCAGAGACAGAGCGGGGAGCAGAACAGGCAGACGGACTGAAGTATATACTGTTGAGGGGAGCAGCAGGCAAGACAGGAGAGGTCTACTGTGCCATGTGGGCATCTCCCTGGCCAACGGTGAATTGAACCCATGCTGCAGAGAGGCTGCAGACAGCTTCCCAGCGCTGCGCTCAACCCGGTTTCTTGAATGAGAGTCTGTGTCTCGTTGCAATCTGGTTTTTGCCCTAGCCTTTCTTTTTAAAGATTTATTTATTTATAGAAGCACTGGGTACAGTCAGAAGTGCGGGAGGGTGAGAGAATTCACTAGAGCCAGAGTGGGGAGCAGAACAGGCAGAGGAACCGAGGTACCCTGCTGGGGGGAGCAGCGGGCGGCAGAGGTATGTGCGCCATGTGGGACCCTCGCCACGCGGCCGGGGATCGAACTGGTCCTGCAGAGGCTGCGGGCAGCTTCGCAACCCAGCGCTTAACCGCTGCGCCACTGGGGAGGTCCTGCCCTGGCCTTTCATAATGGAATTCTCAGGGTCTGCTCCAGGAAAGGCTCCCAGGGCAGGAGGAAGAAGTTAAGTGTGCCTCCAAGCCAGGCTTCTTCAATCTCAGCCTGGATCTGAATCACCTGGGAAGTTTGTTTACACAGGATGGCAGGACCCCGGGTCTTTGATTCTGTGGGTCTTGTTTGGAGTTCCACACATTTTTTTCTTATCTAACTAGTTCCCAGATGCTACAGATGCTGCTTGGAGGCCATACCTTTGAGAACCAATGGAATAAAGTGTTGTAACAGGGCAAAGATTTATGGCTTCTCCTCACCCCCTACCAATACTTCTGTTTTTGCTTTTTTACTAAAAGTAAAACAAGATTGCTTTGGAGTACTTCTTCCTAGTTTCCAACTAAAGGGAGAATGGGGGAGATTGGGCATTGAATAGGAGATGGGTAAAACAAAGGGTGGGGCGGTTGGAGACAGGTTCTCCCACCTCCTGCAGATAATCAGCAGTTAATGTCTGGCTCTTTGCTAGAATTCATTCAAGTATCTGACTGAGATACTGAGATATCTGAAGGTAGCAGTGTATAAACTTAGCTTTCAGTTACTCCCAAATGTTAAATGCAATTAAATAGACAGTCTATAAAACAAACTAAAACTACAGCTGCAAAATACACATCCTTAAGTGTATCAAGCTATTAAACTGTTGCTAGCGCTTTATGTCTCCTGTTTTTACTAGTTCACAAAGTAAAGCAGGGAAACTTTCTCAGGTAATTGGAAATTCATCTGAATTTGGGGGAGCACCCTCACTGCTCTAAAACACCTAAAGCGCAGTTCACAAATCATTATCCATCTCCACACATAGAGTTTGGGGGGAAATGGAATTTTAAGGTAACCTTATGAAGACACAATCCTTGAGGCGTGCTTCATAAATTTTTCCAATGGACTTGACGAAGTCTTGATTATTTTAATGCAGAGCAGATGAGGAGTTAGCCTATTAATTCACGGATAGGTCTACGCCCACTCACCTTAATCCCTTTAATCATTAGTCATTTACATTAAAATAGGCGGCAGATTGGCTTTTCTGGAGTTCTGGAGGACAGGACGGAAATTTTGATGTTAATTCCTTTCTTCACCACGCTTTGTTGGAGCTCAGGTTTTTTTCTTTTCTGGACTCTCTAGTTGTTTTTCCAGGGTCTGACCTGTAATTTGAACATCACCTTCCGCCCAAACCCAAAGATCTTGGAGGAGCTTCAAGCTGTGACCAGACTTCCAATGGACTCCTCAAAGAGTTTGAACCCAACCTTGAGCCCTGAGTCTTTTCAGATGTGCACTGAAGACAGTTCCCAGGAAGATTCAGGTAAGCTAGAGGGTGCCTCCTTGACTAGGGGTTCGGGAAGAGTGAAGAGGCTCCCTTCCTTTCTTATATTGATGGCAGTCTTTTTTTTTTCCTTTTAATGCTTGCTTTTTTATATTTTTGACTTCAGTCTTGTAAAAAGCAAGAAAAGAAGGGCCAGGACTTGTTGGTCCTTCCAATTAAAAATAAAATGATTTCTCAATCGATAAGGGGGAAAAACGAGGGGTGGGGGATTGTATTATTTGCTTACTATGCTCGGGAATACTTGGATCTCTTAAATCCAGTTTGTGGGAGAAAGCAACTGAAATTCCCCCCAGAACTTGGCTCAGAGCATCTGCGATCAGTTTTTCCCCTATCCACCAAGAAAGTTAGAAAGGGACAAAAGACAAGAGATCTGAAGTTCAATTTCACCTAAAGGCTTTCTTAATCTCGCCCAACTTCTGGGGGGTGGCTTTTCAGCGAAATTTACCCTTTAGGAATGTTAATAAATGGGGAAATGGCTCTTCAGAGGAAATTGAAGGAAGGGGGGGGGTAGTTTCATAAAAGCCAGTGAATGTTCTCTATAATGTAAATTTGCAGGGTGTAAGCTGGAGGGCTGCTTTTTTTTAGAAAATGCGCGCCAAAAATATTGCCTCGGTTCTGTGGATTTCTTAGAGTCTAAGCCAGTTTGGGGTTTGCTCTGAACCAATCGCCATGTTTGAACCCCTGGTTAATGGCAGGGTTGGGTGGTGTAGGGTGCTGCTTGGGTGGTCTGGAGCCCACAGCCCCAACTACCCAGTGGAAGGCTGTGAAGCTGCGTCAGCTGCATTGCATCCCATCGGCCACAGTACAGGCAGGTTGAGGAAGGAACCCTGGTCGATAGATAAAAGAGAATGAAGGTGGAGGGAATTAATGAAGAGAATATTTTTATAATAAACCTTGGGTGTGTCCAAGGTTTTTGTGCTTTTCCTTTGATGTGTCTGACGATTCCACAACCAGGGATCAAAGTCCTAGAAGCTGAATGGATACTGACTTAATTGAATACTTTCACACACAGGGAAAAAATTAATGTTAACTGTCTTAGTGTAGGAGGTGTGTGTTTATGCATAATAGTTGGGATAGGAAGAGGCAAAAGTGAGTGTTCGATTTCCAAAAATACTGAGTTTGAACAGAAAGATCTGATACCATGAAAAAGCTCAGTTTAGCTGCAGAGGATGATAACTTCTTCCTGTCCTAGTTCTGCTTACCAATGCAACTTTGGGGGGAGACTTGAATTTTGAGTTTTTTTCTTTCTTTGTCATAGGCTGCGTTGTTGATGTTTTTTGTCGCCCTCCTGCCCCCCTGCAAAAGAAACTAACCGGTCTGTTTATAATTGTCATAAAGATAAACTAAAATTTGTTCACCAGAACATTTTGACTTGTATTGTAATGCTTTATGTCCTCAAATTTTCTGCCCATTGTTTTCCCATTTGGTACATACTCTACTCCCCGGTACCTTTGACCAGGAGGTGGTGGGGGAATCTCTAATATTGAAGCAAGTGATTACAAGAAGAGGTTTTGTTTGTTTTTTTGGACAGTGGACCATTAGCCATCATAGTGGCTTTTGGGAGCACAGTAGGTGAGGTTCATGCTGTCATATAAATGATCTGGCACCTAAAGAAGAACCCGTTGTGGTTCTCTGGCTTGAGAGCAGACTGACCAAATATGAGGGGGGTAACTTCTGCAAAATACAATCCCCCTTAATGGATCTTCATTTTCACTTTTCTTTCAGCTACTTCTCAACCCGTCTCAGAAGGATTAATAAAGAATCTCAGTAACTTGACTCTCAACCCTAATATCACACTTCCATCCCCTCTACCAGAATATCCATCCCAACAGCAGAATCAAGAAAATACCCTACAGGGCACACCCTACAAGAGGCGGGGAGTAAGGACACTGCTGTCTGTGAGGAAAGAACTGAGGGAAAGGATGGTAAAAATCAGATACCAATATCTTAACCGATTTTCTCTGGTAAGTTGGTGTGGGCAGGCATTTTGAAGATTCTCCAACTCCTCTCAAGTACTAGAGGTGTAATATTAGTATTTTAACTCTTTCTTAATTGTTCTCAATATTTTATTTTTCTTTCCATGAAGCTGCAGGAAGAAATACGGAGGAAGGAAATGGAGGTAAATAAAACATTTTTTTGACTACACTCGTGGGTTGGTGTCAGGTTTGTTTTCCTTTTGTTTGGTCGATACTTTTGGAGAGGAGAGGGCTTGGACTTGCTGGATCTCTGGAGTTAAGTCAGTTTGTTAAACTGCTTTTTTAGATTCACAACAAAATTGGGGAAATTGAGTGCAGGGTTCCCCTATATTCCCCCACCCTACACACTCCACCCTCCCACTAATTAGCATCCCACACCAGAGTGTTAGTTCCAGTTGGTGACTTACATTGACACACCCTCACCTGGAAATTTGTAGTTTCCATTAAGGTTGTCTTGTTTGTGTTTGGACTTTTTCATGTGCTATAACAAACACAATCTTCATGATACTATTAGAAAGAGGACAAACACCTGAACAGAGTGGCCAGCAGCTGAATGAGTCAACTCCTGATTATGACATTCAGGGAAATGACACTAAAATGCATTTTTTTTTAAGATTAATTTTTTTTAAGATTTATTGATTTATTTATACAAGCACTGGGGTACAGTCAGAAGCGCAGGAGGGTGAGGAAATTCACCAGAGCCAGAGCGGGGAGCAGAACAGGTAGACAGACGAAATACACTGCTGAGGGGAGTAGCAGGCGCTGCAGGAGAGGTCTGCGCGCCACGTGGGACCCTCACTGGCAGTCGGGGATCGAACCGGCGCTGCAGAGGCTGCGGGCAGCTTCGTAGCCCAGAGCTCAAGCGCTGTGCCACCAGGGGAGGCCCTAAAATACATTTTTATTGATAATCAGCCACTGTTGCTATTACAAAAATAACACAATCTGGCATTCTTTGATACCCATGTATTTTAAACAAAGTAATGTTGATTAACATTTTCTTTTTTTTTAAAAAAAAAAGGATTAATTTATGGGCCTCCCTGTTGGCATAAGGGGTTAAGATACAACCTATGAAGCTGTCTGTAGCCTCTGCAGCACAAGTTCAATCCTCCGGCCGGCCAGGTAGCTGACCCACATGGCGCAGCAGACCTCTCCTGTCTCACTGCTGCTCCCCTCAGCAATGTATTTCAGTCAGTCTGCCTTCTCTGTTCCTGACTGTTTCTGGTGAATCCTCTCAACCCCCCACACCTCTGGAGCTGCCAGAGATCCCCTCAACTCGTGCTGCAATGGCTGCGGGTAACCTCATAGTACTGCATCTTAACACCTTGTACCATCAGGGAGGTCATCCCCCCGACTCCCCTCCCCACCCCGAATATTATAATACTATAATTTTCCTCTCCCTGCCCGCTCCACCCCAGAAAAATGTTTTGGTTTTGCCCTTTTTTTAGTTGGTTTAATAACCAACATTAGCATTGAGGGCTGTTATATCTCCTTGAAGGTATGATCCATTTCATTAAATTATTGACCCAATTCTTTTTTTTTTTTTTTTTTCAGATTGAAAAAAGGATAAAAAAATTTCAGTGTAGCTGTCATTATTGCCTATATCACAGAGAGTTTCCCGAGGAGAAGACAACCATGGAGAAGAATTCTGACACTGATTCAATTTAGTCCTAATCACATTTAATTGTACTGCTTTTTCTTGATGATTATTTTAGGATCATTATGCAGCAGTTTGGGAACATTACTTATGCTCTGATGGACTATATGCCAGTATTTTGTTAACCTGTGATAGAAGTTCTATGATGTCTTTTTTTCTTGCATCTAACTTGATTCCAGTAACTTAAAAGGAATCTTAACAGCTTGCATTTAGTGACTTCAAATATACTTTAGTTCCAGTTCTTTTTTTTAAATCTCACTCAAAGAAGCACTACAGTTGCTTGAGTATTTTAGAAGGTCTGAGTCAATAAAAACAATTATTTGGTGTTTTGGCTAGGATATAATTAGGGTAAGAGGTTCTACCTAGAATTCCTGGTTTGTATTTTTGTTTTGTGGTTTTTTGGTTTTGGTTTTTTTTTTTGAGTTCCTGGTTTTCAAAAATTTGAATTGTAATGGTTTTTGATTTGCAATTTCAATTTTCAGGAGCAAACAAATGTGTGTATTAAAAAGTCTTATTAAAAATGAGATGTCTTTAAGAAACTTGTTCATTTAACTTGTTTTTGCTAACTGTGTAGTCAACGAACCATAAGTCTTATCCTCGTCACATTAATATATAAGTATCTGACATTCTAATATTTTATGACATTGTTCTATTGGGAAGAAACTTTACAGGATTTGGATTGACTGAAATACACTGCTGAGGGGAGCAGCAGGGGAGGCAGGAGAGGTTTGCTGCACCATGTGGGTAGTTCCCTGGCCGGAGATCCAACTCTTGCTGCAGTGGCTATGAACAGCCTCATAGGTTGAGCTGCCCGGGAGGCCCTCTTTTTGTCATCTTTAAGAAAGTTTTTTGAGGGCCTCCCCTGGTGGCGCAGCGATTGAGCGCTGGGTTACGAAGCTGCCCGCAGCCTCTGCAGTGCCGGTTCAATCCCCGGCTGCTCCCCGGCCACCAGAGGAGGGTCCCACATGGCACGCAGACCTCTCCTGCCGCCCGCTGCTCCCCTCAGCAGTGTACTTCGGTCCTTCTGCCTGCTCTGCTCCCTGCTCTGGCTCTGGTGAATTCTCTCACCCTCCCGCGCTTCTGACTGTACCTAGTGCTTGTATAAATAAAATAAAAAAAAATAAACAAATAAAAAAAAAGTATATTTTAAAAAAAAAGTTTTTTGATAACAGCCTTTTTGAAATATAAGTGGCATACTATATACTTGATCTATATAGTTGTTCTTATGCTAGTACCGCAGTCTTGATTTGGGATAAGTTATCTTAAGAAGCAACCCTTCCCCCCTCCCCAAGATGTGAACATCTAGTCATAACTTTGGAAGGAAATGTGTGCAACTTGCTAATAAAGTGCTAACTGAGATCTCTCCTGTGTCCTGGTTACCAGGACTCACATTTCTTTTCTGAGGTACCCCAGCTGTTCCTCCCTGCAGTTAGCTGAGGGCACCATTTAATGAGGGCAGACATGAGGACATATGGTCCTCTGTTAAAGGAGATCAGAGATAGGATAGGACAAAACATTTGGGAACAGAGGTTTTTGAAAATCCTGTCTCTACTGCATTTTTTTTTTTTTTTTTATTTATTTGTTTGTTTTTTTTTGTTTGGTTTGTACATGCACTGGGTACAGTCAGAAGCGCGGGAGGGTGAGAGAATTCACCAGAGCCAGAGCGGGGAGCAGAGCAGGCAGAAGGACCGAAGTACACTGCTGAGGGGAGCAGCGGGCGGCAGGAGAGGTCTGTGCGCCATGTGGGACCCTCCTCCGGTGGCCGGGGAGCAGCTGGGGATCGAACCGCTGCGCCGCAGAGGTCGCCGGCAGCTTCGCAACCCAGCGCTCAACCGCTGCGCCACCGGGGAGGCCCTCTACTGCATTTTAGTGGAGAAAGGGAAGGATGTTTAACACGGATTTCATCTTCCTACAGCGACTGGCGTGACCACTTCATTTTCTGTGGCCTCATAAAGCTGGGAGCTGGTGGTCTTCTCTAGTTTGAACTGGTGGACAGCCTGATTTGCCCAGGCCTAATATAAATGATGACTGAGAAAAGGAGGTAGCCATGAGGATAATGTGGGTCAGATGTTGAGATAATATTGCTATTTGTTGAGGCAAGTAAAGTTCAGGAAGTGGCTGGAACCCCAAATCACCTTGTCAGCAGCTACTGACTGTCCACTCAGAAGGAACTAGGTGAGATTCTCAAAAACAAAGTTTGTGGGAAGTGAAGGAGCAAAAGTTTGTGTCTTAGGTCTATTTCTATGACAAAAGACCAGACAAGGGGAGATGCCCAGGGGGCTCTCCAATAAATATGACCCATGAAATAAGCAAGACTCAGACCATTTTTAGAGAGGGAAGATGGTCATTCACTAGTAAGGACCCAAACAACCCTTGTCTGCCACCAAAAAGGAAGAGCTCTGAATTGCACATAACTTAAAATTTATTTTTTTTAAAGATTTATTTATGCATACAAGAGCTGGGGTACAAGGCAGAGGTGTGGGGATTGAGAGGATTCACCAGAGACAGAGTGGGGAACAGAACAGGCAGATCTACTGAAATATACTGCTGAGGGAAGCAGCGGGCAAGACAGGTATGCTGTGCCATGTGGGTCACCTGCCTGGCTGGCCGGGGATCAAACTCATGGTGCAATGGCTGCGGACAACTTCATAAGCTGTCTTAACCCCTTGCACCACCAGTGAGGCCCTATAAGTCAAAATTTAAAGTGGGCTTTTCTTTTTTTTTTTTTAAGAGGCATGTATTTATTTGTTTGTTTATTTATTTGTTTGTTTGTTTATACGTGCACTGGGTAGTCAGAAGCGCGGGAGGGTGAGAGAATTCACCAGAGCCAGAGCGGGGAGCAGAACAGGCAGAAGGACCGAAGTACACTGCTGAGGGGAGCAGCGGGCGGCAGGAGAGGTCTGCGCCATGTGGGACCCTCCTCCTGTGGCCTGTGGGACCCTCCTCCGGTGGCTGGGGAGCAGCTGGGGATAGAACTGGTGCCACAGAGACTGCAGGGAGCTTCGCAACCCAGCGCTCAACCGCTGCGCCACCGGGGAGGCCCTAAAGTGGGCTTTTCAAAGATTTATTTATGCATACAAGAACAGGTACAGGCCAGAGGTGTGGGGGGGTTGAGAGAATTCACCAGAGACTGGGGAACAGAATCGGTGGATCTACTGAAGTACACTGCGGAGGGGAGCAGCAGGCAAGACAGGAGAGGTCTGCTGCGCCATGTGGGTAGTTCCCTAGGGTGGGGAGGGGATCAAACTCATGCTGCAGAGACTGCTGACAGCCTCACAGCGCTGAGGTCAACCCCTTGTGCCACTAGGGAAGCATGAAATCACATCTTTAATGGTCCTGTATCTTTATCTACAGCCACATTCTGAAGTATTGGGAGTTAAGATTTCAACAGAAGTGTTTGAGAGGGCAAAATTCAGCTCATTAAAAAGTACCTAGTTCCTTAGACAAGATTTTATGAGAGTTCAGACTTGTCACTGAAGAACCGGGTCAGAAAGGTCCAGTATAGAAATCACCTGCTCCAAAGACATCTGGCAGGAAAACATGAGGATATTATAAAAGGAATAAAGGCTCTTTTTGACATGTTGGCAAAAAATTTAAAAAAAAAAAAAGCTCATGCCCCCTCAATTTGTCTGCAAAGGGCTCTCCAACACAGCTCTAGTACAAGGAAAATGCTCAGTAAGTGTTTATTCTAAGAGTGAATAATATAAGAAATAAATTACCTATCTTTATTTTTTTTTTAAGATTTATTTATTTATTTATACAAGCTCTGGGTACAGTCAGAAGTGCAGGAAGGTGAGAGAATTCACCAGAGCCAGAGCTGGGAGCAGAGCAGGCAGAAGGACCGAAGTGCACTGCTGAGGGGAGCAGCGGGCGGCAGGAGAGGTCTGCGCGCCATGTGGGACCCTCCTCTGGTGGCCGGGGAGCAGCTGGGGATCAAACCAGCACTGCAGAGGCTGTGGGCAGCTTCGCAACCCAGCGCACAACCACTGCGCCACCGGGGAGGGCCTCAAATGAACTATCTTTATAATGGCGGATGCCAATTCAAACATTTTCATGGAGTATGTTTCCATTATAAGTATTGCTTCATCATCTTGCAAATGAATCTCAAAGATGTGTTACAAGAAACATTCTTCCAGGTCCATTTTCCTGAATGAGTGAGTGTAGCACAAAGGTCTTCAGAACTGTTGTGTTCACCTTGGTGCCAAATTCTGAAAGGAAGAAAAGAGATGGTGGTGTTTCTTCAATCTGAGAAAAGGTTAGAGACCCTGAGGGGGCTGGGGTTGCACTGAGTCTAAGTCAAGGTCAGATGTACACCAAATATGACTTCCCTAGTTCTGTTGACACATTTTATAAAGGTCTTCATGATTGGGCAGGTTCTCCATCTGTGCTTCTGGCATTTCCCTTGAAAATTAGGCCAACATCACCCAATATGCTCTGTCATCTTATGTAACTCAGTACTCAGTAAATTTCCTCCCAACAGACAGATATCTAGAGCCTTCCTCCTATTTATCCACCTTATATTCTATCCCCACTGAACTTCCAATCCTGTTGGGTTTTCTTAAATAATAATCTCCCCCTGGTGCTAACAATTAATACAGCTCATTACTTTCTCTTTTTTTAAGATTTATTTTTATTTATGCATACAAGAAGTGGGGTGTAGGCCAGAGGTATGGGGGGGGTGAGAGAATTCACCAGAGACAGAGTGGAGAGCATAATAGGCAGATCTACTGAAATACACTGCAAAGGGGAGCAGCGGGAGAGACAGGAGAGATCTGCTGCACCATGTGGGTCACCTCCCTGGTCTGGGATTGAACTCTTGTAACAATTGTTGGTGATAGCTTGATAGTGCTGTGACTTTAACCTCTGCATCACCAGGGAGGCCCCAGCTCATTACTTTTTTGAAAAATGTGTTCCTTTTGGAATCTGAAGGACTAGTTAAAAATCTCAGGATTTGCAATTACACCCTATTATTTTAGGATTAGTAATTTCATCCCCCTGATTCTTAGTTTTCTGCTTATTTTTTATTTTATTTTATTTTTTTTTAAGTTCTCTCCTTTTTTTTTTTTTTTTTTAAGGAGAACTCTTGTTTTTTTGTTGTTGTTTATTTATTTATACAAGCACTGGGTATAGTCAGAAGCGCGGAAGGGTGAGAGAATTCACCAGAGTCAGAGCTGGGAGCAGAGCAGGCAGAAGGACCGAAGTACACTGCTGAGGGGAGCAGCGGACGGCAGGGGAGGTCTGTGCGCCATGTGGGACCCTCCTCCAGTGGCCGGGGAGCAGCCGGGGATCGAACCGGTGCTGCAGAGGCTGCGGGCAGCTTTGCAACCCAGCCCTCAACCGCTGTGCTATCGGGGAGGCCCCTCTCCTATTTTTTTAAAAAAGATTTATTTATTTATGATTACAAGAACCAGGGTACAGGCCAGATGTGTGGGAGGTGAGAGGATTCACCAGAGACAATGGAGAACAGAACAAGCAGATAGACCAAAGTACACTGCTGAGGGGAGCAGCAGCCAAGTCAGAAGAGGTCTGCTGTGCCATGTGGGTAGCTTCCTGGCTGGGGATTGAACTTGCACTGCAGAGGCTTGGGACAGCTTCACAATGCTGCGCTCAATCCCTTGTGCCACCAAGGAGGCCATATATATATATGTATATATATATACATATATATATATTAAAGATTTATTTATGCATACAAGAGCTGGGATGTAGGCCAAAGATGTGGAGGGTGAGAGAATTCACCCAAGACAGAGTCGGGAACAGAACAGGAGGATTGTCTGAAATAAACTGCTGAGGGGAGCACTGGGAGAGTCAGGAGAGGTCTGCTATGCCATGTGGGTCAGCTCCCTGGCAGGGGATCGAACTCATGCTGATGTGGCTGCAGATAGCTTCATAGTGTTGACACTTAACCCCTTCCACCACCAGGGAGACATTCCTCTTAGTTTTCTGATCATAAAATTTGGGGACTGGGCCTCCCTGGTGGCTCAAGGTCTGGGAGTTAACAAAATTGTGGGGCCTCCCTGGTGGCACAAGGGGTTAAGCACAGCACTGTGAAGAAATCCGCAGCTACTGCAGCATGAGTTGGATCCCCGGTCAGGTAGCTGATCCACAAGGTGCAGCGGACCTCTCTTGTCTGGCCCGCTGCTCCCCTCAGGAGTGTATTTCAGTAGATCCGCTGGTTCTGCTCCCCACTCTGTCTCTGGTGAATCCTCTCAACCCCCTGCACCTCTGACTTATACTCCAGCTCTTGTATGCATAAGTAAATAAATCTTTTTTTAAAATTTTATAAAAAAGTGTGGCAGGTTTTTTTTGGCTTAACAGCTGATAGTTGGAGGACCCTAAAATGCCAAAATGGTCCAAGACTCAGGGCTCCCTTATCTAATTCCATACTCACGCGTTACTTTCATTGTATTGTGTCTGATTAACCCATTGCCGTTGGCTATTTCCTGTTAGGTATGAACACCCCATAAAATAAGGATATTTGTTCTCCAGTTTCTTGGTGATGAAATCCTGAAGGGAAAAAAGAAAGAAGTCATAAACCTTTAGAATACTCAAGTTGAACTGAAAATTTTTTTTTAAGATTTATTTATTTATGCATACAAGAACTGGGGTACAGGCCAGAGGTGTGGGGAGTGAGAGGATTCACCAAAGACAGAGTGGGAGCCAGAACAGGCAGATCTACTGAAATACACTGCGGATGGGAGCAGCAGGCCAGACAGGAGAGGTCTGCTGTGCCATGTGGGTATCTCCCTGGCTGAGGATTGAACTCGTGCTGCAGTGGCTACAGATAGCTTCATAGTGTTGCAACTTAACCCCTTGTGGCACCAGAGAGGCCCCATTTCCACACCTTAATTTCCCACACCAGGGTTTTACAAACTCAACTTTCCTTCCTTCCTTCCCCAGAAGACTTTTCTCCTGGTCTCTACAGTTCACAGCAATAAGAGAACTTCTCAACTAAGAGTGACATCAGACCTTTTAGGAAATACCTTCTCAGTCTTAGAAACGTTCACCATCAGATTAGCCCCCATTCCAAAGCAGTTCTTCTGACTCTGGGTCCAAGATTTCTTCGTTTTAGAAATACTGTAGCAGCTGGACCCAAAAGGAAGCCATTCAACAGGGCAACAGCTCCAATCTTCCAGAGTAAGTATAGGAGAAGAAGAAAAAAAAATATTAAGAGGGAAGACTCTTCATATGAAGTTATGACTCACTAAGTTTAAATTAGGTTTATCGATGACCCTCCTAATTTTCCAGAGCTGAATTCATATACTGGTGTATTTACTAAAGCCTAGATAATTTTACTCTCAACTAGAGCCTGTTGCAAATTTTTCCTGAAAAAGGCCAGAGAGCAAATATTTTAGGATTTGTGGGTCATACAACCTCCTTTGCAACTGCTCTGCTGGGATATAGCACGAAGGCACATATAAACAGTTTGTGAGTGAGTGAGCATGGCTCTGTCTAATAAAATTTCTTTTACAAAAGCAGGCATCCAGCTAGGTTTGGCCTTTGAACCTTAGTTTTCCAACTGCTACTTTTTTTTTTTTTTTAAGATTTATTTATACTTACAACAACTGCGCCAGAGGTACTGCAGGTGAGAGGATTCATCAGAGAGATAGAGTGGGTAACAGACAGGCAGACTGACTGAAATACGCTGCTGATGGGAGCAGTGGGCGAGTCAGGAGAGGACTGCTGTGCCACGTGGGTCACCTCCCCGCCCAGGATCGAACTCATGCAGCAGTGGCCGCAGATTGCTTCACAGTGCTGAGTTTTAACCCCTTGCGCCACCAGGGAGGTCCCCCAACTGCTGCTTTAAATCCACAAAAATTATCCTACAGATCAATATTTTGGCTCCAGTTCATCATTCATGGGGGTCTTCTATGGCCCATGTCCACACCTTTGGTAAAAATAATCTTGGCAAGTTTCTACTTATTTTTAAAGCCTCCTATTAATAAATGTAAATACCCTTCAAAGTTTAGCAAACCATCACAAAGAATAAGTCTAGAATAAGTCTGAGTCTGAAGTTTTAGATTCGAACAATGATAGGGCAGGGAGAAGAGACAGTTTTGAGAAAAAAAAGTCTAGGAACTGGTTTGATATTTTAATTTTGAGATGTCTATTTAGATATCCAATCAGACAGTTTAATAGAGCAGTAGGATAAAAAAGTCTGGAGCTTGAAAATTTCAATGCCAAAAACATAAAATATTAGATTAGGAATTTGATTCATAGGAAAGGAAGCTTTGTTGCTCATTGTAAATCTGTACCTTTTCCTGCCTTTCCTTTGATGATGCAGTTCCAGGGTAAATAACCTGGATGTTCTTATAACTTGGTCAGTTTCTGGCCAATTTTGCTGTACTCAGAGATACTATGAATCACTGGGAAAGAGAAAGAAAGATTAGTTCTTGTCATTTAATCATCTCCATGTTGGGCTGTAGCGCCTCATGCTCTTACAATCGCCACCACACTGCCTGTCATGCTTCTTTCTGTGTAAGTCCCACACACAAAAAAAGTGTCGCCCACTCTACTTTATGGTACCCACTTATTTGTTTATGAGATTATCAGATGAACAGTGAGGGGCAAACTCCAATACAGTTAATGATATTCTGAACCAGATTCCATCCCTATCTCTGTGCCAAGGAGGCCTCAGGTGTCAAGGGTTATAATTCCCAGCATGCCATGAACCTGACTTCATGAGTAGATGTTTGCTGGGAGTTAGGAAGGGAGTTAAGAACCCATACTGGGCTTATAACTGAACACATGTGTGCTTTCACTCGCTTGCTGTTCTGGCTTCAACTTACATCCTGGTGTCTCAGCTCAGACAGACAGCATTGCTGGTAAGAAGTATAAGCCAGTTGATCTCTCTTCCTTTTCTCATTTCCTTTGTAAATAAATTTAAAGATTTTTTTCTCTCTGTATGTCTGCTTTTGGTCTTCTCCCCTGTTCTTAGGTGCAGGGGTAAGGACTTAAACATGGGTTGCCTACATCTGTCCTGGGGTTGCCCTGTAACAAGTTTACATATATTGATCTGCCCCTTCTAAAATGTAAACTACAGTCTAGGGAAGGAATTCCATTGTATACCCAGCACCTAGAATAGTGATCTGCTAAAAAGAGTAAATATTCAATAAGGGTTTGTTGTCTTACTGGCTAACAGCTTTTCCCTAATTCTATGAATTGTTCTCTTAGTTGTTTTAACTCTAAGTAGATGAGTTAAAATTTAAAATAAGGTGGAACCTTTTATAATTTTTACTAAAAACAAGTCTCTTGTGTTCAATCGGCATGCACCCTGAACAAGATCTAACCTTTCATTTACCCTCATTTCATTTTTTACTCATTTATCTCACATTCTGATTTTGAGATGAAACCCAGACAAGCCTTTCTCTTTCTATTAATTTATGTCTTTAAATTATTTTATTTTATTTATTTATTTTAAGAGAGGGTTTGTATTCTTTTTTTTTTTTTTAAAGATTTATTTATTTATTTATACAAGCACTGGGTACAGTCAGAGGCATGGGAGGGTGAGAGAATTCACCAGAGCCAGAGCGGAGAGTAGAATAGACAGAGTGACGAAATACACTGCTGAGGGGAGCAGCGGGAGGCAGGAGATGTCTATGCATCATGTGGGATCCTCGCCCGGTGGCCAGGGATTGAACCGGTGCTGCAGAGGCTGCAGGCAGCTTCGCAACTCAGTGCTCAACCGCTGCGCCACCGGGGAGGCCCTAAATTCTTCTTCTTCTTTTTTTTTAAAATGATTTATTTATTTTTATACAAGAACTGGGGTACAGGCCAGAGGCACAGGAGGGTGAGAGGATTCACCAGAGACAGAGCAGGGAGCAGAACAGGCAGATGGACCAAAAGCACTGCTGAGGGGAGCAGTGGGCGAGACAGGAGAGGTCTGCTGCGCCATGTTGGTATTTCCCTGGCTGGCTGGGAATTGAACCCGCGCTGTAGAGGCTGTGGACAGCTTCACAGTGCTGCGCTCAACCCGCTGCACCACTGGGGAGGCTCCTTATGTCTTTAAATTTTTTTTCAGATTTATTTATTTATGCATACACGAGCTGGGGTACAGGCCAAAAGTGTAGGGGATGAGAGGATTCACCAGAGACAGAGTGGGGAACAGAACAGGCAGACTGACTGAAACACACTGCTGAGGGGAGCAGTGGGCAAGGCAGGAGAGATTTGCTCCATCATGTGGATTGCTCCCTGGCCGGCAGGGGGATCGAACTCGTGCTGCAGAGGCCTCATAGGTTGAGTCTTAACACCTTGCACCACCAGGGAGGCCCTATGTCTTTACATTCTTGCAGGTCTTTTCCCCTCTCAAATAATAAATAAGCATCCTTTAACCCCTCTGTCTCCTGTCCTTGACTAAAAAAGTAAAACAATTTAACTGTAGTCATATTTTGGTCTCAGGGTTACACTACAAAACAGAAATATATTTATAACTAAGAGGGACTACATGTTTTCACTTGACATAGGAAGTTAGATTCAGTAACTTCCTCAGGAATACATTATTTCTATTTATAATCACAAATAGAATAATAAATAGAAATCATATAATCATAAGATCAGATTTTATCTTTTATATATATAAAAGATATATATCTATATATAAAATATATATAAAAGATATATATAAGATAAAAATCTGATCATATATATATATTTGAAAGAGCAGGTTTATTAGAAAAGGGACAGAAGAGTAAAAGACACTTGCATAGACACAAGCAGAAGGAACGGCAGTTCTGCTGTCAAAGAGGACTTTTTAAAACAAAGGAACAGATCAACACCAGTGAACTGAACACTATGACTATAAACCTAGTACTGAGAGGTGTTATCTTACATGGTGACTACAACTGCACACACAGAGGGAGAGTTATTGCTATGGACTGAATTGTGTCCCTCCAACCTGTTGAAACCTTAGTCACAGTATCATAGTAACTTTGGTAGACAATTAGGATCAGAAGAGGCATAAGGGTGGGATTTCCATGATAGCGCTTGTTCTATCTATCTATCTATCTATCTATCTATCTATCTATCTATCTATCTAATATTCGCCAGCTATTTACCTCAACCTTTAACTCTCTACTTTTGGCTCTCTGTAGCTTATCTCTACCTCTACCTTTATCTTTATCTCAATCTCTATCCTATCACATAAGAACAGTCATCTGTAGGAAGAGAGTTCTCTCCAGAACCCAACCTTGCCTGCCTCATGATCTCTCACTTCCTGACTCCAGAACTGTGAGAAAATAAGTTTCTGCTATTTAAGCCATTTAGTCTACGGCATTTTGTTATAGCAACCCGAGCTGACTAAGACAGTTGTGATTATAATTGGAGAAATGCAATAAAACTAGATAACGTAAATCTGGAAGTACAGACAATTATCCTAGACAAAATAAATAAATAAAAATAACAACTTATTTTGTAAGAAGTATGACTATCTAGTAAGGGTTGCTGTTTCATAGCAGGAAAGGGAAAACTATCTTTTCAGGAAATCTACAAAATCTGAGTAAGAAAAGGATCCAGCGATGGCTGCACTTCCATCAAGAACTTACCCAACACGTTCACCACAAAACAGGTGCTGAGGAGCGAGATGCATATTAAAATAGGAGCCCAATCCTTCACCTGGAGCCACAAGCCCCTTCTTTCTGGCAGATCTACATGACAAATAGACAGAGTTACAATCTTCACTGCCAGAGAGCCAGGAAAACCAGAGTCCCAAGCTGCTCAGAAGTGAAGTCAGACTATGAACAACTAAATTTAAAAAAAGAAAATTGTGAAAAAGTAAAGACATTCTCTTATAACAAATGAACAGAAAATAACGAGGAGCCCAAAACAAATGCAAAAAAATTCATCCAGAATAAACTGCACTTTCCAATTCCCTATTCTCTCTCCCCGTAAATCTCTTATGTTTCCCAGGATGTCCAACTTTTCTCCAATATATATAATTTGGTCTTCAGTTTCTCTTCTCTTTATACAGTCACATTCTTATTCTTTCAAAGGTTTCTAGCTCAGGGTCATTTTGTTTTTGCTTTCCCCTTCATCTTATTCTGATCCCAGCATATTGGTTCCACATCTATTTTAATTATGTTATTGTAAGTGGGCAGGGTGAAGGGAACCCCGAGATCACCAAAGCTGCTTGCTCTAAGTAGGTTCTGCCATCTACCCATCAAGACAAAACATACTCTAGTATGTAAGAATTTCAGTAGAAAACAATTTTAATGCAATGCTAGTTGTTATAAGGGAATGTCTTCACGTTTTCAATTTTGTGATGAAGAGAAGACAAAGAATATAGTTAAAATAATTTCCACATGAAACACCCAAAGATATTCAACCCTTCATGGGTAAATGTCCAGTCAAACAGGATTAGCCCAAAGCAGGACCACTGAGGTCCAAGAAAGTTTGCCACAAGTCTAAGGCACCTGGGTGGTGGGGACCCACAGAAAAGGGCAGAAGGGGCCAGGCAAGTCTGGTAGGAAAAGAGTAAAATCAAGATAAAAGCTGCCATTGTCAGCCTCCCCACAGTTTCTCATCCAAGTCTGTTTCAAGGGTCTCCTTCCATGTCCCCCAAGTCCCTGGTACAAGTCCACAGCCAAAAAGCAAGCATAGCTTCTTCTTCACATGCCTTGTCTGCATGTGCTTCTTCCAGGTCCTCTCTTCACCTCTCATCTTCCTACTCTTCCTCAACTTCTTTTGCCTTTTTAGTCCTTTTCCCAGTCTTTTCAACTCCCTGCCCAGCTCCACCCTTCCTTAGGTTGGGACAGGGAATCTGGATCCTCCCCTCTCCTTGGGATTACTTTATCACCATTCTTTCATTAAGAATTGTCTATCTGGGGCCTCCCTGGTGGCACAGCGGTTGAGCGCTGGGTTGAGAAGCTGCCCGCGGCCTCTGCGGCGAAGGTTCGATTCCCGCATACTCCCCGGCCACTGGAGGAGGGTCCCACATGGCGCGCAGACCTCTCCTGCCGCCCGCTGCTCCACTCAGCAGTGTACTTTGGTCCTTCTGCCTGCTCTGCTTCCTGCTCTGGCTCTGGTGAATTCTCTCACCCTCCCGCGCTTCTGACTGTACCCAGTGCATGTATAAACAAAACAAACAAACAAACAAATAAATAAATAAAACATGCCTCTAAAAAAAAAAAAAACAACAATGTTAGCAAAAAAAAAAAAAAAAAAAAAAAGAATTGTCTATCTGGGGGGCCTCCCTGATCGCGCAAGCGGTTAAGACATGACCTGTCTGCAGCCACTGCAGCACAAGTTCGATCCCCAGCCAGGGAGCAACCCACATGGTGCAGCAGACCTCTCCTGCCTTGCCTGCTGCTCCCCTCAGCAGTGTATTTCAGTAGATCCGCCTATTCTGCTTCCTACTCTGTCTCTGGTGAATCCTCTCACCACCCCCCCACACCTCTGGCCTATACCCCAGTTCTTGTATGCATAAATAAATAAATCTTTTTTTAAAAATACTTTAAAAAGGGCCTCCCCGGTGGCACAGCGGTTGAGTGCTGGGTTGCGAAGCTGCCCGCGGCCTCTGCGGCGCTGGTTCGATCCCCGGCTGCTCCCCGGCCACTGGAGGAGGGTCCCACATGGTGCCCGCTGCTCCCCTCAGCAGTGTACTTCAGTCCTTCTGCCTGCTCTGCTCCCCGCTCTGGCTCTGGTGAATTCTCTCACCCTCCCGCGCTTGACTGTACCCAGTGCATGTACAAACAAACAAACAAACAAATAAATAAATAAAAATACATGCCTCTATAAAAAAAAATGAATTGTCTATCTCTTCTCCCAGTCATCCCTACAACTTCCATGCCTGTTCTCTTACTTCATTATGCCCCCGCCATCTTCTCTAGAACCCAGAAGACATCAAGTGCTCACCTCTATGTTGAGGCTGTCCTTCTACCATTGTGTGTGCACTCACTTTGGTTCCCTCTGGCCAGGAGTTCAGAGTTGGTGTATCGCTCTCATTGATGTCTCTCTGACTTAATTCAAAGAGGCTAAATTTGTAGTTCCTCCTGTACCTTATCTAAAAAAGCTAGGAGTTGTGTCATAGAAGCCTTCCTTTGATGAGATAAAGTTTTCTGTTTAAAATAAACATTATCTTCAGAAATGAGAACACACAAAAAGGAAGTTGAAACTTCATGAAAAATTTCACAAGTGCATCTCTGATCTTTGTTTAGTTCCCTTTTTTTTTTAAAGATTTATTTATTTATGCATACAAGAACTGGGGTACAGGCCAGAGGTGTGGAGGGTGAGAGGATTCACCAGAGACAGAGTGGGGCACAGAACAGGCAGACTGACTGAAATACACTGCTGAGGGGAGCAGCAGGCGAGACAGTAGAGGTCTGCTGCACCATGTGTGTTGCTCCCTGGCAGGGGATCGAACTCGTGCTGCAGAGGCTGCTGACAGCTTCATAAGTTGCACCTTAACCCTTGCGCCACCAGGGAGGCCATATTTTTGGGTTTTTATGCATACAAGAACTGGGGTTTAGGCCAGAGGTGCAGAGGGTGAGAGGACTCACCAGAGACAGAATGGGGAGCAGAACAGGCAGGTTGACTGAAATACACTGCTAAGAGAGCAGTGGGTGAGACAGGAGAGGTCCCCTTATCTATCATCATGAAATCATGTTAATTCTTATAAAACTAATACTTTTAGGGCCCTCTTGGTGGCGCAAGGGGTTAAGCACAGCACTGTTAAGATGTCTGCATCTCTGCAGCACAAGTTGGATCCCTGGTCAGCCAGGGAGCTACCCACATGGCACAGCAGACCTCTCCTGTCTTGCCCGCTGCTCCTCTCAGCAGTGTGTTTCAGTCAGTCTGCCTATTCTGTTCCCCACCCTGTCTTTGGTGAGTCCCCTCACCCCTGCACCTTTTGCCTACATCCCAGCTCTTGTATACATAAATAAATAAAATAAATCTTTTTTTAAAAAAATGAAAGGGCCTCCCTGGTGGCACAAGGGGTTAAGCAGCCTCCGAGCCTCTGCAGCACGAGTTCAATCCCCAGTCAGCCAGAGAGCAACCCACATGGAGAAGCAGATTTGTCCTGTCTTGGCTACTGCTCCCCTCAGCAGTGTATTTCAGTCTGCCTGTTCTGTTCCCCACTCTGTCTCTGGTGAATCCTCTCACCACCACCACCACCACCCCTGCATCTCTGGCCTATACCACAGCTCTTGTATGCATAAATAAACAAATCTTTAAAAAAGAAGAAGAAAAAAACTTCGCAAACTCATGACATGGATATTATACTCATAAGTTCAAATCCAAGGGAAATTTTCGGTGATATGCAACAGAGGACAAAACCAGGATGTTCATAACACTTTTGTTTCCAGTGACTAAAACCTGGATGCATGTCCATCAGTAGGAAAGTTGATTAGTAATTTGTGACATATTTACCCACTTGATTCAGAAATCAAAATAAATGAAGTACAGTTAAACGCAATATGGTAGATGAATCTTAGTAAAAAATATTAAGTGAAAGGCCTCCCCGGTGGCGCAGCGGTTGAGCGCTGGGTTGAGAAGCTGCCCGCAGCCTCTGCAGCGCCGGTTCAATCCCTGGCTGCTCCCCGGCCACCGGAGGAGGGTCCTGCATGGCGCACAGACCTCTCCTGCAGCGCCCGCTGCTCCCCTCAGCAGTGTACTTCGTCACTCTGCCTGTTCTACTCTCCGCTCTGGCTCTGGTGAATTCTCTCACCCTCCCACGCTTCTGACTGTACCCAGCACTTGTATAAATAAATAAATAAATCTTAAAAAAAAAAAAAAAAGAATCACTATTTAAAAAACAAATAAATAAATAAAAATGGAAGAATAATGGAAGCAGAAAACAAGAATGAGTCAGACAGACAAAGTCAGAGTCTGTTAAGGGAGTAGAATGATTCAGGATATTGTGATGGGGAACGGAGAGGGTACCTGGAGCCAAGGAATGCCAGTGACTGCTAAAAGCTAGTAAAGGCAAGAAAAACATTCCTCTCTAAAACCTCCAATAGGGAAGACAGGCTTATCAAAGGCAGTTGGAGATCTATCAGTATAGAACCACAAAACTGTTGGTTCAAGTCACTTAAATTTGTGGTGATTTGTTGCCACAGTAACAGAAATTAAGACTGTGGGAGGAGACAGCGTGAATAAATGGGTAGTTCTCAATCAGGGGCACTTTTCTCCCCCAAGGGGCATTTAGCAATGTCTGGAGACATTTTTGCTTCTCATGGCTTGTACTATCAGTATCTGTTGGGTGGAAGTCAGGAATGCTGCCAGACACCCACAGTGTACAGGACTGTCCAAAGTACAAGGTGTTGGCGTTTGTTTTGAATGCAAGTCTCATGATGCTCATTTTATTGTTAAAACTGGGGCCTCCCTGGTGGTGCAAGGGGTTAAGTGTCAGCACTATGAAGCTATCCACGGCCACTGCAGCACAAGTTCCATCCCCAGCCAGGGAGATACCCAAATGGCTCAGCAGACCTCTCCTGTCTCCCCACTGCTCCCCTCAGCAGTTAAATTCAGTGGATCCGCCTATTCTGCTCCCCACTCTGTCTCTGGTGAATCCTCTCACCCCCCACACCTCTGGCCTGTACCCCAGCTCATGTATGCATAAATAAATAAATCTTTAAAAAGAATTATTAAAACTAACTACAGCAATCCTTCCCCACCCCCATCCCATCTGTGGTTTTGCTTTCTGCAATTTCAGTTTCCTAGAATTGGAAAATACTGTGCACAAGATATTCTGAGAGAAACTATGTTTGCATTACTTTTATTACAATATATTGTATCCATTGCTCTATTTTTTATTGTTGTTGTTAGTCTCTTACCATGCCTAATTTATAAGTTAAACTTCATCATAGGTATATATGATAAATAAATAAATATATATATATACACACACACACATTTATATATAGTCAGTTCTATCTGTGGTTTCAAGCATCCCCTCTGCATGAATCCCCTGTAGAAAAAAGGGGGAAGCATGGTGATGGCATATTTGTTAAATAAATAAAAGTAGGTCATTTGTGAACTAGTGATAACTTGACTCTGTTATAAACCAAAGACTCTTACTGATCCGTTTCTATATACCCAAGATTCAAGAGGAAAATAATGATTAAAGAAGTACATGAAAGTAGAGGTGAAAAATTGTCAAGGTTCGCCCATCACACCCTCACTAGCAGGTTATAAGGAAAGCAAGTTTCCAAACTGAACACTGAGTCACATTCAGACATATGACAATTATTCATTAGTGAGGATACACATAACTGCCTGTTCTAAAACAAACTGTTCTACAAGCTCTGCGGACCCACATTTCTTCTTTTTAGGTCCCTGGTTCTAATTCCTTTCATGAGAGGTCCATGCAGGGCAGATGTGACAATATTCCAGAAGCAACAGAAAACTTCTGTCAAACAGGAAATGTTAGTGCTCAGCCCTTCACTATGGAAAAGCCCTCAGGTCTTGTTGAGTTCTCTTTCCTTCTCCCTGCAAGAAAGGAGCTTGTCTTTAAGATATTTTTGCCAATACACATATCTTAAATACCTTTCTGTTCTTTATTTTTTTAAAGATTTATTAATTTATGCACAGAAGAACTGGGGTACAGGTCATAGGTGCAGGGGGTGAGAGAGACAGAGACAGAGTGGGGAGCAGAACAGGCAGACTGACTGAAACACACTGCTGAGGGGAGCAGCATGAAAGTCAGGAGAGGTCTGCTGCGCCATATGGGTAACTCCCTGGCTGGCCAGGGATTTAACTCCTGTTGCAGAGGCTGTTGACAGCTTCAGAGTGCTGTGCTTAACAACTCTTGCACCACCAGGGAGGCCCTTAAATACCTTTATTTTCTTTTTTTCTTTTTTTTTTTTTTTTAGAGGCATGTTTTATTTATTTATTTATTTTATTTGTTTGTTTTTGTTTATACATGCACTGGGTACAGTCAGAAGCGTGGGAGGGTGAGAGAATTCACCAGAGCCAGAGTGGGGAGCAGAGAAGGCAGAAGGACTGAAGTACACTGCTGAGGGGAGCAGCGGGCGGCAGGAGAGGTCTGCGCACCATGTGGGACCCTCCTCCGGTGGCCGAGGAGCAGCCGGGGATCGAACCGGCGCCGCAGAGGCCGCGGGCAGCTTCGCAACCCAGCGCTCAACCGCTGCGCCACCGGGGAGGCCCTTAAATACCTTTATTTTCAATGAAGAATCCATTTCTAAAATTTAAGATGCTAGCTATCAGTCTATAATTTCACCAATAAAAACCAACTTCTCATATTCATTCTGCAAATTCACAGAGTCTCAGGTTTTAATCAAGAAGAAGTAATGAAAAAATTTTTTCATGGGTACTGTTATGGCAATTTCCCAGAGAGATCAGGAGACACTTAGAGAGGAAGAGAGAGAATTATTCGTCACACCGGCAGGCTCAGTAGGATAGCCCCCAAAAATCTGAGCCCAAAAAACAGAAGTGGCAGGGTTTTAAACAGTTCATATGCAGAAGCTTGTCACCCTACCCATCCTGGACTTCAGTGTCTCCAGAATGTGGTCTATCTTACGTAAACCTGACTACCACTGAAGTATGGATATTGGTTGAAAGCAGCTAACTACTCCTCAAGTTTAAACTAGATAGTGCCTACAATATATCCTGCTGTCTATACTGAAATGGTTTAAAATAAATTACAAGGGGCCTCCCTGGTGGCTCAAGGGGTAAGTCTCAGCACTATGATGCTAGCACAGCCACTGCAGCACTAGTTCGATCCTGAGCCAGGGAGCTGACCCACATGGACCTCTCCCCTCTCACCCGCTGCTCCCCTCGGCAATGTATTTCAGTCAGTCTGCCTGCTAGGCTTTCCACTCTGTTTCTGGTTAATCTTCTCACCCTTCCCCCGCACCTCAGGCTTGAACCCCAGTTCTTGTATGCAAAAATAAATAAAACTTAAAAAAAAAAGAAATCTGTATCCCAACTCCCTCTACTTCTCAAAGGGTCATCTGGTGTGGAGGGGGCTAGGATGAAGCTTGTGCTGCCTGTGTACACCTTTCAAATCACTTCCATCTTCCATCCAGCAATAAACAGAAGAACCCAAACATTTTAAATCTCTGGTGTTTCCATGCTTGCACTAAAATGGAGATACCCCTAAAGTGAATAAGGGGTCAAAAAGGAAACTATACATTTATGAATCCTTCACCTGTACCCCAGAATAATGGGCTGAGGAGGTGGACTCTTTAGGGTGTTGCTCAGATGATTCCCAATAACAAAATCACAGTCAACAAAGAAACCTTTAAGATGAAAGGCTGAAAACCATTCATTATTTCCCAAAATATGAAGATAATTGTTGGTGATGTAAATTTGAGCGATTTCTATGGAATTGCAAGAAATTTAAGGCAGCAAATATAAATATTGTTTTTGAGAATTATGGATGGGCAGAGGATGGATGATAGTTGACAAGTTTAGGGTTGGGCTTTCTGGTATTACGTAAGGTGGAATTGTGCGTGTTATTAGAAAGAGGAAGCAGTAAACCTGAATTTTGTGGAAGAGGAACCTCAGGGTTCTGGTGAGTGGTTGGCCTCAGGGAAAAGGAGAAAGGGGATGTAGAGCACCTCAGCCTTAGAGCTGATAGCATGAGAGCAGAGAGAACCTATGAATGAGAGGAAAATATATGGGAAATCACACAATCCCTTCCATCTTCTCAATGAAGGAAGAAAAGCCCTCTGCAGGGCTGTGGGTCAGGGAACTGACCCACATGGCACAGCAGCGCTCTCCTGTCTCCCCAGCTGTTCTCCTATCTTCCCAGATACTCCCCTCAGCAGTGTATTTCAGTGGATCTGCCTGTTCTGCTCCCCACTCTGTCCTGGTGAATCCTCTCACCCCACACCTCTGGCCTGTACCCCAGTTCTTGTATGCATAAATACATAAATCTTTAAAAATAAAATAAAAGGCTGGAGGGAAAGCAAACATGCATGGCATCTCATTATCCATTGTTGTGTTTCTATCTTATATTTTTATTCATATTTTCTCCTTTTTAAAAAATATTTATTTATTGGCCTCCCCGGTGGCGCAGCGGTTGAGCGCTGGGTTGCGAAGCTGCCCGCGGCCTCTGTGGCGCCGGTTCGATCCCCGGCTGCTCCCCGGCCACCAGAGGAGGGTCCCACATGGCGCGCAGACCTCTCCTGCCGCCCGCTGCTCCCCTCAGCAGTGTACTTCGGTCCTTCTGCCTGCTCTGCTTCCCGCTCTGGCTCTGGTGAATTCTCTCACCCTCCCGCGTTCTGACTGTACCCAGTGCATGTACAAACAAACAAACAAATAAATAAAAATACATGCCCCTTTAAAAAAAAAAAAATTATTTATTTATTTATACAAGCACTGGTACAGTCAGAAGCGTGGGAGGGTGAGAGAGCCAGAGCGGGGAACAGAACAGGCAGACGGACGAAATACACTGCTGAGGGAAGCAGCGGGCGGCAGGAGAGGTCTGCGCGCCATGTGGGACACTCACCCGGGGGTCAGGGATCGAACCAGCGCTGCAGAGGCTGCAGGCAGCTTCTCAACACAGCGCTCAACCACTGCGCCACTGGGGAAGCCCTCCATTCTTTTTTTTTTTAAAGATTTATTTTATTTATGTATGCATGCAAGAACTAGGGTACAGGCCAGAGGTGTGTGGGGCGAGAGGATTCACCAGAGACAGAGTGGGGAACAGAACAGGCAGACTGAAATACACTGCTGAGGGGACCAGCAGGCAAGACAGGAGAGGTCTGTTGTGCCATGTGGGTAGCTCCCTAGCAGGCCAGGGATTGAACTTATGTTGCAGAGGCAGAGGATAGCTCTATAGTGCTGTGCTTAACCCCTTGTGCTACCTGGGAGGCCCAATAAGTTGGAGTGTTAATTTAATAGCAGTCACAGGCTTAAAATATAAACACAGTCACAGCTAGATCACCATATGATCCAGCAATTATACTCCTAGGTCTGCATCTGAAGACTATGAAAACACTAATTCAAAGATATATATGCACTTTTATGTTCATTGTAACACTATTTACAATAGCCAAGATATGGAAATAATCTAAGTGCTCAAAGACAGAGGATTAGATAAAGAAGATGTGGTACATGTACACATTAGCATACTATATATTCAAAGGAAGGAAATCTTTGCAACAACATGGATAGAGCTGGAGGGAATATTCTAAGCAAAATAAAGCCAGGGCCTCCCTGGTGGCTCAAGGGGTTAAGACGCAACCTATGAAGATCACCGCAGCTGCTGCAGCATGAGTTCCATCCCTGCCCAGGGAGCTACCCACATGGCGCAGCAGACCTCTCCTGACTCGCCCACTGCTCTCCTCAGCAGTATATTTCAGTCATTCTGCCTGTTCTGTTCCCTACTCTGTCTCTGGTGAATCCTTTCACTCCCCCCCACACACACACACACACATACACCTCTGGCCTGTACCCTAGTTCTTGTATGTATAAATAAATAAATTTTTTAAAAAAATAAAATAAAGCCAGAAAGAGAAAGACAAGTACTTCAATCATGTAATCATATGTGAGATATCAAGAAACAAAGCAAAGGAACAGACAAAACTAAACCAAACCAACCTTTGGATTCTCACTCAGCACTGAGGTTGGGGGGAGGCAGTGAGAGCTGAAGGAGGCGACCCAGTGGAGTGTGCTTTAGAGTAATTAACACTGTGCCTCCCTGGTGGCTCAAGGGCTTAAGATACAACCTAGGAAGCTGTCCGCAGTCTCTGTAGCATGAGTTCGATTCCCCAGCCGGCCATGGAGCTACCCTCATGGCACAGCAGACCTCTCCTGACTCTCCCGCTGCTCCCCTCAGCAGTGTACTTCAGTCAGTCTGCCTGTTCTGTTCCCCACTCTGTCTCTGATGAATCCTCTCACCCCCCTCCACCCCGCCACACACACACACACCCCCCTCTGGCCTGTACCCCAGCTCTTGTATCCATAAATAATTAAATCATTTTTAAAAATAGAGTTATTAGCACCTTAGGTGGGTGAATATGGAAACTTACATTTGAAGAGGTGTGAACCTGTATTCCTAAAACATATCCAGTGCTGTAAACCAATTACCTCCATAAGAAAAAAGAAAAAAACAGAAAACTAATCAGAGAAAATAAACACTGCCACAAAAGCCATCCATTCAGTCATCAGCGCAAGAGTTTTCTCATTAAACATCAGGAGGCAGCTAGTTCCCCATCACCGCTGATTGCCTTGGCAGTACTAACTAAAATGTGAGGGATGACATGATGTTCCTTTTCCTGACAGCAGATGGAGCCATTGCATCACATACAACTTGGAAAAAAGTGCTGAAAGCATTCTGGAGATACTGGTGTAATCAATTTAAAAGATGAATGCAGGTGTTGTTCCTCATTGAAATCAGCAAAATCCCTGATTCTAGTTGATCTAGCTGATCTGATAGGAATTTTAAATCCTGGTAGGTTCAGCTACCAGACATACCCTACACCTTTTGCTCTTTTGCAAGATGAACACTACCCCTTAACTGAGTCATCCTAATTGTAAAGGGACCAGGTGACTGGCCACCTCTCACAGAGGGGTTGACACTAACATAGCCCATACCCAACTTCCAAGTCAGGGATTATGATCGTGTTGAAGCTAGGTCCAATCCGGAAGGAGACAAGAAAGCAAAGCAGGAAAGGACCAATAATTTAAAGAATGAGATAACACAATTAAACCTGAGAGTTTGGTTATTTGTTTCTTGGGTTTTTTTCTAAAGGCAGTTTCTCTGATTTTCTTACTGGATTGAAATAATGTGTCTCTGAAAGGCACAGGCCTTCATAACTGGATAAATGTTTAATATTCGATCCCCGGCTGCTCCCCAGGCCACCAGAGGAGGGTCCCACATGGCGCGCAGACCTCTCCTGCCGCCCGCTGCTCCCCTCAGCAGTGTACTCCGGTCCTTCTGCCTGTTCTGCTCCCTGCTCTGGCTCTGGTGAATTCTCTCACCCTCCCGCGCTTCTGACTGTACCCAGTGCTTGTATAAACAAAAAACAAAACAAACAAACAAATAAATAAATAAAGTATAAACTGTAAGACATTTAATGTGAAACTAGGAATGAAGGATTATGGTGGGGGGAAGGAGAAGGAGAAGGAGGAGGAATTATATCAAAGGTGAAGCTGCAAAAAACACAAGAAATAAATGTTCAGAGTAGTAGGGAAACCACAGGTCAAGGAAGCCAAGAATGAAACTAAGGTTTCATATTAAGAAATTATTGACCTTTTTTTAAGATTTATTTATTTATGCATACAAGAACTGGGGTACAGGCCAGAGGTGTGGGACGGGTGGTGAAAGGATTCACCAGAAACAGGGGGGAGCAGAACAGGCAAACTGACTGAAATATACTGCTGAGGGGAGCAGCGGGTGAGTCAGGAGAGGTCTGCTGCACCATGTGGGTAGCTCCCTGGCAGGGGATCGAACTCATGCTGCAGTGGTTGTGGATAGCTTCATAGCTTCATAGGTTGTGTCTTAACCACTTGCACCACCAGGGAGGCCCTTTACATATTTTTATAGGTAACCATGTTCAAATATACTGATAGTAATGTTTTAGTAAAATTTAGAGCTAGTAAATTTTTCATTATGTGGCTGCATTAAATCAATCAATATGTTGTGTTTCACAAAGAGCACCAGGACTTAAAGCTCTTAGCCAACCATGGACAGGTTTTTCTTAATAAAAATGAAATTCTGGGGCCTCCCTGGTGGCGCAGGTGGTTGAGCGCAGCACTGTGAAGCTGTCTGCAGTCTCTGTAGCGTGGGTTTGATATCGGCCAGCCAGGGAGAATCCCACATGGCGCAGCAGACCTCTCCTGTCTCACCCACTGCTCCCCTCAGCAGCGTATTTCAGCCAATCCACCTGTTCTGCTCCCCGCTCTGTCTCTGGTGAATCCTCTCACCCTCCCGCACATCTGGCCTGTACTCCGGTTCTTGTATGCATGAATAAATAAATCTTTAAAAAATAAATAAAATTAATAATAAAAATTTAAAAATGAAATTCTATAATAAGGCATGTTTAATCTAATATTTGCATATACCTGTGGATATATTTACAGCTTCTATTTTGTCACACCTTAGTGAGAATTGGTAAATGATATGTGATGCCTCTAATACAAAGAAGCACAATGGTCAAGAGGTTTGGGGGAAGGTTAATTGGAACCAGGCATATCAGATAAAGGAAGTAAGGATCAACTGCACCTGTTTTCAATCTTCTTTATAAATTAATTACCTTCCAGGAGACACAGGCATATCCTGAATACAGAGAACATTCAACTGAATGTATTTTCACTCTTTCCATTATATGCACAGTGGCTAATTGACAGGGCAATAGCTAAATAGTACCTTGTAATCTGATTAAAAGACAAGACTAATGTCCCAGGAAGTGCTGTGTATCCTTGGAAAAGTTAATCAGCTCCTGCCTCTCCACATCTGAGAGCCAAGTGCTTCAACTACTCTATTATCTCCCACCTCCAGTGAATTCCCCATAACTTATCGTGGATCTGCTAAGGAGTGTGTTAGTCCAGTGACAGTTAAGTCTGGAGTGTTTCTATTTTAACATAATGCTTCTTCTTTGCTTTCTTCTTTCAACAGTTTCTAATGCTCCTTCTTACACTTTCTTAAACAAGCATCAGTGACATAATCATCAGCCTAGATAAAAGGACACAGCCTTTCAAACTTTAATAGCTGATCCAAGAAGAAAGAGATGATTCCATTAGAGAAAAAAGATACCTAGAGATATTGTTACCTGAAGGAAATGTGACTGACAGACTGAGATCGCTCTAGCTGATTCAACAAATCTAGATCTGACTCTCTCTTCAGCTGTCCTTTTTTTTTTTAAGAAAAAAGATTTTTATTTATTTATTTATACAAGCACTGGGTACAGTCAAAAGTGCGGGAAGGTGAGAGAATTCACCAGAGACAGAGCAGGGAACAGAGCAGGCAGACTGACGAAGAAATACACTGCTGAGGGGAGCAGCAGGCGTGGCAGGAGAGGTCTGTCGTACCATGTGGGACCCTCCCCGGTGGCCCGGGATTGAACCGGAGCTGAAGAGACTGCGGGCAGCTTCGCAGCCCAGCACTCAACCACTTTGCTACCGAGGGAGGCCGCTCAGGTGGCCTTTTTAAAAGTAAAGAATATTGGGCCTTCCTGGTGGCACAGGGGTTGAAGTCTCAGCACAATCAAGCACCAGACACTGTGGCAAGACCTTCATCCCACATGGGTACAACAAGGAGCTGACCCACATGGCACAGCAGACCTCTCCTGTCTCGCCTGCTGCTCCCCTCAGCAGTGTACTTCAGTTAATTGGCCTATACTGTTCCCCACTCTGTCTCTGGTGAATCCTCTCACCCCTTGCATCTCTGGCCTGCACCCCAGCTCTTGTATGCATAAATAAATAAATCTTTTTTAAAAATAAATCTTAAAAAAAAAATTGAAATGCTCTTGCTTTCTAGAACCACCTGAAGGAAAGTTTTTTAATAGATTTAGGGATTTTAATGACTACTACCAGATATTCCCAGATGGCTCTAGAATTTTGCCTAATAGCATGGTTGTGTGCTGATGAGAAAGATCAAGCAAGTACTGAAGGAAATATCTATGATGCAGTGAAAGCAGGGAGAATTCCCAGAGTAATGTCCTTGAACAGTTAGGCAGGATAAGAGCATGTACAAAACAGAAGGTGTTGACCTTGGAAAGGAATTGGACTTTTCATATAAAGACAGTTTTATGAGGCAGACTGTATGGGATTTTTGGTGGTGTTGTTTGTTTTGGTTTGGTTTTTGTAGTTTAAGGGGAGGAAGAATATCTTCTTATATTTCCAAGATTCTTTTTTACAAACAGGTTTTTGTTAGGAAGGTCTGCACCCTCAAAGCTGAACAAACAAAAGAAGCAGTTCTGAGAAGTTCCAAACTAATAAGAGGAGAATATTTTAAGAAGAGAGTTTCTGAACAATTGGAATGGGAAAAGAAAATATCAATCCTCCACCTGAGAAATGAGCAAATGGTGGTACTGCTTTTTGTACTAGATGCTGAAGAGATTTCTAGATTTGCTTGAAAAGGAAGCTCCTGCACCTCCACATAGAGGGCTCTCTGTGACACTCTTGGTGTCTTTCTGCTAAACAGGTAGCCCAGCAGCGGTCAATCTGCTTCTTGGACTGATAAAGAGCCGCAGATCAATTTGCCAGCAGTTTCCTTCTCAGCTATATTACTTATTATACCTGTTAATGGTATTTCTGGGACGATTGCTCCAGATCATCATATCCTAAATTTATTCATGTCTACTAACAAGAACATGGCATTTATATGACTGTAAAATATAAAACATCATCAATAATAACCCGTACTTAGTGGACATGTTGACAACGTCCTCAGGTCGAGGTGGTTTGTCTTCAAAAAAAGGTGTGAATTAGACTATAAAATAAGGAGCTCTGGTCTATAAGCTTTCAATATACATTAGACAAATTCTGGAAATCATATTAGGTTGTTCTAAAGTGACAAATCCCGGGCCTCCCTATTGGTGCAAAGGGTTAATCTCAGCACTATGAAGCAATCTGCAGCCTCTGCAGCAGGAGTTTGATCCCCGGTCCCCAGGGAGCAACCCACATGGCGCAGCAAACCTCTCCTGACTCTCCCGCTGCTCCCCTCAGCAGTGTATTTCACTCAGTCTGCCTGTCTGCTCCCCACTCTGTCTCTGGTGAATCCTCTCAACCCCTGCTCCTCTGGGAGCAGCTCTTGTATGCATAAATAATCTTTTTTTGGAAATAGCATAAGACAACTTAAATATACTAATTTTTTTTTTTAATTTAATGCAAGCTTTTAAAGTACTCCTTTTAGGTTGGCTGGGCGCGGGGGCCGTTGGCCCCAGACAAATAAACATGGAGTCCATCTTCCACGAGAAAGTAGTTCCAGAAATACATCTCAAGATACTCCACAGACAGCAGGTACACATCTTAGTTCAGAAGAGCTACGGAAGAGAAGAGAAGCCTACTTTGAAAAGCAGCAGCAGCAGCAACAACAATAAGATCTACCAGGTCAGCTTTCACATCCTTGTGAAAGGCCAACCACAAGTTCAGGAGCACTTGGCTGTGAACTCGGTGATACGATGAGTGAAGAAGACATGCTTCAGGCAGCTGTGACCATGTCTTTAGAAACTGTTAGAAATAATTTCAAAACAGATGGAAAAAAATAATACCCTTTATAAATCATTTAGATATTCATACTTTTCAACATTATCCTGTGTGATTGCAGCATAGGGTCCATTTTGGTAATGTGTCAAAGAGAACACAGTTCAACAGAGGAAATAAGGCCTTTAGGTGGTTTGCAAACAAAAATATGAGAGTGGAAAACTGTGTCAGTTGTAGGACTGAAAAATGCTCCTCCAAATCCTAGCCAAAGAGGCATCCAGCAATTAAAGAAATTTAAAATAGTTTTCTAAATGTTCCTTTTTCTTTGTGCAATATCTAACATGTCTAACATTTGGTCATTTTCCTTGGATCTTTTTGCAGACCAACTAATTCGTTCTTGCCACGAAACTGTTCTTTTCCTCCCCTGTGTGGGTGATTTGCCTCACTTTCATTATCCAGTAGTTTTTTATTTCTCATTAACCAAATTACCTTTTTAGGACAGTGTCTCTTGCCTTTGTTGATAATAGTAAGGGTTCCAGAAGGAGGATAAGTTGTTCTCCCTCCCAGCTACGATTGCGACCTTGGGGTTTTCTCTTGTTATATTCTCTGATCACAGTTTCTCTGCTATTAGTTTTTCTTGTTGTTTTTCTACTACTCTTTTGAAGCTGATAATCTTCCTTGGGGTTTTGCTTTTTAAACTCTCTACTATGGGATCATTATTTCATGATTCTGGTTCATTCCTAAACTCTGAAATCAGCTCCGCACAAGTATTTGAGAATAAATGAGCATTTCTTTTTAACGTGAAAATAAATAAATAAATAAATAAATGAAGTACTCCTTTTAAAAAAAGTTTTTTTTTTAAGATTTATTTATTCCTACATACAAGAACCAACCGGGGTACAGGTCAGATGTGCGGGAGGATGAGGGGATTCACCAGAAACAGAGCGGGGAACATAACAGGCAGATTAACCGAAATACACTGCTGAGGGGAGCAGTGGGCCGGGCAAGACAGGAGAGGTCTGCTGTGCCATGTGTGTTTGCAGTCAGCAGGCTGGGATCAAACCCGCGCTGGTGAAGCTGCAGACAGCTTCACAGGACTGCACTCAACCACCTGCGCCACCAGGGAAGGCCCTGAAAAGTTCTCCTTTTCAAAGTACTCAGTCATTTGACATTAATGTGATGGGTTTTTAAAAAAGATTTATTTATTTATAGATAAAGATTTATTTATTTATAGGCCAGAGGTGCATGGGGTGTGTGTGTGAGAGGATTCACCAGAGACAGAGTGGGGAGCAGAACAGACAGATCTACTGAAATACACTGCTGAGGGGAGCAGCAAGCGATGTGGGTCAGCTCCCTGGCCTGGGTTCAAACTCGTGCTGCAGCAGCTGTGGATAGCTTGATAGTGCTGTGTCTTTAACCCCTGTACCACTAGGGAGTCCTCCCTAATATGGTTTCTTTTTGATGTCCTTAATTGGTTTTTTAAATAAGGAGGCTTCCCTGGTGCCACAGGAGTTAAAGACACAGCTCTATCAAGCTATTGCCAGCCACTGCAGCACAAGTTCAATCCCAGGCCAGCCAGGGAGCAACCCACATGGTGCAGCAGACCTCTCCTGTCACCCCCGCTGCTCCCCTCAGCAGTGTATTTCAGTCAATCAGTCTGCCTGTTCTGTTTCCCGCTTTGTGTCTGGTGAATCCTCTCACCCTCCTGCACATCTGGCCTGTAACCCGGTTCTTGTATGCATGAATAAAAATAAATCTTAAAAAAAAATAAATTAAATGATGCCCAATTTTCTTTTTTTTTTTTTTTTCAAGATTTTTATTTCTATTTATTTATGCATAGAAGAATTGGGGTCTAGGCCAACGGTGGTGCAGGGGGTAAGAGGATTTACCAGAGACAGTGGAGAGCAGAACAGGCTGATTGACAGAAATACACTGCTGAGGGGAGAAGCGGGCAAGATAGGAGAGAGGTCTGGTGTGCCATGTGTGTTAGCTCCCTGGCTGGGGATCGAGTCGTTGCTGCAATGGCTGCAGATAGCTTCATAGTGCTGTGACTCAACCCATTGCACCACCAGGGAGGTCCTGGTCATGGAGAATTTAAATAAAACAAAAATGTAAAAAGAAAAATCACTCATAATTACTCAGAATGAAGCGACCTTAACATATTTGTTGTTTCTTTGCAATCTTATTATCTATAAGTACATAATATAATGTTTATATTGACGTCTAATAGTTTCTTAGAGGTGTCAAGGGAGGTCATAAGTTAAAAACAAGACTTTCCAGGCACCTCTGTAGACTTAGATTGCTACTCATTTAGCTTGAAAAACAGACAGAGAAGGGGAAGTGCGGTCCCCAGCAGATGAGTCAGTCCCACGGTCAAAAGGAACATTACATTTGTCCCTGGGGGGGGGTTTAAAAGGGAGGGGCACAGATTCAGAATTGTTGAACTAAAACAGACCAGCAAAACCCCTCTGGCAGCATGCTCCACCCTCCAGGCCCGGGTCCCCCACCTCCACCCAGCCAGTGGTTCTCAAACTTGAGCACGCATAATAACCCCCAGGAGGTCTTTTAAACCAGAGTCCCCCGGGTCCCACCCCCAAAGTTTCTGTTTCAGTAAGTACTTCAGAGGTGAGGCTGAAGAATTTGCATGTCTAACAAGCTCCCAGTTGATGCCAAAGCTGCTGATCCAGGAACCACACTTTGAGAATCCCTGCTTACTTTACTTAACCACCTCATCTGCCTGCAGATCAGCATTTCACAAAAGGACAGACTCTCATATTAAATTGTAAATGGTGGGCCTCCCTGGTGGTGCTGGCGGTTGAGCACCACACTGTGAAGCTGTCCGCAGCCTCTGCTACACTGTGAAGCTGTCCGCAGCCTCTGCTGAGAGGGTTCAATCCCCGCCGGCCGGGAGAAACACACATGGCACAGCAGCTCCCCTCAGCAATGTATATCATCATTCTGCTTGTTCTGTCCCCCCACTCTGTCTCTGGTGAACCCTCTCACCCACCACACCTCTGGTCTGTACCCTAGTTCTTGTATAAATAAATAAATCTTTTTAAAAATTTAAAAAATATAAATTGAAAATAGTGAAAAACAATTTAAAGCTCGAAGGAGGGCTGACCTCCAACTCACCAAAAGGGACAACCCAAAATTTGTTTTAGAGAATAAAGGCAAACATTATAACTTCCAGAGCAATAGCATCAGAAACTCAATAGAAACTCCATGGATAGCTGAGAACTGAGCTCCATGGATAGCTGAGAACTGAACCTCTTAAGACGCTGGTTTTTACTATGAGATCCTTTTGCATCCAAGCAGTGATGGCTCTAAGAATCATAAAGAGCTGCTGATGAGAACTTTTCTATAGAGCAAGTTTCAGGAAAAGGCAGTGCTTTATACAGTAAGGTAATTCTAGTAACAGGTTTCAGGAGTCAGCTTCTGTGGGGAATTTTTTCCAAAACTCTAAATCTGGTTAAGTTACATTGCTAAAAAAAAAAAAAAAAAAAAAAAAAAGAATCCAGTAACAGTGATAATTGGGCCTCCCTGGTGGCCAAGGGATTAAGTCTCAGCGCTATTACTCCTATGGCCTGAGTTTGATCCCCAGACAGGGAGATAACCCACATGGCCATGGTGCACCAGACCTCTCCTGTGTCTCCTGCTGCTCCCTTTAGGAGTGTATTTCAGTAAACTCCACCTGTTCTGCTCCCCACTCTGTCGCTGGTGAATCCTCTTACCCCCTGCACCTCTAGCCTACACCCCACTTCTTCTACAAAATGAATAAATATTTTTAAAAAACAGTGACAATATATTTTTACATGCACTTGAGAAAATGTGCTGGTGTTCTAGATGCTAGCAGTTTCTAAATAGGAAATATAAATTCCCAGATATCCATTTTGCAAAGAATATGTCCATTATTTTGGGTTTTTATACATCGAGGACTTTTAAGTTATTTTTTAAGCGGGAGAATAATATTTATTTTCAAAGCATGATGAAAACAGGTTTAAGACCTGAGACATATTTTCCACATCTTTTTCAATAAAGTGAAACTTGGTTTATGTAATAGCTTGCTAGGGCTTCAGTAACAAAATAGCACAAACTAGATGATTTCACTAATAGAAATAAATGTCTTGCAGTTCATGAGACTAGAAATCCAGAATGCAGGAGTGGGTAGGGTCCAATAGAAGAAGAAAAATGTATTAGAAAACTTGGGTCCCTCCCACTCCTTAATCAGGTTGCTGTTAAGCAGATTTGTCCTTTGAATAAGCATGGCCACAGAGAATTCAGAGAGTGCGCTCATTTGCATTTTGGCAGGAAACGCTTGCTTGTCACCCCTCCCTCCACTGTTCTTTTTCACTCTGGAAATGCAAAACCTTCTATTGATATATTAAGTTATTCTGATCTACACCTAGGTAGATCAGAACAGAAATCCCACACACAGTGATTCTCAAATCTCCCCAGCATGATCCCTTTAGTTTTTATGAATGACATTCCTCTTACTTTTGGGATTTGTAGTCATCCAGCCTTGCCTTCTCTCCAGACTTTGCCCCCTTCACTGACTGTGACTACAAGGAGTTACTGACTTGCTCTAAACTCCAGTAGCCTCATTCATAATAATAATTTCTAGCTCATGGGGTTGTTCTGAGCATCTAATAAAATTATTTAATATCCTTTTTTAATATATATTACTAAGTAGGTAACATTCCATAAATAGTTAATTTTTTTTCTTGATTAATTAATCCTCCAATCACCCATGGACACCCTCATCCTTTTCTTAAGTAGAAATCTTTATACCTAACTCATAAAAAAAAAAATCCCTTTTGTGGGGGCCTCCCCATTGGCGCAGCAGGTTGAAGGCAGTGCTGTGAACCTCTGCAGCGCGGTTTCGATTCCCAGCCGGACAGGGAGAGTCCCACATGGCACTGCAGACCTCTCCTGTTTTGCCCACTGCTCCCCTCAGCAACGTCTTCAGTCAGTCTGCCTGTTCTGCTCCCAACTCTGTCTCTGGTGAATCCTCTCACCCCCCTGCACCTCTGGTCTGCACCCCCCAGCTCTTGTATGCATAAATGAATAAAACTTTTTTTTTTTTTAATTTGAGTTAGGGCCTCCCTGGTGGCTCAGCGGTTGAGCACTGGGTTGCGAAGCTGCCCGCAGCCTCTGCAGTGCCGGTTCGATCCCCGGCTGCTCCCCGGACACCGAAGGAGGGTCCCACCTGGCGTGCAGACCTCTCCTGCCGCCCGCTGCTCTCCTCAGCTGTGTACTTTGGTCCTTCTGCCTGCTCTGCTCCCCGCTCTGGCTCTGGTGAATTCTCTCACCCTCCCGCACTTCTGACTGTACCCACTGCTTGTATAAATAAATAAAAAATAAATCTTTAAAAAAAAAATTTGAATTGAAGAATATTGCTTAACATCTACTCTACCTGCCATGTTGGGAATAGACTATGGAGTAGGAAGGACAAAGGCAGAAGTACACCTAGTTTAGAGATGAAGGTGGTACAAAGTGCTAATATTCTTGGTATAATTTAAAGAAAGAAAAGCAAGATTTTCAGACAGATTGAATTTGGACTATGAGAAAGGCAGAGGCGCCAAGATGCCCCCAAGGTTTTTGACTGAAGTTGAACTAGTGGAGTTGACTTGACTAAAATGGAAATCACCGGGAGTGGATTAGGATTCCAGGAAGGGGATTATGATTGAATTAGGGGTTTCTTTGAATTGAAGTAACATCGCATTATAACATTATATAAGTGTCAGGTGTACATCAGAGTTTGGGAGTTAAAATTTTATTTAATTCACCTATTAGATATCCAAACACAGAGCTTGAACGATTTGAAGGTATAATCCTGGAGATAAAAATATGGAGCTCATCACCATTTGGGAGTTACTAAAACCCTTGAGATTGGATTACTGAGGCTGGGGCTATATAAACGTAGTGCAGAATAAAGAGCTCAGGATTTAATCTTCAGTGACTCAGGAGGTGCAATTTAGAGGAGAGACAGGGATAAAGAGAAGGAACCAGAATTAAAACTCAGGAAAAGATGGTGTCCTGGAAGCCATGATAAGTTTTCCAAGGTGGCAAGAGCTCCTGATACTTCAAGTAAGATGGGTTTGGGAATTGATCATTAGATATTACAATGTTAAGTCATTAGAACTTGTGACTTTGACAAGAGGAGTGTCTATGGAGGTTGGATAGAAACTCTGATTGAAGTAAGTTCATAAGGGAATGAGGAGAAACAAATGACCAACATATAAACCACAATTACACAGAACTTTAAAAGATTTTCACTGTAAAAGAAAATATATTATATATTTTTTATTTTTATTTATTTATTTTTAAAAATTTATTTATTTATACAAGAACCAGGGTACAGGCCAGATGCGTGGGAGGATGAGAGGATTCATCAGAGACAGAGCGGGGAACAGAACAGGCAGACTGACAAAATACACTGCTGAGGGAAGCAGTGAGCAAGACAAGAGAGGTCTGCCGTGACATGTGGGATTCTCACCGGCTGGCTGGAATGGAACCCATGCTGCAGAGGCTGCGGACAGCTTCACAGTGCAGCGCTCAAGTGCCTGCACCATCAGGGAGGCCCAATTTTTATTTATTTTTGTGTAGAAGAAAGGGTGTAGGTCAGAGATATGGGGAGTGAAAGGATTCACTACAGACAGTGTAGTGAGAGCAGAGAGGAGAGCAGAACTGGCAGATCTACTGAAATACACTGCCGAGGGGAGCAGCAGGCAAGTCAGGAGAGGTCTGCTGCACCATGTGGGTAGTTCCCTGGCTGGGGATTGAACTCTTGCTGCAGAGCCTGGGGACAGCTTCACAGTGCTGTGCTTAACCCGTGGCACCACCAGGGAGGCCCCACTCTTTTTTTTTTTTTTAAGAATTATTTATTTTTGCATACAAGAACTGGGTTACAGGCCAGAGGTGTGGGGAGTTAGAGGATTCACCAGAGATGGTATGGGGAACACGACAGGCACACTGACAGAAGTACACTGTTGAGGGGAGCCCCGGAAAAGAGAGGAGAGGTCTACTGTGCCATGTGGGTCACCTCTCTGGCCGGGGATGGAACTCATGCTGCAGTGGCTGTGGATAGCTTCATAGTGCTGCATCTTAATCCCAGGGATGCCCCAGAAAATTTATTCTTATGGTTTAAAATGCAATATATTTTTTAAGTATCTTCATAATGTTGTGCAACTATCACCACTATTTAATTCCAGAACGTTTTCATTTCCCTAAAAAAGAAAACCTACTAATAGATACTTCTTATGCCTCCCTATCCTAGTCCCTGAGAGTCATTTATTTATTTTATGTCTTTAGAGACTTGTCTATACTAAGTTCCATATACTTGGAAGCTTACAGTATATACCTATTGTGCCTCGCTTCTTTCATTTAGCATGTTTCCAAGATTCATCCATTTGAGCATGATTTAGTATTTCATTTCCTTTTTAAGACAAAATACTATTCCATGGTATGGATATGCCATCCTTTGTTAATCCATTCATCTGTTGATAGATATTTTGGTTGTTTCCACTATATTTTTTAAAACCAGAACATTAATTGTGAGGCTAATATTTGAAATCCTTAAGATGAACTGGATGCTGCAACAATTTTCTTTCTGGGTTTAGGTGCTGTTCTTTCACAGAATCCATGCCTGAATCTGCAGTATGCAATTTTTAGGTGCCCCATTCGAGTAGTCCCAGTGGTATTTCATCTTTCAGGCCAGGCACTCCAGTTATGTCTTCTCTTTCACTTGGTAGGGTGACCACATGTGCTTAAGGTTGACTTCCAAAGGTAGAGGAACTTAGAGCCACAACAATGGCACACAAAATGTGTATCTTATTGCAACCCTTTTCAGTTTATGATGTTCCCTTTGTCATCTCGCTTCTGCAACCGAGTCCAAGAGGATCTGCACAACTTGGTTATAGGAGTAATGCTGCTGTGCACATTCACATACAACTGTCCGTGGACATACCTTTCATTTCTTTGCAGGTAGTACCTAAGAAAGGAATTGCTGGCTCATTTGGTGATTCTATGTTTAATTTTTAGACAACCTTTTCTTCCTCTAATAATGAGATGATCCCATAGTTTGTGTCCTTTATTCTGTTGATATATTTCAATATTTGATTTTCCTACATTGAATCAACTTCACATTTTGGGGGTAAGTTCCACTTGGTCATAGTGTAGAACCCTTTTTATATGTTGCTGGATTTGGATTGCTAGTGGAACTTGGTTGAAGATTTCTGCCTCTGGATCCATAAAAGATATTTATCAATAGTTTTCTAGGGATCTCTGGTTTGTGCATCAGGGCATGAAGGTCAGATTTTTTTTTTTTTTAAAGATTTATTTTTATTTATTTATACAAGCACTGGGTACAGTCAGAAGCGCGGGAGGGTGAGCGAATTCACCAGAGCCAGAGTGGGGGAGCAGAACAGGCAGAAGGACCGAAGTACACTGCTGAGGGGAGCAGCGGGCGGCAGGAGAGGTCTGCGCGCCATGTGGGACCCTCCTCCCGTGGCCGGGGAGCAGCCGGGGATCGAACCGGCACTGCAGAGGCTGCGGGCAGCTTCGCAACCCAGCGCTCAACCGCTGCGCCACCAGGGAGGCCCTGAAGGTCAGATTTTTATGGCAACCTAACTAGCTACATGTTACTCTGTCAAACAAGAAGGAAAGTGCCGCGAGTATTTTTAGGGTGGTTTTTTTCCAATGAATTAAAATCTGTATCGGTTGGGAGATTATCCCAGATAATCAGTTCATCTGATTAAATCTGTTCAGACTTTAAGAGTAGAGTTGAGGAGTCACTGAAGAGAAAAACACCGCCGGTGAGAACACCATCACTCCTTAATGAAGAGGCCCAGCCTTCCTCTTCTGTAGCTGTCTAAGGATTTCAGACTTGCCCAATTTCCACAGTACTGTAAGCCTGCTCCTTAATATAAGTCTCTATGTATCTCCTACTTATTGGATCTCTTCTCTGATTTAACCATAACTGATAATGCAAGGTATAATACTGGCTTCCCAAAATGAGTTGGGAAGTGTTCCTTCCTCTGCTATTTTTGAAAGAGTTTGTGAAGGATTTAGTTATATACTTAAACATTAATAGAATGGTCATTTATAACTTATTTGTTTCAAGGTAATTTATTTTTGGCTAATAATGTGAGAAGAAAGTGTATTAATTTCAATGTATAGCTCTTTTCCTTATATATAAAGAATATAAATATTTTTATATTTATATCCAAAAGTAAATTAATTTTGAACTGCCCTTTTTATGAAAGTCCTCATTGACTTTGGTAACTTTACACATACAGTATTGCTACTTTATGAAAATTAACCATATTCTCACACTGAAAATTATTCATTATGATCTGAAAATCAAATTTAGCTGCAACTTGTTTTTATTACACAGATCTTACTATACAGAAACTAGCAACAATGCCATGTGATGAAGACCCAGAGCAATCAAGTAGGAGTCAAGGCAAAGACAAAAGAAGTAGGGCAAAGAGATGTATAGAATGGGGAAGAGAAGTGAAGGAAGAGAAACAAGAGACAGAAGAAGAAAAAGAAAGAAAGGGACATGCAGAGCAGTATCCACAGAAAAGATTAATCAGTAAACCCCTCATGTACACCCTATGGACAAAATTCAAGTTAAGCAAATATCTCACAATGGGAGATAGACTATCACTTGCATTTGAATTCAGCTTGACAGATAAACAGGTATGAAAACCTATTTTTTTTTTATTAACAGTCACTTATATAGTATTATTTATATCCTTATTCTGTATTTCTGGATAAATCACCTCCCTTCCCTCATTTTTTTTGTAGATAAATCATTGGTTTTGTGAAAAGAGAGAGAAATATAAGGAAGAAATGTACAAGCAGAAATATAAGAAACAGCGTAACAAGTAAGAACGTTCTAGTAATAATGTATGTAGATGTATAATGCTAAGTTGTAATATGTTAAGTATAAGGAAGTGAAAAACAACATTTGGAGTCAGACTGGACACCCAATAAACTACTTTCATATTACAGTCAGTGGTACAAAGAACCCTTTACTGCCCTGTTGGGTTTTTTTTGTTGTTAACTATTTATTTATTTATGCATACAAGGGGTACAGGCCAGAGGTATGCTGGCTGAGAGGATTCACCAGAGACAGAGTGGGGAACGGAACAGGCAGATTGACTGAAACACACTGCTGAGGGGAGCAGCGGGCGAGTCAGGAGAGGTCTGCTGTGGCATGTGTGTTGCTCCCTGGCCGACTGGGGATGGAATTCATGCTGCAGAGGCTTTAGATGGCTTCATAGTGCCTATGCTTAACCCCTTGCACCACCGGGGAGGCCCTACTGCCCTGTTTTTCACTCTGGTCAACACGCTAAAATGCAGATGCATGTGCAGACACGGCCTCATTTACCGTTAAGTCTTATTACCAAATGTAGAGCTGCCACCATTAGATTTTTATTGATTGCAATATAGAATTAATAATTTTGTCCTTTTTGTTCCTTAGATGTTGAATATATTTAAAGGTTGTCTTTTCTTTTTATTGACAGAACCTAAAGTGATTGCAAAGAATTAAAATAAGAATAGTATCAGTGCTCGCTTCGGCAGCACATATACTAAAATTGGAACGATACAGAGAAGATTAGCATGGCCCCTGCGCAAGGATGACACGCAAATTCGTGAAGCGTTCCATAGAAAAAAAAAAAAAAAAAGAATAGTATCAACAGTTTTAATAGCACTAGACTCTATATAGAATTTTATATATTATTTATGTGCATTTATGTTTAATTTTTTATGGATGACTTCACTTCAGCATCACCCTAAACTATAAATGAAGAAACTGGATTGCTGGGAAATAATATGATTTCATTTCAACATGTACTACTACCTAAAATGCCTACGTTTGAATTTGTACTTTTATTTCTCAGCTACAAATGCTATGTATTTTCAGTTGTAACCTGGGAAATATCCTACGCCATCTCAGTTGTGTTTCTTTTTTTTTTTTTTTAAAGATTTATTTATTTATTTATGCATACAACAACTGGGGTACAGGCCAGAGGCGTGGGGGGTGAGAGGATTCACCAGAGACAGAGTGGGGAACAGGACAGGTAGACTGACTGAAATACACTGCTGAGGGAAGCAGCAGGCGAGGCAGGAGAGGTCACTGTGCCACGTGGGCAGCACCTTGGCCTGGGATCGAACTCATGCTGTAGTGCCTGCAGACAACCCCATAGGTTGTGTCTCAACCCTTTGCGCCACCAGGGAGGCCCTCAGTTTGTATTTCATAACTAATGTGTGTATACTCTAGTGTTCTCTATTAAAATTCCAATGTGAAAGTATTTAAAATTTCTTGCATTCTCTTTGCCTCGGTAAACTCTTTACTCCTTTGTAATGTTTAAATGTGTTTTAGGAGGATTCTCTTGTTCTTCAGTGGAAATTGTTTTCCAGATTTAAGATATTTTGACATAGGTTGAATATAGGGACAGTGTTGTGAAGCATTTTACATGATGGCATTTTCATGGGTTACTGGAGTGCTGAAAGGACAAAAAATATTAATAATTGTCCACTCTGTGGAGCCAAACTGGATGAGAGGCATGCCAAGGAGTTCCTGAACATTCTATTTTGACTTCACTGTGGACTGGAAGTTTTTATAAGTTCATTGATCTTATTTATAAAAAAAAATCAATGAAGAAAGTACAATCCTGTGTAGAACTGTTCAGAGACTGAGAAAAGAGAAATCACAGTAGAATCTAATATGTTTAGTGCATCCTACCTCTCAACAAGCCTTCTCTGCCTTTTCTCTACAAACCTCACTCTGCTCCAGGAACGATGATTTTTATTTGGTGTGTTTGTCTTGTGGAGAAGAGGAAGGTTATTTAGGTCTTGCAAGAGGGATTTGATGGATGGGCCATGAAGGAGGAAAGGAAGGCAGGAAGATGACACAGTGGATGTGAGAATAAGAGATAATGAATTGAGGCCTCCCTAGTTGTGCAAGGGGTTAAGTCTCAGCCTCCTGGTGGCACAAGGGGTTAAGAACCACACTATGAAGCAATCTGCAGCCTCTGTAGCACTAGTTCCATCTCTGGTGGCCAGAGAGAGACCCACATGGCGAAGCAGACCTCTCCTGTCTCGCCCGCTTCTCCCCTCAGCAGTGTTTTTCAGTCAGTCTGCTGTTCTGTTCCCCACTCTGTTTGTTACAGGGCAGGGAGAGGGGCAGCCCAGACCCCGCAAACCTGCCTGCTCTAAATAGGTTCTGCCATTTGCTGCATCAACACAAAACATATGAGACTTTAATGGGAATTAAATACAATTAGGAAACAATACAGGAAATGCAAAGAATCTAGTTTCTAAATCAAGCACTCAAAATTACCTGATGCCTCGTGGGTAACAGTCCATTCAAATGGGATTGGCCCAGAGCAAGGCCCCAAAGCCTGCCACAAGTCTAAAGCATCTTTCAGTGGGGACCCACAGAAAAGGATCAGAAACAACCAAACCAAGTCTGGGAGGAAAGAGCAAAATCAAAATCAAGACAAACACCGCCACTGTCACCTCCCTGGGGTCTCTTACCCACATTTGTGTCAACCGGTTCAAGACCAAAAGGCAAGTGCAGTTTTTTACATGTCTTTCTTTTGCATGTGTCTCCTCCAGGTCTCCTTCCCGCTCTCCATCCTGTTTTTTTTTTTTTTTTTCTTTTTCAGTCTCCTCTGCAGCTTTTTAATCTCTGCTCAGCTCCACCCTCCCTTGGGTGGGACAAAAAAACTAAAACCTCCCCTTTACTGGGGACCACCCTGTTACATGTCTCTGGTGAATCCTCTCACCCCAATCATCTCTGGCCTGTACTCCAGCTCTTGTATGCATAAATAAATAAATCTTAAATAAAAAGGAGATTAAATCTCTCTCTCACAAACACAAATCAATAACAAAAACTTACAATTCCTAATGGTAATCTGAATGAATAAGAGATTAGAACTAAGGATGTCTGAGTATTGGGAATTTATTTGGCACTAAGAATAACTTCCATTTTAAATATTTCTGAAGAAAGATATTCCAAAAATTGGCAAAACTTGCTCAAGGTAGGGATCACAATACTCAATAATATTTTATTACACGAGAGAAACAAAGTTAAATGTTTAATGAATGTTAATGTGTTAGGAATTTTACATATGCCACTTAATTTAAACTTCACGTTAACCCTGTGTGCTGAGCAAAATAAGCCAGTCCAAAAGAGGATGACCGGTGGGAGATGGAATACCAGAATAGATGAAGAGACATATAAAATGGAACTGCTTAAATAAAACAGACCAACTGTTACAGCCAAGAGTAGCAGAAGGAACTATAATGATTACATGTAATGCAGTATCCTATCAATAGATGGGATTCTGAAACACAAAAAAAAGAAACCGAAGCGCCACTCAAACAAGAGAGAGGCAGCAGGCAGCGGGTAACAAAGCGGAACCCAGACGCGCTAGTGCTGCTGCTTCCGGCGGGCACAGAACGCGATGCACCGCTGGAGTCCCTTACTGCGCAAAGAGCGCGATTCTGAGGTCAGCCGGTTGGGCGTTCAGAACTTGGCGCCGTTGGCCGTGCGTGTGCGCCTGCGCCAACTCGGAGTCGGAGAACTCTGCAGTGGGCACCCACCCTAAGTAGTTTTAAATGATGGTGTAATATACGTATAGGAGATGGCATCCAAGCTTATATATAGCATTCTTGGTTCACCAGAGACGCCACCCTTTTTTTTTTTTAAGATTTATTTATTTATGCATACAGTAACTGGGGTACAGGCCAGAGGTGTAGGGGGTGAGAGGATTCACCAGAGACAAAGTGGGGAACAGAACAGGCAGACTGACTGAAACACTCTGCTGAGGGGAGCAGCGGGCGAGTCAGGAGAGATCTGCTGCTCCATGTGGGTTGCTCCTGGCCGGCTGGGGTTGGAATTCATGCTGCAGAGGCTACGAATTGCTTCATAGTGCAGTGCTTAACCCCTTGTGCCACCAGGGAAGCCCAAGAGTCAGAGATTCTTAAATATGATCCCCAGGCCCCACACCCAGAGAGTCTGATTCAGAGGGGCAGGGGCAATACCCAGCCAGAGAATATGCATTTGCTCACAAGTTCCCAAGTGATCCTAACATTGGTTCAGTTTGTATAAGATTTACTGGAAATCTAAGGTTTTGGTATAACGATTTTACCTCAATCCAATGTAAAAGGAGTGGTATTGAACATCCAGGAAGAGATAGGAGAAATGTTAGGAAATAAAATTATAAGTTTTAGCAAATGAAAAAAATATATATAAGGTTTTTTCCAAGATTTATTTTTATTATTTATGCATACATGTAGGTCAGAGGTGCAGGGAGTGAGAGGATTCACCAGAGACAGAGTGGGGAGCAGAACAGGCAGATTGACTGAAATACACTGCTGAGGGGAGTAGGTGGCGAGACAAGAGAGGTCTCCTGAGCCATGTGGGTTAGTTCTCTGGCCTGGGATCTAACTCAGGCCACAGTGGCTGGGATAGCTTGACAGCGCTGAGACTTTAACTCCTGTGCCACCAGGAAGGCCCCTATAAGATAAGAATTTATTGACTAAAAAAGATTTATTGTATTTATTTTTGCATACAAGAACTGGTGTGTAGGCCAGATGTGTGGTGGAGTGAGGATTCACCAGAGACAGACTGGGGAGCAGAACAGGGGGATCTGCTGAAATACACTGCTGAGTGGAGCAGTTGGCAAGACAGGAGAGGTCTGCTGTGCCTTGCGGGTTAGCTCCCAGGCAAGGGATCAAACTCATTGCTCCAGTGGCTGCGGATAGTGGATAGCGTCATAGTGCTGAGACTTAACACCTTGCACCACCAGGGAGAACCCTGATCAATATTCTTTAAATCTTCAACATCATCTTCTCAAGTCTCCTACTCCCACTTGATTTTTCTTCATAATTCTTAATCACCACCTTCTTAATATATTCTATCTATCTATCTACCTACCTGCCTGCCTTCATCATCAACTCTGTGTACTGTCATTGGAATATTTTTTTAAATATTTATTTATTTATTTATTATTTTTTTATTTTTTTATTTTTTTTAAAGATTTATTTATTTATTTATTCATTCATTCATTTATTTAATTGTACAAACACTGGGTACAGTCAGAAGCGCGGGAGGGCGAGAGAATTCACCAGAGCCAGAGCGGGGAGCAGAACAGGCAGAAAGACCGAAGTACACTGCTGAGGGGAGCAGCGGGCGGCAGGAGAGGTCTGCGCGCCATGTGGGACCCTCCTCCGGTGGCCGGGGAGCAGCCGGGGATCGAACCGGCGCTGCAGAGGCTGCGGGCAGCTTCGCAACCCAGCGCTCAACCACTGCGCCACCGGGGAGGCCCTAAATATTTATTTATTTTTAATAGAGGCATGTTTATTTATTTATTTATTTGTTTGTTTGTTTTGTTTAAACATGCACTGGGTACAGTCAGAAGTGCGGGAGGGTGAGAGAATTCACCAGAGCCAGAGCGGGAAGCAGAGCAGGCAGAAGGACCGAAGTACACTGCTGAGGGGAGCAGCGGGCGGCAGGAGAGGTCTGCGCGCCATGTGGGACCCTCCTCTGGTGGCCGGGGAGCAGCCGGGGATCGAACCGGCGCCACAGAGGCCGCGGGCAGTTTCGCAACCCAGCGCTCAACCGCTGCGCCACCGGGGAGGCCCTGTCATTGGAATATTTTTATCTCATGCTGTTTTGTTTAGTGCAGTCTTCCCAGCCTAGATAGGGTGGTCTGTAAGCCAGCATCCTCATCATCCCAGGGAGCTTCTGAGGGATACTAATAGATGAGCTTGACCACACAATAGCGATAGGAATCTTTGGTGGCAGTGACCAGGAATCTGTGCTTAAAAAGTTCTCTAGGTGATTCTTTCCCATACTATTTGAGATCTATTGATATAGAGCAGTACCAGGCAAATAGGAGATGCTTGACTGTTTGTTGATGAAGGAATGGGTTTGAGATCTAGGGTTTTAAAGACTTATTTTTATTTATTTATGCATACAAGAACTGGGGTGTAGGCCAGGTGTAGGGGGTGAAAGGATTCACTGGAGACAGAGTGGGGAGCAGGAGAGGTCTGCTAAGCCATGTGGGTTACCTCCCTACCCTTGATGGAACTCAAGCTGCAATGGCTGGCAATAGCTTGATAGTGTTGAGATTTTAACCCCTGTGCCACCAGGGAAGCCAGAGATCTAGGGTTTTGTAAACAACTAAAAGGTAGGAGTCATTTCCTTACATTTAAATATTAAATTGCATTTCAATGTGATACCAAATAGCTTTTAAAAAGCAGCAATACTCTTTCCCTGGGGGCCTCTAAACTGAGTCTGCTGGGTGTGGAGCCCTTCTGAAAGACTATTTTGCAACAAATAATCAATCCTTCTGGCCTTTTGAGGAGATAGATTACCTTCAAATTACCAGCTAAACTGAATCACACAAGCACCAAAATGGCTGGTTTAGACACTACATATGGAATTACACACATATTACCACTTACTTTGGCAGGTAACAACTGTTAAGTGCCCAAGCACATTTTTCTTCTCTACGAGTACTTTCTTATTTTTTTTTTTTTTAAGATTTATTTTATACAAGAATTGGGGTACAGGCCAGATATGCGGGAGGGTGAGAGGATTCACCAGAGACAGAGTGGGGAACAGAACAGGCAGACAGACCAAAGTACACTACTGAGGGAAGCAGCGGGCAAGACAGGAGAGGTCTGTCTGCCATGTGGGTTTCTCCCTGGCCGGCTGGGAATCGAATTCGTGCTGAAGTGGCTGAGGATTGCTTCATAGGTTGCGTCTTAACCCCTGCACCACCAGGGAGGCCCCTACAAGTACTTTATTTCAAACTTACACAGTGGATAGGATAACCTGCCATAACATACCTATTACATAGTTTCAGTAATTTACTCATGACCAATCAATGACTTGTTCATTAATGACCTTGCCATCAGACATGTTTTGAAGTCTAATAAAATAGTCACCCAACAGGGAAGTATGACTCATTGACCCTTTCCCCACCATCCAAACCTTTACTTAGTCAATCAATACTTATCTTACAGGGGTCTCCCTGGTGGCACAAGGGTTAAAGTCTCAGCACTGTCAAGCTATCCCTGGGAGGTCCCTGCAGACCCACTTTAAAATGGCTCCAGTAATGACAATTTTCCACACTCTCCATCTGAGAAAGAAAAAGGGGGATTTTGAGTAGGAATAACTTGATGTGACATCTTAAAAAAAAAATTCATTCTGGCCAGTACATTGAGACTAGGTTAGGTCTAAGATGCAAACACAGAGAGCAGTTGGGAGACTGCTGGGATAATCCAAGAGACAGATGGTGGTTTGGGAAGGGTAGTACTTTGGAGATATTTGAAAAGGCCAGCACAGCCTGGGTTGGCACACTTGCCAATGTCAGTTTGCACTTTTGCCAGAGTGTTATAGAGCAACCCCGATATTAAAATGGGTTCCTGGCTGTGGGTCCTCACCCGCGCGCTTTAAAGGGACTTATGAATACTCTACTACACACACACACAAAAGGTTAATAAAAGGTTTATTTACAAGAGAAAAGGAAATAAGGAAAATGTACAACTCAGGGAAAAAATAGGGAAATAAAGTCTTTAATGCATCCTACCAGATCGGACGACCTGGAAACCCAAAGTCACTCTCAGAGCTGGCCAGGCGCTGCGAGCTAGCCGAGAGGCAAAAATGGGGGATCCCCAAAGCCCACGTGTCTGCCTTTTATATCCACCTGGCTGCTTAACCCCACCCTCAGGTCCCAGCCACCTTCCTTTGGTGATGATGGGATTTGGAGTTCCCATTGTCTTTGACTTTGACCTAGGGTGGGGGTGGAGCCCACAAAGCCTATATGGAATTAGCTTTGGGACATCCTTTTCCCCCTAACAATTGGACACAGGTTACTACAAGCCCTCTGCTCTCCTATGACACAGGCAGTAATAAAATGAACAACTGCTCTTTATTTATTTATGAAATTTTTAAAAAGATTTATTTATTTATGCATACAAGAGCTGGGGTACAGGCCAGAGATGCAGGGGGTGAGAGGATTCACCAGAGACAGAGCAGGGAACAGAACAGGCAGACTGACTGATATACACTGCAGAGGGGACCAGCAGACAAGATAGGAGAGGTCTGGTACATCATGTGGGTATCTCCCTGGATGGTCAGGGATGGAACGCATATTGCAGAGACTGTGGATTGCTTCATAGTGCGGTGCTTAACCCCTTGTGCCACCAGGGAGGCCCAACACCTGCTCTTTAAAAGAAATAATCCTTTCTTGCTGGCTTGCTGGTTCTCCATGCCCTAGTTCATAGGATAATCAAAACTCACTCAAACAGTGGGGAGGGGGGGAAAGGTGGAGGGAAAAAATTAAAAGTCAGAAGCAACTGGGTTCTAGCTGTATTTTGTAGGCACAGTCAACTGTAAGATTTGGGGCTGAACAACTAGGAAGGTGGATGGTCACATACTAAAATGAATGACTCGAGGAGGTCTGGTTTGGTCTTTTTGGTCTATTTTGATCTTTGTTATAAATTGTTAGCTTGTCAAAAGCAGAGATGATTTTTTTTTCTCTCAGGCATATTGTAACAGGGTGGTCCCCAGGAAAGGGGGAGTTTCCCTGCCCCACCCAAGGGAGGGTGGAGCTGAGCAGGAAGAGGGAAGCTGGAGAAGAGACTGAGGAAGGAAGGAAACAGGATGGAGCCAGGAGACCTGGAGGAGACGCATGGATCCTAGAGACACGTAAAGAAACTGCGCTTGTCTTTTGGTCGTGGACTGGGTGACACAGATGTGGGTGAGACCTGTGGGGAGGTGACAATGGCAGTTTTTATCTTGATGTTGATTTTGCTCTTTTCCTTCCGGGCTTGTCCGGTTGTTTGTGACCCTTTTCTGTGGGTCCCCACAGGAAGATGCTTTAGACTTGTGGCAGGCTTTGGGGCCTTGTTCTGGGCCAATCCCATTTGGATGGACTTTTACCCACGAGGGGACGGGTAACTCTGGATGCTTCATTTAGAAACTAGACTCTTTGCCTTTCCTGTATTGTTTCCTAGTTTTATTAAAGTTCCTTCCCATTAAAGTCTCCTATGTTTTGTGTTGATGCGGCGGATGGCAGAACCCATGTAGAATAGGCAGGTTTGCAGGGTTTGGGCTGACCCTCTCCCTGTCCTATAACAATATGATAGGCATTTATTAACTGTTAGTTGAAAGGCAATAGCCAGATAGTTCCTGGCCAAAAAATGTTTGTTAAATCACTAAGTAAATCTAAATATGTGTACATGTCAACAGAACGATGACTTACAGAAAGGGTTTAGTAGGTTGAGTAAGACAATATAAAAAGGTTATACTCAAGTAAATTCAAGTGATAAGTCAATAGTAAATTCAATAATTCTACCTCTGTTTGATGTATATCCTGTGCTTGAGAATTAAGGGCTAATAACATCCATATTACATTTTCCTCTTTACCTTGATAAATAAGCAAAATCTGATGGAAAGTTGGGAGCTCTGTGCTCATAAAGGAATGACCTAAAGTGCCTATAAATGATGCATATATCTTATCTGAACAATTATTGCTATTTCTAATATTCAGCTTTCTTTTTTCTTCTTCCCAGGTGATGTTCTCACGAAAATAAAGTATAACATCACAATCTGGGTGAGGGGGTAAATGGAATTAAAGGTGACAATGGTCTGTTGAAGATAGAACTGGACTTATTCGTGCCCTCCAGGGACTATATGCACATGTGGATTCTCAACAATGAACACCTGAAGCTTTTAGACTGTTATAATGCAATGTTACTTCAATAAAAATATTTTAATTAAAAACAAAAAGATAATCTGAAACTATATTTGTCATAATGTCACTTCAATTAAAAAATAATAATAAATAAAAGCAAAACTTTTTTCTAATTGAAAAAAGTAAAATCAAGATTTCTCAGAATCATTTTTGCATTTGTGGCCTTAGACTCAAGCCCATTCCAACCTCCCCCTCCACCACTTGCACAGGCAACCCCAACAAGCCCAAAACATTCTCAACCTTATTCAAATTGCTTTCCTGGGTAAAGAATGTAGTAAGTCTGCCTCTGGCTACCAGCCCCCTTCCCTGCAGTCTTTCAACCTAGGGGCTCTTACCCCAGATACAATGGGACACTGGTGGGGGGATGGGGTGAATTCATCCCAGGCTTTCAAGCAAAGACCCCGGCTGTAAAGAACAAAGCCTTTCTACCCGCAGTTTAGAAAGATGCAAGGGAACTAAGGTATTTGGTGGCCTTGTCTGCCTCATTTATCAAACTGTTAAATGAGAGCCAGAAAGACAAGTTTTTCCCTTTTTTAATTAATTTTTAAAAAGATTTATTTATTTATTCATACAAGAACTGGCCTCTGGTGTAGGCCAGAGTTGTGGGTGGGGGTGTGAGAGGACCCACCCAAGACAGAGGGGGAACAGAACAGGCAGACTGACTGAACACTGCTGAGGGGAGCAGCTGGCAAGACAGGAGAGGTCTGCTGCACCCTGTGGGCCACTTCCCTCGTTTCCCTTTTCAAATTTATTTCTCCCTAACTTTATTAAGGCATAGTTGACATATAATGTTGTGTTCATTTAAGGTCTAGTATGTGGGTATGTTACAGAGCAGCCCCGATATAAAATGGGTTGCCTGGCTGTGGGTCCTAACCCACGCTCTTAAAAGGGACTTATTAACAGGTATACTGTGAAGTTATCATCACAGTAAGTTTAGTTAGCATCCATTGCCTCACATTCCTTCTTCAAAAGAAACCATGCTCTCTGAGGAGCAGAGACTGCCTGAAGCACAGTGTAGTTTCTGCCCTCCTTGTCTTCCTGGGTGCCCCTATTCCTACTCTTTCCCCATTCAAAATGACTGGTCTTGGTAGGGGGAAAAGTATGGCTGCTCCGTAACTGTCTGAGGAGAAAAAGAAAAGGTTACATAGGTTACATTCCCCATTTTTGGATGGGCTCTCCTCCCTGTGCTCACAACTTGGTCTTTGTGGGGGGGACAAAAATGATATGGCGGGCCTCCCTGGTGGCACAGGTGGTTGAGCACAGTGCTGTGAAGCTGACCGCAGCCTCTGCAGTGTGGGTTCGATTCCAGCCGGCCAGGGAGATACCCACACGGCGGGGCAGACCTCACCTGTCTTGCCGGCTGCTCCCTTCAGCAGTGTATTTCAGTATTTTTTTTTTTTTTAGATTTTTTTTTTTTAATAGAGGCATGTTTTTATTTATTTATTTGTTTGTTTGTTTTTGTTTATACATGCACTGGGTACAGTCAGAAGCGCAGGAGGGTGAGAGAATTCACCAGAGCCAGAGTGGGGAGCAGAGCAGGCAGAAGGACCGAAGTACATTGCTGAGGGGAGCAGCGGGCGGCAGGAGAGGTCTGCGCGCCATGTGGGACCCTCCTGTGGTGGCCGGGGAGCAGCCGGGGATCGAACCGGCGCCGCAGAGGCTGCGGGCAGCTTCGCAACCCAGCGCTCAACCGCTGCGCCACCGGGGAGGCCCGTATTTCAGTATTTCAGTGTACTTCAGCAGTGTATTTCTGGCCTGCACCCCAGTCCTTGTATAAATAAATAAATAAATAAATCTTTTTAAAAAATCATCTGGCAGGGGAGCAAAGCTAGCAGCCCCACTGGGGACCCAGGCAGCAAAATGCCTGGTAGGATTAGTCAAGGGTCGTATCTCAGAAACATAATTGGAGTTTGCTAAGAGTTGGCTCTTTAGAGGTAGGAGAGTGGACAAGAAGTTACCTTGGATGCTGAATTTGGGAATGGGGAGGAAAATCAAAGTGTTGTAGACTGTTCTTTGTCCATAAATACATTGGTGCTGGAAACTGGCTCTAAAATCAGTTACTTTTGGGGCCTCCCCGGTGGCGCAGCGGTTGAGCGCTGGGTTGCGAAGCTGCCCACAGCCTCTGCAGCGCCGGTTCGATCCTCGGCTGCTCCCCGGCCACCGGAGGAGGGTCCCACATGGCGTGCGGACCTCTCCTGCCACCCGCTGCTCCCCTCAGCAGTGTACTTCGGTCCTTCTGCCTGCTCTGCTCCCCACTCTGGCTCTGGTGAATTCTCTCACCCTCCCGTGCTTCTGACTGTTCTGACTGTACCCAGTGCTTGTATAAATAAATAAATAAAATTAAAAAATAAATAAATAAAACAAATCAGTTACTTTTGAAAACATATCAAAAAAAAAATTGGCAAAGTGGAAATGGTGTGAGGTAGGACAGGACAGCATTGCCAAGCTCAGAGAAAGAAAAACTAATTAGAGAAAGGAGCCAGAGGGGAGAAAGCCAGAAAAAGATGACTGCTTGAGAGGGACAGATTGACAGGGGGCCAAACACAGATCCTGAAAATAACCTCTCAAAAGCACTTTGGCAAGTCCATTTACAGTAGTGTGATTTGCCTGGAGGATTTCCTTTCCTCTCTGTTAGGTTGAGTTTAAAGGTCAATAAATTTCATTATTTTGCATGTAGCTATATCCCTGGTGAAATTAGAAGGTGGTGCTTTCATTTTAGCCTGCTGTTGGCTGGATTAAGATAACAATCACAACAAATAGGTAACTTCAGAGTTGGAAGTCATAGACATAGGATCCCGACAGAATTTCTACTAACTACTACTGTTTGTAGACCATTGGTGTTTTAAGATATTGTGAACAACACATTCATAATATTTGACACTTTAATTTTTACTGTGTAGTGAAGGTATTTTCATCCTTATCTACAGATGAGCCTGGGATTCATTCAAGTGGCTGAGTCTAGATTCTCATCCAATGTGCTGAGTCTAAAATCTAATTTTATATCTTCCATAATAGTGGTATATTAAAATTATTCCCAGGGCACTGCAGTGTCTTTGGTTAGAGGACTGCAGTTCCTTTTCTCTGCTTTTGTTAAAAAGAAAGCCCACAGTTCTAGTGGAAAGATTTGCCTGGCTTTCAAAAGCAGCAAGAAAGAACTGAAGTGCGAGGAGGTGGACTTCAGTTCTATTTCTAACATCCGCCGATGCCTTAGGTACATGCAATATGTGTTTTATTGTGCTCTTAAGGTGAATCAAAGAGCAAAGGGGAACGAGTTGAAGTTTCTATCACAGCTAGAGATTGCAACTCTCTGGGGTCTTCAACCAAGCATTGATCATCTTAATGGAAATTTCCATCGCCCCCACGAAATGGAGGAGCATCTTTTATTTTTAAAGTGGAAACATGGCGAACCCAGAAGTTCTCTGGGTTTATTCTGTCCCCAGGTTCCGAGGTCCCAGTTTTTTAGTACCCCACCCAGTCTGGGTTACCCGGCAGCTACCTTTTCCATTACAATGGCCTTGGGGAGGCTGGCAGACAGGATTAACTGAGAATTTGAAAGGGTGTGTGTGGGCGTGGGGCAGCCCGGAGGGGCGGGCCTAAGGATGGCTGAATCTTATTTATAAATCTAGAGACTCCAAAACTTCCATCTTTTGCTACATTAGGTTTCTTGGCTCCTCTTACTGCTGTGTGGGCTCACTTCACCCCCTCTTTTTTGAATGTTTTTACACCTATAGAAGTTGTGATATTTCTCTTAAGCTCTTCCTCCTAGACACTTAAACCTGGGTCTTTCAGACAATCTAGCTCTTTGGTTTTTTCCCCTCTCCTTCAACTCTACAACATGAGCATGGATCCAGTTAGTCCCCAAAGCCTGCCTTGCCCAGAAACATCCAATTCTGGAGAGTCTTCGCCAATGCCTGAGGTTTATGAATCTGAAGAAAATTATTCATCCTTGCTTCAGCCCTCCGCTGAGATGCCCCACATGGAGAATGGTAAGACAAAATTGAGTCCTTGAAAGCCTAAGTTCCTTAAAAGAAAGGAGGAAAAAGGGGGTGGGGGGAGCTAAGGGCCTTCCACTTATTTTGAGCAATTAAAGTCCATTAACATAAGCAAGTGTCTACTAACCCTCAATTCCTCTCTCACTTGTAACTTGGTGAGTGTCCCAGGTCGGGAGCTGTGGACTGAGAGACTAGAGACAGGGACCGTTCCATCGTGAGTTAACATGTGTAGGCACTGTAGAAACACGATGCGTTATGATGATTGAGTTGATGTGTAAATCTTAGAATGTTGCTGGGCACACAAACGCAGTACTAGGAAATGTTACTGTTAAGCCAGAAGACACCATCACAGCTTGGGAGGGGCGTGTGTGAGCATCACCTTTTGGTTTGCCCATTACTCTAGGAGTACCAGAAACGCAAGGCTCACGGTATGAATCTCACCTTGTTGAAATGTTAACCTTTCTACAAAATTAGCCATAGATTCTTCTCACACCCTGTGAATGTGTGGGTGTTCCTGGGCACCTCTGAGTTTGTAAGCAGCTGCTACACTCAAGTGTCCTCTAAGTCCTAAGGCATCTCCCCATTTTATGGTAAAGATAATTACAGGAGGTATTATCTGCTGACAGCCCGTGGCAAAAGTTCAGATTTGAAACCCAGTTTGACTTAAACCCATACCCTAGTAATTAGGCTTCTAAAGTGGCGTGTGTGGGGTGTTGGAATACTGTAAAATTGGTACCACTTTAAAAAAAAAAAAATCCAACTTAGTAATTGTTAAAGGTTAGATGGTCAAAAGGTATAAACTTACAGTTACAAGTCATGGATGTGCAATGTATTATATATAGTATAGCGACTATAGTAAGTACTGCATTGCATGTTTGGAAATTGTTACAAAAATGGATCTTAAACATTTTCATGGCAGGAAAAATATAACTATGGTAACTGATGTTAACTAGATTTGATGTGATCATTTCGTAATCAATACAAATACTGAGTATGTTGTTTACTTGAAGTTAATGTTAATTCTGAAATAAAAGTATGAAAAAGTCAAATTTAAACCAAGAATACTAATTTTTAATATTTATGGTATAAAATAACAAAATGATTTGATTCCAATTGTGGAGAAGGAATACATAAGCACAATAAGTGCTTAGTTCAAATGCTTCAAGTACAGCTTGGATTGGCAATGAGCAAGTGGACATGCCTACTTCAGCAAGTCAAATGAAGTTAATAGATTGCCTGTTTTTATGCTATAAACCCCACTTACAGTCATTAGTAGAGGGATTTTTTTCTTCCTTAGATTTCTTTCAAGAAGCATGTGGTGACTTTTGCTTTTTGAAGGCTGTCCATTTATTCTATGACTAGAAAGGAATTGGAGGTGGGAATACCTGTGCAGATAAGAATGTAAGTGGCTAAGTCTAGACAGTATAGGAAATTAATTTTTTACGAGTTGCAAAAACAATGTATGCCCAGTCCCAGGCTAGACAACTTCTAGCTCTTAAGTCAGTAAAATTACATGAGGGAGGAATAATTTTGAAGAGAGATCACAGATGAATAAAGTCTCAGAATATCAGTAGGTAGGCAACTTCTCTGCCTGCCTGTGGCTATGCAGTTGCTCCTCTTTTCCTAATAGTGTCTTTTTAAAATGCTAAAAAAAAAAAAAAGGGCAAAGATTTATTTATTTATGCATATAAGAACTGGGGTGTAAGGAGAGGTATGGGGGTTGAGAAGATTCACCAGAAAGAGTGGGGAGCAGAACAGGTATATCTACTGAAATACAGTATTGAGTGGAGCAGCAGTCAAGACAGGAGAGTTCTGCCCCAGGTGGGTTAGTTCCCTAGCCGGGGATAGCACTCCAGTCCCCCTCCCCACTCATAATTTAGAACTTGGGAGTAAATGTGACTTTATATGCTCCCCAGAATCTGTTTAGCGTGTAGTTTAACATAATCTGGAGGTGATGATTAACCCCACAAAAAGGAGGTTTTGGGAGGGACACAGGTGTGGGAGTCAAGCAATCATTCTGATCTTTATGAATTGCCAAGGTGTGGGCTCTGCTTAAAATGCAGTTGTCGGAAGAGACTTGGATCTATCCTGATTCCCAACAATTTATGACATTAGCTTGTCTGTCAAATTGGTGAGGTTGATCATTTTTTAGATTGGCATTGTACACAGATTTTCAGTGTTCAGGGTCACTTAAGGGTGAAATTGTTACCACCCAGCTGTGAGGACTTCATAAGTGCTTTGGAAACAGTAAAGCTTGTCAATATAATTTAATACCTGAGAAGTTTTAGAGAAAAGTGTCATTTTATTCCCAACAGTCTCTCCTCTTCCTTCCTCCATGGATCTGCTTATTCAGGACAGCCCTGATTCTTCCACCAGTCCCAGAGTCAAACTCCTCTCCACTTCTGGAGAGAACAACACAGGGAAGAGGGAAGATAGGGTCCCGGTCAAGAAACAGAAGAGCAGAACTGTGTTCTCACAGACCCAGCTGTATGTGCTCAATGACAGATTTCAAAGACAGAAATACCTCAGCCTTCAGCAGATGCAAGAACTTTCCAGTCTCCTGAACCTCAGTTACAAACAGGTGGGTTTGTGCTGCTGTTGTTATTGCATAAGAAATGAAATAAGGGGGCCTCCCTGGTGGCGCAGCGGTTGAGCGCTGGGTTGCGAAGCTGCCCGTCAGCCTCTGCGGTGCCGGTTCGATCCCCGGCTGCTCCCGGCCAGGCCACCGGAGGAGGGTCCCACATGGCGCGCAGACCTCCCCTGCCGCCCGCTGCTCCCCTCAGCAGTGTACTTCGGTCCTTCTGCCTGCTCTGCTCCCCGCTCTGGCCTGGTGAATTCTCTCACCCTCCCGCGCTTCTGACTGTACCCAGTGCTTGTATAAATAAATAAATAAATCTTTAAAAAAAAAAAGAAATGAAATAAGGCAACTTTGCAGGTGAGGGTTGCTAGTACCTTTCTATGTATTATGTGTTGATGTAACCCTTAATAATTTTATTTTTATTTTTAAAATTTTTAAATATTTATTTATTTATGCATACAATAGCTGGGGTACAAGGCCAGAGATGTGGGGGGTGAGAGAATTCACCAGAGACAGAGTGGGGAGCAGAGCAGGCAGATTGACTGAAATACACTGCTGAGGGGGAGACAGGAGAGGTCTGCTGCACCTTGTGGGTAGCTCCCTCCCCGGGATCTGCTGCAGAGGCTGTGGATTGCTTCATAGTGCTGTGGATTGCTTCACAGTGCGGTGCTTAACCCCCTGCATCACCAGGGAGGCCCTCTTTTTTATTTTTTTTTAAAGATTTATTTTATTTATGTACGCATACAAGAGCTGGGTGTAGGCCAGAGGTGCAGGGGGTGTGGTGCCACGTTGGTGAGAGGATTCACCAGAGACAAGAGTGGGGAGCAGGGCAGGACAGGCTGATCTACTGAAATACACTGCTGAGGAGGATAGGGAGGGAGACAGGAGAAGTCTGCTGCACCAGGTGGGTTAGCTCCCTGGCCAGGATTGAACTCTTGCTGCAGTGGCTGCTCATAGCTTCGTAGTGCTGAAACTTAACCCCTTGTACCACCAGGGAGGCCCCACTAATAATTTTAATATAAAAATATCACCTTTGTAACATTTCATGATCATCTTTCATTCAGTATTGTGTAAATGTCATGATTTACTGAACCAATTACCCTTGCACAAACCAAAATTGTGAAATGTTTTTAGTTTTTCCTTAATTATTAAAAGCCAATCTTGCATCTTCCAGGTGAGGAGAGTCCCAAGCTAACAATGGATTTTGCATTTTGAGTAAAATTGGAATCTTTTGCATTTATCTGTGTATATTCAATTACTAATGAAACTAATCATTATTTCTGTATTTATTGACCATTTTATTCAGTCAAATATGTTTTTCTATCACTAATGCCCCATTTAGGAAGTCCTATTCCATCTTTTGTAATACATACATTTTTTTTCCTTCCCATTTTGTGATCTTATGAACCACTGGGAAATTTCAGTTTATTTTGTGCTACAATATGACTTGCTATTTTCTAAATAGTTGTCCTAGTATATATCTTACCATTATCAGTTTATTTTTTGTTTGTTTGTTTATTTATTTATACATGCACTGGGTACAGTCAGAAGCGCGGGAGGGTGAAAGAATTCACCAGAGCCAGAGCGGGGAGCAGAGCAGGCAGAAGGACCTAAGTACACTGCTGAGGGGAGCAGCGGGCGGCAGGAGAGGTCTGAGTGCCATGTGGGACCCTCCTCTGGTGGCCGGGGAGCAGCAGGGAGCAGCAGCCGGGGATCCAACCAGCGCTGCAGAGGCGGCAGGCAGCTTCGCAACCCGCAGCGCCACCGGGGAGGCCCACCATTATCAGTTTAAATACAAGTAATGTGCTTAGATGGGAGAATCTTTTTTTTGGGGAGGGGGACCTGGAAACAAATTTTTAACATTTCATATTCTTTATTTTATGTTATATTATATATTTTTTACACAATTTTTCATTTTTGCACAATGTATGCATTTTTATCTTGGTTATATTTCCCATACAATTCCCACCCCCCTTATTTTAACCCTAATTCCTTCTCTCCCCCTGTGTCTCTGGTTTATAGTTGTCGATTTTGATTTTTACTTTATTATAATTATAGTCTTTTTCCTGGTCCCTTGTTTAGGTTTTCTAAATTACTGTTATGACTGAGATCATCCGGTATTTTTCTTTTTTTTTTTTTAATTTATTGTATCATTTTTATTTTTTTTTTCCTTTTTAAAGATTTATTTATACAAGCACTGGGTACACCAGAGCCAGAGCCAGAGCAGGGAGCAGAGCAGGCAGAAGGACCGAAGTACACTGCTGTGGGGAGCAGCGGGCGGCAGGAGAGGTCTGCGCGCCTTGTGGGAGCCTCTCACCGGCGGCCGGGGAACTAGGGGAACTAACCAGCGCTGCAGAGGCTGCGGGCAGCTTCGCAACCCAGCGCTCAACCGCTGCGCCCCTGGGGAGGCCCTGTATGGGAGAGTTTTAATTAAAACTTACCTTTAAAAGAAAACCTAAAAAATAAATAAGTAATAAAAAAATACCTTACCTTTAACTGTGACTGGTATGAGCGGTGAACCCTTTGAAAAGGGGGATGAGTAGACACTTGAATGAGAACTTAATCTGTTAGATTTATTAAACAAAAAACAGTCACCTGACTTGAGGGACTTGCAATTCTATTCAGCCAATGCTAGTTTAACGACTTTGGTACAAAGGACTCCAGAATTCAATTTTTGTTCCTGAGCTTTAGATACTTGTAGTTTCCAGGGAAAAAATGTTAACAAATATTCTTCCATCCCTAGCACATTTGCACTATACTAGTATTTTTATGTTTTAGTGTTAAACCTTTTTTTCTGCAGGTAAAGACCTGGTTCCAAAATCAGAGAATGAAATGTAAGAGGTGGCAGAGGAGCAGCTGGCCAAAGAGCGGTGTGACTCAGGTATGAGGAAGCATTTATTTTTTCGCTTTCCTTACAATGACCGTTCATTGTTGTCCATTGCTGAAGCAGACCACCCCAACCACAGACAATTCTGATTTTCCTCCAACACTTAGTTAATCCACCATTCTCTTTCAGAAGCTCTCGGCACCTACAGACTACACCAGCCTCTATTCCTATCACCAGGGTTGCCTGATGAACGCTCCTGAAAGCCTTCCAATATGGAGCAACCAGACCTGGAGTAACCCACCTTGGGGCAGCCAGCCCTGGAGCAACCAGCCCTGGTGTGCTCAGCCTTGGAACAACCAGAGCTGGAACCATCAGACCTGGAACAGTCCATTCCTCAGCTCTGGGGAGGACCCCCTGCCACCCTTGCTCCAGCTCCAACAAAATTTCTCTCTCAGTGATTTGGAGGCCACCTTGGAAATTTGTGGGGAAAACCATAACATTATACAGCCACCCACTAAGTATTTTAGTACCCAGCAAATCATGGATTTATTCCCGAATTATTCCATGAATGCACAGTCTGAAGATGTGTGAAGATGGGTATATTTATATATCCTCAATTTGGGCAGTGGCTGTTACTTCTCCTAGGATTTTTCTTTTAAGAGTTCTGTATTTCTGCCTTTATAGCCTGGTTCTCAACATGCCTAGTGTGCCAACGAGTGTGAGGGGGTAGGGTGGGGTGAGGTGGGGGCTGCACATTTGAATACTGAATCCGAAGTTTCAGAGGTTTCTGAGGGCTCGACTGCAGGGCATCATAAAAGTTGTCTCTACTATAGATATCTAGATATGATACTTGTCTGAATATCTTTGGGATCTAGTATCTAACCTCAAAAATAGGAAGCTAAAACACAAAGCTATGTAATATGAAGGATTCTTTTCTGGGATTGGGAGACTAGTTAAAAACCTCAGTTGTTAAGGTGAAGGGTTAAGTTATGATGTGCTTCATTGATTACCTCTGTCCACTTGGTTCTGTGTTATTATACCCCCTAATTTGTTTGTGCATATTTTAGAAAGTTGTTTTGTGTTGATGCATCCTGATGACAGTACCCCTTGGCTTAGTTGGTTTAGACTATATAAGCACAAATAAAAGATGTTTATTTTGCCATTAATTGTCTCCACCCTGACTTCATTCAGTGGTTCAATGAGTAAAATTTCAGCTAAACTTGGATCTTATACATTTCTGATGGGAGGGGGAGGGAAACGTGAGGCAGGGAAGTTAACTGAAATTTTCTGACCATGAGAGAGGAGAGCTACTATTTTATTTTTTTAAGATTTATTTATTTATGCATACAAGCACTGGGGTACCAGCCAGAGGTGTGGAGGGTGAGAGGGTTCACCAGAGACAGAGTGGGGAACAAAACAGGCAGATTGACTGAAATACACTGCTGAGGGGAGAAGCAGGTGAGTCAGGAGAGGTCTGCTGCAACTTGTGGGTCTCTTCCCTGGCTGCTGATAGCTTCATAGGTTGTGTCTTAACCCCTTGCACCACCAGGGAGGCCCCAGAGCTGCTATCTTAAAATTGAGTAAAGGAAGATAACCCGGTGTATAGTGCGAGGGAAGTGTGGTTATTTGTGCTGAATGTGGCTGGGAGTACCATATCTGGAAGAATCTGGATAGGAAAGAGATAAGCAGAACTCTTGACCTGTGTCAAGAGGCTAAATGAAAGGGCAGCAGGGGAGAGTCAAAGAGTGTTAAGAAAGTTCACTCAAGCCATAACCTCTCAAGTCTTGCCCATTGTTCCAGCATATTTCAATAAATCCTTTCTATTCCCCCCAAAAAACCTCAAAGGAATTTCTAAGTGCCAGCTCTTATTTTTTAGGGCACTGTTAGATTTGCAAATTACAAAAGCACAATTTAATCTCTTAAAATGTACAAGTCTATAAATGCATTATAAATGCATATATGACAACACTTAACAAAATTGGATCAGAAAGCAATATACAAGAAAATTCTAAGGTGAGTTTGAAATTTTTAGGAGTCCTTTCTTAACTCCCCTATTATGGGTTGAGCGATGCAAGCCCTGGATGGGCGCACTGTCATTACTCTTTATTTTTTTAAAGATTTATTTATTTATACAAGAACCCAGGTACAGGTCAGAAGTGGGAGAGGGTGAGAGGATTCACCAGAGACTGAGCAGGGAATAGAACAGGCAGACTGATGAAACACTGCTGAGGGGAGACAGGAGAGGTCTGTGGCGCCACGTGGTGATCTCGCTGGCTGGCTGGGGGATGGAACCTGCGCTGCAGAGGCTGTGGACAGCTTCACAGCACTGTGCTCAACCGCCTGCGCCACCAGGGGAGGCCCCTTTACTTAGTTCTTGCCCCAGGGAAACCTCCAGTTTTCTAAGGCAGCAAAGAATCATCAGCAGAGCCCTTTTCCCAGCCTTTTTCCTTGTGGTTCCCCCAAATTCCCCTTATCGCTCTAAAATGGCCAATTCAATTACCCTAGATATTTAGCAAAAGAGAGTCAGATAATTTATTTCTTTCATTTTCAACAGGTATTTGAGTGTTGTGCCAAACTTTGCAGTAGGAACTGTGAATGAATCATAGTACAGAAAGTATTGATTGCACAATTAAACAAGTACTTGAAATCTTTTCAAGACAATAGGTCACATCTGACTATTTTACAGAATTCTTGGCTCTAACTAAATGTACCTAATGAATGAAAGTCTGAAAGCAAGTTGTGAGAGCCTAGAAGCTTTTGAAAATAATGCTGTTAAAGACACAACCTAGGACACCCCAAGCTCAGCTCTTAACTACTTAACCGTGCAGTCTAACTGCTTGGAATTAAGTTCAACTGTAAGACTTTGGCAATAGACCCAGAGTGGCTAGAAATTTAGGAATGGTTAGTGACACAAAAGGACAGAAGCCCTTACGTTTAAAACATGCTAGATACTTGAGAGGAAAACAAGATAGAAAAGATGGATTTGTGATGTTCATTTTCTTTGTTTTTGGAAATGAGCCTTTTTTAGAAAAGTCATTTATCATTCCTTCTATCAGTCAGTGGATATTTAGGGTGAAGAAGGAAAACCTAGGCAGAGGGCGAGTTATGAACAACCATCAAGAGACTAAAAAGTGTTGACCTAATTTTCTAACAGGATCTTTTGATGGCAAAACAAGTCCTTGCTATTGTTATAGGACAGGGAGAGGGGCCAAAGTGAATTTAGTCATTTCTATTCAGTGATAAACAATAGTTCAGAATATATTCCTACAGATACTTTAGTGTATATATTGAAGAGAACACTCTTTTCTAACATAATATGGGGTGGTTTGAATTTAATTGGATATGTTGTAGCAGGATTATTACAGACATTCTCTTAAAGCTAGCTCTTTGACTTGGCATATTTTCAAGTTTTCTGTAAGTCAGAATTTGGATACATCTGTGGAAGTTTTAACCGATAAATTAAAAAACTGATTCCTTATTTTATTTAAATCTTTGTCAAATATTCTCTATCAAAACAAGGATATGAAGAATAGAGTGGAATTCAGGTATTCGAACAAGGGAAAAATAAAGCTTTTTGATTCAGTCTAACACCTAATATGACTTTGTTATTCCCTTAAAGCTATACATGAAAATATTAAAACAAGATCATTGTGTGAAGTTCGCTTCCTCAGCATCACTTAATTTGGGTTCTAGACATTTCCTTAATCACACGGGACACAAATTGTAACACATTTTCTGTCCGATAAGGGATTACATCATGCATTTTGTTCTGCAATTTGTTTTTCTGCGTAAGAATATAAACAAAATTGACTTGGAATTGCACACTGTTGGGATTGGCTACCCTTTTGTGCTGATTTATTGAAAGTACAGGCCACAATGACTGTTTTACCGCATGTAGTCTGTATGTATACGTAGTTATACCAAAAGGGCTAAAATATCACAGAATAAAGTTTGAAATGGTGGAGCAACTTCACCAAGCCACCATAACTTGTAAACGCTGCCGAAAAGAATTAGAAATTAAAATTCAATTTAAAACCTTTTCGCTTACCCCCCCCACCTTTTTTTGGGGGGAGGGTCACTAGTCACCAAGCATATAAATTAGTATCGTGATAGCTGGAAATAAGGTAAAAGGTAAATTATTAACCAGCCAAACTCCATCTTTTCATATCCTTTCAAAAACCTTAACTTTCCGTTCTCCTTACCAAAGGAGAAGGGGTTTGTTACTTATAGTGTCATTTTAGTTTGTTATATTTTAGCTTTTAAAATTCACTTGATTTTAGTCTTCCTCTTGCATTTCCGTTTCAGTTTGTACCGGGAGGAAAACTGCACCCTGTATTGAGTTTCCAGGCAGTCAAGAGTGGGATGAGTATGGGTCTGACTGAATTTCAAGCACCCAATGCTCAGGGCAAAAGACAAGTTTAATTCTGCTCTGAGTCATCCTATTCAGAAAACTTGTTGTCTGCAGGGAAAAAACAACCTTTGACCGCGACCCCAAAGGTGGAGACCGACTCCTGCCAGACATGCAGGAAGGGGGGGAAGGGCCAGCGGTAAATACTGCTTGCCTCCTGGGGCCTCGAGAGTTTTGCCTCTGGCGGGAGATAAAGGATATTTGTTAAATAAAGAAACCAATTAGGGTAGACAAAGGCTTCTGGCGCAGGAAGTTAGCTCGTGTAAGGATATCAAAATGTGGGCATTTGAATAGGTTCCTCAGGGTGAGGTTGAAGTGAAACCTGGTGGAAAAGAAGAAATGGCTGGTCGCGGTTCCCGGGCGGTTGGTGCCACCTGGGGTCCTGGAAACTTGCCCTTGAGGATTCCGAAACTGAAGAGCCTCCTGCAGTGGTCACTACCTCCAAATAGACTAGCAAGTAGGCCAGCCAACAAAAGTCCACACGGGTCAGTCAGATGCTAGGAGGCCTGGAGAACCAGGCTGTCGCGCCTAACGCACTTAGATGCAAGAGGCCTAGAGAGAGTGGTTACAAGACTAGGTAGGGGCTGAGGCGGAGAAGGCCTGCATGAGCGAGGGCCTGCATCCTGCAAAAGGAATGTGGCTGGACCGCATGGCCCAGATTGCTCTGTGAGACACCAAAGGATGCACTGGCCACAGAAGTAGCCCTCTTCAGCTTGAGAGCAGCTATGGAATTGACTTTTACCACCTGGTAGAATTTATGTGGGGTGGCAGTAAGGCTATTTAATGTTAGACCAAATAAGAGTTTTAAGCCCTCTAGCTCCTCCATGTGTTTCTATGCTGTGTACACACGTGCTCTGCTTAGTCAAATCCAGTCTTACTAGTTACTAACTTATCTAGAGTTAACTTAATGCTTCTTACTTGTTATATAAACTTCCTTTGGTCTCCATAGTCAAAGTGGACATTCTCAGGCAATAAAGTAAAATGCCAATTCTGGGAAATATATAGGACTGAAGTTGTGGATAAATGGGCACCCTCAAAGTTCTAAAGGGAGACTAACTGGGTATGGCCTTCTGAAATAAAATCGTAAAAGGGTCAAGTCCAGGTTTTTCTGCAGTTAGAACATACCCAAGTTAAAATCCCAGCTCCACCATTTATGACCTTGGGCACAAGTTTTACTTTACAACCTTTTGGGCCTCAATTTCCTTGTATGTAATGTTTGAGATTATTTCAAAAGGCTTCTGTGAGGATTTACTAATCTTTGAATAAGTTTTTTCTAGCTTATAGAATATATGCAACAAATGTCAGTTATGTTCATGAAATGTAAAATGTATATATTTTTTGGTCCATGCCTAGGAATTTATACTCAGACTTATACACAACCATATAAAGATACTCACTATAAGTCATTGCTCAAAAACAAATTTCTTTCAGTCTAAATGTCCATCAGTTGGACTTTCATTAAATATGTCCTGTTATTTCCACATGTTGGAATATTTACACAGCATAAAAATGAGGCAGATATAGATGTATGGGGAAAAATCTATTCTTAAGGTAAAATGGCAAATTTTTTTTCACACTTTAAAAGAGCAGGTTTATTAGGAAAAGGAGAAAAAGACAGGCACCTGCATGTTCAAAGGTAGGCAGGAGAGCTGCCGCTGCTGTTTCACAGAAAGAAAAAAAGGCAACTTATTTTATAAGATCAGCTGATTTTCACAAAAATGTGAAAAAAATATATATAAACCAAAAGCAGTGTTTAGCTCTAGAAAGTAAAATCATGAAAAAATTTTCTTTTTATTACTAGAATTTTTTTTTTACAAAAGATTTATTTATTCATTTATTTATTTATTTTATGAAAGATTTATTTATTTATGCATACAAGAACTGGGGTACAGGCCAGAGGTGTGGGAGGGTGAGAGGATTCACAAGAGACAAAGTGGGGAGCAGAACAGGCAGATGCACTGAAATTCGCTGCTGAGGGTAGTAGCGGGCTAGATAGTAGAGGTCTGCTGCACCATGTGGGTTATCTCCCTGGCTGGGGATTGAACTCATGCTGCAGTGGCTGCCCATAGCTTCATAGTGCTTTGCTGAGACTTAACCCCTTCTTAATCCCTTGAGCCACCAGGAACACGTCCCCTTCCCCCTACTCACACACACACACACACACACACACACACACACACACACTTTTGGGCAAAACTACAGAAGCCAACATAAAGTTCACTTGGGTCACACCTCCCCCCAGTGGCCCAATGCTGCTTTGGACTCACCAGACTCCCTTTTTTTTTTTTTTTTTTAAATTTTTTTGTTTTAATAGAGGCATGTTTTATTTATTTATTTTATTTGTTTGTTTTGTTTATACATGCACTGGCTACAGTCAGAAGCGCGGGAGGGTGAGAGAATTCACCAGAGCCAGAGTGGGGAGCAGAGCAGGCAGAAGGACTGAAGTACACTGCTGAGGGGAGCAGCGGGCGGCAGGGGAGGTCTGCACGCCATGTGGGATCCTCCGCTGGTGGCCGGGGAGCAGCCGGGGATCGAACGGGCGCCGCAGAGGCCGCGGGCAGCTTCGCAACCCAGCGCTCAACCGCTGCGCCACCGGGGAGGCCCTCACCAGACTCCCTTTTAGAACTTTTGGGAAGGTTCCTGTTCATCACAATCTCAAGGAAAAGGGAGGATGCTCAGGAATATTCTGTAATTAAAATAGTTCAAGATAGGACCTCCGCAGTGGCCCAGGTGTTAGAGGCTCAGCGCTATCACCAGCAACTACAGCATGAGTTCAATCCCCAGGCAGGAAGCTAACCCACATATGGTGCAGCTGACCTCTCCTGTTTTGCCTGCTGCTCCCCTTAGCAGTGTATTTCAGTAGATCTGCCTATTCTGTTCCCCATTCTGTCTCTGGTGAATGCCCTCACCTCCTGCATCTCGGGTCTACACCCTAGTTCTTGTATGCATAAATCTTAAATAAATTAATTTTAAAAAGTTCAAGATGGGCCTCCCTGCTGGCGCAGCGGTTGAGCGCTGGGTTGCGAAGCTGCCCGCAGCCTCTGCAGTGCCGGTTCGATCCCCGGCTGCTCCCCGGCCACCAGAGGAGGGTCCCACATGGCCTGCAGACCTTTCCTGCCTCCGCTGCTCCCCTCAGCAGTGTGCTTCGGTCCTTCTGCCTGCTCTACTCCCCACTCTGGCTCGGTGAATTCTCTCACCCTCCCTCGCTTCTGACTGTACCCAGTGCTTGTATAAATAAATAAATAAATCTTAAAAAAAATAAATTAAAAAAATAAACAAATAAACAAAATTAAAAAGTTCAACATACCAACCTACAATGGTAATTAGATGTGCCAATATGCTTAATGAATTGGGGTTGAGAGGGGATTCTCCTAAAGGCAACCAACTGGAAACCCTAAGAGGGGGGAAAAATGTTGAGGCCGTACAAATGACACTCATTTATACAAGTGACTCAAGTACAGAGGTTCTAAATCATGCAATGAAGGAAACTTGCAAACAATCTTGGCAGTGTGGTCAGGTATTATTCTGGGAGTACAAATGGCTGAGGACCAGCAGAAAAGAGATCTGTTATTATCAGATTTTAACTGAAAGTTTATCGTTCATCTTATTTTTCTCTCATCTATCTTTTTTATTTATTTTTATTTTAAAAAAAGATTTATTTATTTATACAAGAACTGGGGTACAGGCCAGAGACGTGGGGTTGAGAGGATTCACCAGAGAGATAGAGCGGGGAACAGAACAGGCGGATTGGCTGAAATACACTGCTGAGGGGAGCAGTGGGTGAGACAGGAGAGGTCCACCTTGCTATGTGGGAATCTCCCTGGTTGGCCAGGGATCGAACCCACGCTGCAGAAGCTGTGGACAACTTCACAGCACTGTGCTCAACCACCTGCACCACCGGGGAGGCCCCTGTCACATCCTCTTTTGATATATGACCGGGAAGACTGGGGGGGAATGCAGGAAGAAAAGCTAAACATTATATGCTAAAATGTGCAGGAAGAATATGCACTCCTTGAACAAATGTTAAATTTTTGCCATTTAATATAGACTTTGTTCTCTTTAAATTTGTTTAAATTGAGGTATAACAGACATCTAGTAGTTTCAGTTTGTTCAACAAATAGATTTGGTATTTGGATTCACTGCGAAGTGATCACTACTATCAGTCTAGTTAACACTTACCGTACATACAATTGTGAATTCTCTGCCTCATTTTTTTTTTAAGATTTATTTATGTATGCATACAAGAACTGGTGTACAGGTCAGAGGTGCAAGGGGGGAGGTGAGAGGATTCACCAGAGACAGAGTGGGGAGCAGAACAGGCAGACTGACTGAAATACACTGCTGAGGGGAGCAGCGGGTGAGACAGGAGAGGTCTGCTGTGTTATGTGGGTTATCTCCCTGACTGGGGATGGAACTCATGCTGCTGAGGCTACGGATAGCTTCATAGTGCTGCATCTTAACCCCTTGTGCCTCCAGGGAGACCTCGGTTTTGAATTTAATGACTTGTTTTATGATCCAGCACATTGTTCTTCTTGGTGAACATTCCACATACATTTGAAAATAATGTGTTCTTTGGTTGTTGGGTGAAAGTGTCTAAAATGCATTTTAAGTAAAGGTGGTTGCTAATGTTGTTCAGATGTATTCCTTGTGGATATTTGATTGTCCCTATTTCTGAGAGGTGGTGGTTAAACTCTATTTTAATTTGTTTCTTCTTTCTTTAGTTTTGTCCATGTTTGCTTCATGATTCTTAAGTAGTTTTGACCTAAGATTAGACATTAGGTCTTCCTGATGTATTGATTTATATTATTTCTTAAAAATTACTTTATAGGGCCTCCCTGGTGGCGCAAGGGGGTAAGCACTGCACTACGAAGCAATCTGCAGCTTCTGCAGCATGAGTTCGATCCCTGGCCAGCCAGGGTGAGGCATGACCTCTCCTGTCTCACCCGCTGCTCCCCTCAGCAGTGTATTTCAGTTGATCTGCCTGTTCTGTTCCCCACTCTGTCTCTGGTGAATCCTCTCACCCTCTGCCTCTTTGGCCTGTACCCCAGCTCTTGTATGCATAAATAAATCTTTAAAACAATTACTCTATAATTCTATTATTTTCTTTTAATATTCCTTCTCCCTGTACATTCTCAGTATAGTTTGATATCTTCCCTTTCTATCTTCAATCCATGACAAATCTCCAGCTATCCACCAAAACTGTTCCTGTCAACTCACCTGTGAATTCCATATTGATAAATCCAATGGCAACTCTCAGTTCTTTTTTTTTTTTTAAAGATTTATTTATGCATACAAGCATTGGGTACAGCCAGAAGCACGGGAGGGTGAGAGAATTCACCAGAGCCAGAGCGGGGAGTAGAACAGGCAGATTGAAGAAGTACACTGCTGAGGGGAGCAGCGGGCGGCAGGAGAGGTCTGCACGCCATGTGGGACCCTTGCCCAGCAGCCGGGGATCAAACTGATGCTGCAGAGGCTGCGGGCAGCCTCACAACCCAGCTCAACCACTGCGCCACTGGGGAGGCCCAACTCTCAGTTCTTATCTTACTAAGGAGGATATCAGCCTTTCTGTAATAAAAGTAAACCACATGTTAAGATAAAAATTCAATTAGCAGAAAAGATGCTTAATGTTTAACTCCTTATACAAACATAGCTTTGTAGATATCCAATATTACACTCTTCTTTATTCTTCTAAGCAGTGTAATTCTTTTTGTTTTCTGTGTGTATTTGGCTTCTTTTCTAATATATGTTATCAGAACCCTTTTCACATTATGTTATCAGATAATATACCTTTCCAGTAACCTTTTTGGAGTTTGTTAATTTATGATAAGGTCTACCTTTTCCTTACCTAAGCATCAAATTGTCTAATCTTTCATACTGATGTCAAGAAACTCCCTTTTCTCTTTACTATTCTACAAATCTTGGTGTGGGTGTGTGGTATTTTCATGTATATAAAATACATACAATATGTAATTTTCATTTAAAAGTCTGGGTGCTTGGCCTCCCTCGTGGCGCAAGAGGTTAAGTCTCAGTACTCTGAAGCTATCCACAGCCACTGCAGCATGAGTTCGATCCAGGGCGCCACCCTCATGGTGCAGCAGACCTCTCCTATCTCGCCCGCTGCTCCCCTCAGCTGTGTATTTCTGTAGATCTGCCTGTTCTGCTCCCCATTCTGTCTTTGGTGAATCCTCTCATGCCCCGCACCTCTGGCTTACACCCCAGTTCTTGTATGCATAAATAAACAAATCTTTACAGATTTACTGAAATACACTGTTGAGGGGAGCAGTGGGTACAACAGGAGAGGTCTGCTGTGCCATGTGGGTTAACTCCCTGGCTGGGGATCGAACTCATGCCATAGTGTCTGGCGATTGCTTGATAGTGTTGAAACTTAAACCCCTGGGCCACCAGGGAGGCCCCAAACAATTGCTTTTTGATCCATTTAGAGGAGACAAGTATGGCCCTTTCTCTGTTAGTAATGGCTGCCCACTCTGTTCTAAAAATGTCTCCCCATATGTTGACTTTTCACAGTGGTAATGGATATAATTCTTTAAATCACCTCTCTTAAGCAAAATGAAATTTTTCAATAAATATTCCTGGAAGAGTAAGAAGACTTTAATAATTTTTTTTAATGATTTATTTTTATTTACTTATGAATACAAGAACTGGGGTGTAGGCCAGAGGTGCGGGGTATGTGGCGTATGTGTGAGAGGGTTCACCAGAGACAGAATAGGGAGCAGAACAGGAGGATCTACTGAAATACACTGCTGAGGGGAGCAGCGGATGAGACAGGAAAAGTCTGCTGAGCCATGTGGGTTAACTCCCTGTCCAGGGATCAAACTCAGGCCACAGGGGTGATAGCAGGAATCCTTAACCCCTATTCCACAGGGAGCCCCTAAGGAGACTTCTAATTGTCCCAGGGGCTACACCATAGGTCAACAGTGTAGTGGAGGGGACACCTGGAGTTGTCCCCACTGAGCCCTGCACCCAGAGTGCAAGCTCCCTCAGCCACTCACTGTCCCCCAAACCAGTCGAGGTAATTGCTTTCCACAAACCCTAAATCTGACTGCCTCCGAACACTTACCTATTTGGTAAAAAACTATGGCTCACTGGAAAGTTGTTCCTTGCTTGCCTGGGACTTCACACCAACTTTGGTCAGCACAAGCCTGTATGTTTCTCGCCTAGACAATGAACTGCAAGTGCTTCTAGTAGAGCTGAGCTTCAGCATCCAAGTTTGTCCTTCCTCAGATACTCTCCCTCAGCTCCAGTTCTTACATCTTTTTTACTTTTTTTTTGGCCAGAGATGTGAGGGGTGAGAGGATTCACCAGAGACAGAGTGGGGAACAGAACAGGCAGATATGGCTGAAATACACTGCTGAAGGGAGCAGCAGGCGAGACAGGAGAGGTCTTCTGCACCATGTGGGTAGCTCCCTGGCCGGGGATTGAGCTCATGCTGCAGTGGCTGTGGATAGCTTCATAGGTTGCATCTTAACCCGCTGTGCCACCAGGGAGGCCCTAGCTTGATATTCTTTAAACTTTCTTTTTTTTTTTTTTTTTTTTTAAAGATTTATTTATTTATTTATACATACAAGCACTGGGTACAGTCAGAAGCACAGGAAGGTGAGAGAATTCACCAGAGCCAAAGCGGGGAGCAGAGCAGGCAGAAGGGCCAAAGTACACTGCTGAGGGGAGCAGTGGGCGGCAGGAGAGGTCTGCGCGCCATGTGGGACCCTCCTCTGGTGGCCGGGGAGCAGCCGGGGATCGAACTGGCACTGCAGAGGCTGCGGGCAGCTTCGCAACCCAGCGCTCAACCGCTGCGCCACTGGGGAGGCCCCCTTTTTTTTTTTTTTTTTTAAAGGCTACATAGTTTTTTTTTTTTTTTTTTAAAGATTTATTTATTTATTTATTTATACAAGCACTGGGTACAGTCAGAAGCACGGGAGGGTGAGAGAATTCACCAGAGCCAGAGCGGGGAACAGAACAGGCAGAAGGACCGAAGTACACTGCTGAGGGGAGCAGCGGGCAGCAGGAGAGGTCTGCGCGCCATGTGGGACTCTCGCCCATCCTGGCGGCTGGGGATCGAACCGGCACTGCAGAGGCTGTGGGCAGTTTCGCAACCCAGGGCTCAACCGCTGTGCCACCTGGGAGGCCCTAAACTTTCCTTGTTTAAATCAATGTGTGGTTTCTGTCTTTTGATGGAAGTCAGATTGATACTTAGTAAACATCAAAGCCGATTATGTCAGTGTGCTGGGCATGAGCAAGACAAACAAGGAACTTGCTTTTAGGGACCTAAGACTGCACTGGCTGCTGATTAACACCTAACTCGTAAGCAAAATATTCAGGGAGAACACTCCAAGCACAAGGGAACAGGTCTAAAGAGGAAGTCTAAAGAAATGACAATGAATTTGATATGTATGAGAACAAAGGCCAGGGGCTAGAGATTTCAGTGGATAGAATAACAACAGATGAAGTGGACGAAGCAAGCCTTAGGTAGGGTAACCATGACTGTCTGCCAGGGCATTTTTGAGAATGAATGCAGCCTATTCAGTCACACCAGGGCAGTAGCAGTAATCTGGGATGTACCATCACCTGATAGGCCATTAGAAAGGAGTCTGGATACCCCTAAGTGTGATAAAATGCAATCAGATTTTCAGCAAAAGTCTAACATGGTCCAGTTTTAAGAGATTACTTTGGTTATGTGGAGAACGAATTAGAGCCAGTGCTCATTTAAGGGGCATAGATTCCTGGAAACAGCAACTTTAAATGAAATGAAATCTGGTGAAGAAGACAGGTTCCCAAATGGATCCACATTGGCAGGGACTTTTTTCTCATCAATATTTTGGTAGATTTGGGGTGTTTCATTCCCTCTAACATGCTAAGTACCACAGTGTAAGGCTATCTCTGGGGAGTCAGGAAGGCCTTATGGAGCTCACACTGGGGCTGAGTAGAGATAAAAGTAGCCATTCACATGTTTGTAGTAAGTAAATGAAAATGGAGGGAATGAAGGCACCGGGATGTTTTCACCTAAAAATGGTAATCACTTGGTCCTGGCGGGGGAGTATAACTGACAGGAGGAAGTAGGAAAGAGCATAGGAGAAAACCAGAACTTTCACTGGGGAAAGAAAGCAACATCATTAATGTTCAAAGCAACGCACTAAGGCTTATTCACTTAACCGGCATCTAAACAATATTGCTGTCTTCATATTCTAAAAAAACCTGCTCAGCCACAGCAGGTCCCAAGCGGCCAAACCAAGACTTAAAGCTGATTTTGTTAAAGGACAAAAACAAAACAAAGCCAGACCTGTGATGTCGTATGTACATTCAGAATTTTTATTTCAAAACAAAGAACCACAGTAACATTAATAGAAAATCCATTTGGAAATACTCACAAAGGGAAAACTTCCATAATGCATTACTACCAAACACCGTTTTTTGAGGAGCCAGAAGCAAAGGTGCAGTTAGAGGAACCTCACCAGTTCCAGCCAAGCCCCATTGCAGTTATAAGACTTACTACGACCAGAGGGAATGAGAACTAAAATACTGTCATAGGCAAGGGTTTGGTTAATTGATCTGAAATATGTAAGCACCAAGGAGGGAAGGGAGATCAAGCAAACTATGAAAAAGGGAAGAGAGGGTAAGTATCTTCAGGGACTAATCTCCATTTATTCAAGCTCAGGGAAACTAGATGATTATGGAGGTGTCCTGTTGAGCTTCGGCAAGCCTTAACCCCTCCATCTCATCCACGTCTCCGAGATGCTCCAGCGCTAGAAGTCTTCAGCTTATTTCTTATCCCCTTAAAAGAATGCCTCCCTCTCCCCTAAGACTCCCCCACTGCACCCCCAAAAGGTAACATCCCAATGTCACTCTTCCCTACTCCCATTACCTGAGTCTAGAGTGAGGTGGAGTCTTCCACCTTAATCTCAAGATTTAGGGAGCTCCTCCCTCCCACTCTCCAACAAGGAAAGGCAGCCAGATGAGATGGAACTGTACAGTTCGGAAGAAAACCAGATGCAAATTCCACCCAACAGAGGCAGTGTTATTTCTATAGAGGGCAGAGTTTTAACACAGTCAATCCAAAGGGGCTATAGGAACACAGAGGAAGCAAGTTACCAATACTTCCACCTAGAGCAAAGTGACAGTGCACATACATTCATACTCAAGTGTGGGCCACACTGCACGTTACTCACACTAGTTTAAATGTGGTCTGTAGGTGACTCAAGTCCTCCAAGGGCACTTGACATAACACTATGGTAACATGGTAACAAGGGTAACTTGACATGGCAAGCCATCAACAAGCATGCGATGACCCTAAAGTAACATACGAACTAGTAATAACCTTTATTATCTAATAACCAGAGCTGAGGTTTCAAATTCCAAGTTTGCTTGAACATTCTCCTCTGAATTTTTTTTAAAGCTACAGGTCAAAAACAACACAACCAACTAAAATCTCCTAAAAAACAAAATGGAGAAATATCGAATACTTGAAAAAAAAAAGAGTCCACTACAAGAGAAAGAAGTTGTTTGGTCCAGTGAGGGGAAGAGAGGATTTGGAGAAATAATATTCCCTTCTCTGGACTCCATTAAAATTAGATCCCATCGACCACCATTACCTACAATGCCCATTTTGGTAATAACCCCAGATTTCAAGTAATAACTACATATAATCTTAAAGAGAAAAGTCCCGAAGGAAACCAGTAGCTTCTTTATACAGGCACATGACTTTTCTGAGAAATAACTCTTCATAGTTTCCATCTGAAATTGTTAAGAGGCACCGTGCAAACTTCCCACACCCTTTCCAATGCATATTCCATTTCTCGATTCTTCCTCTATTGCACCGTAACCTCTCCAGCAATCTCCCACCATATAACTTCTCTTTAAACACCTCCTTCTAACACCTCCCTCTAACCTCAATTTCCTTATGTTTTCATTATTTGATAAAATTACTTTACTTTACATTTAAAAAAATAAACATTTATGCCATAAAACCAGAAGATAAAATAAATAAAACACAAGTTATTTTGCTCTGCAGAGCTGTATGGAAGTGAGGAAGGTGCTCTTCGATAATCCTTCTCTGCTCACACTCTCATGTATGCATGTTTCCTGGTAAGTCTAAGTTTGGGGGAACTGCACCCTCGCTCTTACTCCCCCATAGGTTCTCGTGAGGCAATATTGGAACCTAAGAGAAGAAGAGCTGGCAAAGCTGTCAAATGCCAAGTGGCCAATCCCGCCTAAAGTGAAGGTAGGTTCACTTGGTCTCTCCTAAACAGAAGAGAGTGTCCAAGAAATGAAATATTTAAAAAGCCAGCGAGAATACAACTAACCCCAGAGTTGAGCCCACGAGCACACTCTGAGTGCTCATGAGTGTGTGGGATGAGAAAGGAATCACGTAGCAGCATTCAGAAACAGTCCTGGGTCACAACCTGATGAGGTCTCCCCCTCAGTCAGGGAGAGGTCATTTTTTCATGTCGGGAGGGAGGTGGGCAGGAGATATGGCTTAGACATTGGTGCTGGCCTCTTTAGTAGGCTCGATGCTGTTCATCTCCACAATGTGGCCTTTCTCAGCTCTGTCAGCATCCTGCACCTGATCTTCAAATGCCCGTGTAATGTCTTCGAAAGTCCTGCCACGGGTCTCAGGGACTTTGAAGAAGGTGAAGATCAAGAAGATAACGAGGAAGACGGTGAAGACAATAAAAACGTAGGCTCCTAAGTAGTACTAGTGAAAGAATATGAGAAAGGAGTGTCAATACAAAATTCAAGTCATTGACAAATGCCAGTTGCCCTCATACCCCTATTTCTAAGAGACTTCATGCATGACTCTGTTATGAGTCCACTAACTTACCATATCTTTCTGTAATTTTGGGTCATTCCTTGTCCTATTCTTTAAAGCTAGCTGCTTCTAAATTACTGCATTTTAGGACTTTTGATTATTCCTTTTAAAATCTGGGTTGCTGGGGTCTTTCCTGGTGGTGCAAGGGGGTAAGACGCAACCTATGAGGCGTCCACAGTCACTGCAGCACGAGTTAGATCCCTGGCCAGGGAGCTACACCACATGGTGCAGCAGACCTCTCCTGACTCGCCCGCTGCTCCCCTCAGCAGTGTATTTCATTCAGTTGGTCTGCCTGTTCTGTTCCCCACTCTGTCTCTGGTGTATCTTCTCACCATCCTGCATCTCTGGCCTGTACTCCAGTTCTTGTATGCATAAATAAATCTTTAAAAAAATAAAATCTGGGTTTCTGAAAGGCTCATGAAAATAGGAGATGCATTGTAGATGCTGGCTTTTTTTTTTTTAAATTTTTATTTATTTATTTATACAAGCACTGGGTACAGTCAGAGGTGCGGGAGGGTGAGAGAATTCACCAGAGCCAGAGCGGAGAGTAGAACAGAGAGAGTGACGAAGTACACTGCTGAGGGGAGCAGTGGGCAGCAGGAGAGGTCTGCATACCATGTGGGACCCTCGCTGGTGGCTGGGGAGCAGCCGGGGATCGAACTGGCGCTGCAGAGGTTGCGGGCAGCTTCGCAACCCAGCACTCAACCGCTGCGCCACCAGGGAGGCCCAATGCTGGCTGTTTTATTTAACCAATTAGCTCTAGGTCATTTTATAATAGGGCCTACCTGATTCATAAGAGCCCATGATGGGTGTATTTTTAAGATCATGAAGGCATTAATGGTAACCCAAATTATGGATTAAGTATTCTGCTGGAATCTTGCAGAACAAGCAGATCTACTGAAATACACTGTTGAGGGGAGCAGCGGGCTAAACAGGAGAGGTGTGCTGCACATTGTGAGTAGCTCCCTGGCAGGGAGTGAACTTGTGCTGCAGTGGCTGCAGATAGCTTCGTAGTGCTGAGACATATAACCCCTGTGTCACTAGGGAGACCCTTAGTTGGAATCTTTTGAGGCATATTAAGTACCACCTTTTTTTCTAGGCAGAATTTTGCCTGTACCACCTCACATTTGTGGTCTTTTCCAAGTTCCCAGTCCCCCCGGCCCCCACCTTCAATATTTTGGGCTGTCATTGCTTCTTTTCCTGTGTGTCATTGAAAACAGGGCCGGGGGTAGGGAGAGGGGCTCTAGTTTAAAACCCTAGGCATCTGATCCTTCATGGCACCAGTCACCATTAAGGTGTATCTCACACACATTGGCCTAGGTGGCCAGGTGAGTCTTATTTTAATGTACTTACTGCAGCCGAGGGGAAGAGCAGTCCAACCAAAAAGTTGGAGGTCCAGTTGGAACAACCAGCCACCGCCATGGCAGCTGGGCGGGGTCCCTGGCTGAAGAGTTCGGCCACAATAAACCATGGAATGGGACCTGGACCAATTTCAAAGAAAGCCACGAACACCAAGATAGCTGCAATGCAGACAAAGCTCATCCAGTTGTAATGATCCTGTAAGAGAAAGGAACAGAAGAAAGTCAAGCGCAAAGTCAGCAAGACCGAAGAGAACAGACAGATAATGAAGAGCTCCTCTCATCCTGTAGTATAATGGAGGCACTGGACTTAAACGTGCAAAGTTTTGAGATTTTTGAATCCTAGTTGTATGATTGCACATGTCATGCACTGAGACCAATTCATCATCTGTAAATGGGAATGGTAATTGTCTCAGATGACTGTAAGCATTAAATAGTACATTTATGAGCCCTATGCTATGTAGATAACTGCTATAAAGATTATAGCAGTTTAATTATCTACCTCTTAAAATTCAGGCCACATGCGTCTCCCAAAGTTGACTCCCATCTCCAGCATCAACTGCCCACACTGTCCCAGAGACTAAACTGTCACCTTCCTCCCCTGAATTCTTTTCACTCACCTTTAATAACAAGGAAACAGTCATGAGGAGGGAACAAACAGCCATCCCTCCAAGGCCTATTATGTGGAGAGTCCTCCTTCCTGCTTTTTCCACCAGAAATAGCTGAAAGCAAATAACAAAAATATGGCCAGTGGTCCCTGAATCTGCCTTCTCCACAGCAGGACCCTCGTGATAGTCACACTCCCCCTTTCTGGTTCTAAGTTCAAAGCCCTACAGTATCCCTTCCGTAACCCCCTCTTTTCCATCCACTCCATATTTGTGTGAAGAGAATGAAGACTACTTATACCCATATTCATTATCTTTTCCCCAAGGATGAATTAAGTGCCCCCTCCAAACAAGTATGGTAGGGAGGTACAAGGACATGCTACCCATCTTTGAACAGGTGTAGCCCAAATTCCTTTTGCCCCACCAAACTGTCAAGTCATCCAACTTACAGAAACTACAGTGAATAAAGTGTTAACCACACCCGCACCAATGGTGGCATAGATCGGCTCCTTGACACCTGCATCTTTGAAGATTCCTGTGGAGTAATAGAATACCTGGTAGGAAACAAAAGCAGACGCAACTTTGAAATAGCAACTGTGCACAGCAGTTAAATAAACTCAAAAGTCCCAGGAGGCAGGGAGTCCCTTCCAGGTTTTAATTTTATTCAGTCTTTTCTGCGAGTGAATAATCTTTAGTATTTTATCAATGATGATATAATACTTGCAACGAATATGCCAATTTTCTTCCCTAGAGAGAAGCATGCACACCAAAAACCTAATGGACACACACACTCTATTCTATCTCTCACTCCTCTGGCTTTATTCCTTTTCTCTTTTTAAAAGATTTATTTATACAAGAGCTGGGGTACAGGTCAGAGGCGCGGGAGGGTGAGAGGATTCACCAGAGACAGAGCAGGGAGCAGCAGGCAAGTCAGGAGAGGTCTGCTGCACCATGTGGGTAGGTCCCTGGCCAGCTGGGGATCGAACTTGGGCTGCAGTGGCTGTGGATTGCTTCATAGTGCTATGCTTAAACCCCTTGTGCCACCAGGGAGGCCCTACACCAATTTTTAGACTGTAAGGTCCAGGCTGGGGGTGGGTAGAATGCCAAGGCACCCAAGTTCCCAGATCTAGTTTGGGGAAGGGTCTGCATTATCACTGATGATATCTTATAAAACAGATCAGAGAGGATCGTAAATTTAAAAAGTGAGTGGCCCCAAGAGGGCTAATGAAAATTAGATAAATCTATGATGCGCCATATATTCAAAGAGTCTGGAAGAGGATAAATCCTAAGTCCCCAAACGATAGGTGATGAATTTTACCTTTTACTTATTTTCTAATTTTTCCATGTGTGAAACGTGTTGTAGAAATAATTTGAAGAAATAAAACATAACCTGGGCCTCCCGGTACCACAAGGGGTTAAGACAACCTATGGGGCCTCCATGGTGCCCCAAGGGGTTGAGCACCACACTGTGGAGCAATCCACAGCCTCTGCAGCATGAGTTTGGTCCCTGGCCTGCCAGGGAGCGGCCCACATGGTGCAGCAGACCTCTCCTGACTTGCCCGCTGCTCCCCTCAGCAGTGTATTTCAGCTAATCTGCCTGTTCTGCTCCCCACTGTCTCTGGTGAATCCTCTCACCACCCTCCACCACCTCTGGCCTGTGCCCCAGCTCTTGTATGCATAGACAGATGGATCTCTCAAAAAAAAAAAAAAAAAAAAGGGACACAACCTATGAAGCTATCTGGGGCAATGCAGCCTGTACCCCAGCTCTTGTATGCATAAGTAAATAAATCTTAAAAAAAAAAAAAAAGAAAACAACCAAATCCAAAGAGGGATGACAGACATTTTCAGAGTGGCCACTACATGGCAAGCACTAGAAGGACTGTCCATAGGTGAAGAGGTGAGCAACAAGCAGCACTGCTCACTGCTGGGCAGGTGTTCTATGGAAACGAGTAGATACTCACGGCATTGATCCCAGAGAGCTGCTGGGAGAGCTGTAACATGATGGAGATGATGATGGGCTGCCGGTAACTGCGCACGCGGAACAACTCCAGGATGGTGGCTTTCTTTTCTTGCGCCATCCTTACACTCTCGTCTTTCATCTCCTGGATTTCCGGAGTCACATCCTGGGTGCCCCACAACTTCTGGAGGACTAGCAAGTAAAGTATAAAGATAAGGTGCCATTGCTGGTTTTTTTTTTTTTTTTTTAAGATTTTATTTATTTATGCATACAAGAGCTGGGGTACAGGCCAGAGATGCGGGGGGTTGGCCAGAGAGAGCATCTACCAGAGACAGAGTGGGGAACAGAACAGGCAGACTAACTGAAATATACTGCTGAGGGGAGCAGAGGGCAAGGCAGGAGGTCTGCCTCGCCGTGTGGGTTTCTCCCTGGCTGGCTAGGGATCGAACTTGTGCTGCAGAGGGTGCGAATTGCTTCATAGTGCGGTGCTTAACCCCCTGCACCACCAGGGAAGCCCGATCAAGTGCCATCCTTAATTCACTTTTCCATGAAAGCAGCTAGAAAGAGTCCTGAGCACAGTGATGAGCCAGCACCAGTGCCTTAACATGCTTTAAGGCACCTCATTCCTGAAGGGTTGAAAGTCCGACTTAGGGTCATTAGAAAACTTTCCACACTTGGATTCTGAGGGTCCTCACCCTAACACAAATCACAACCCCACAATATATATATTTTCTTAGCATAGAAGACCTGGGGTGTAGGCCAGAGGAGTGGGGGGAGGGTGAGAGGATTCACCACAGACAGAGCGGGGAGCAGAACAAGCAGACTGACTGAAATACACTGCTGAGGGGAGCAGCGGGCCAGACAGGAGAGGTCTGCTGCTCCATATGTGAGTTACCTCCCTGGCCAGGGATTGAACTCAAGCCAACTCAGCCAGTAGCGGTGATACTGTGATAGCGCAGTGACTTAATCTCTAGGCCACTAGGGAGACTCACTTCTTATCATGAAGGTGTGAAGGATACTTACCCTCCTTAGCTCTGTCTTCCTCCCTTCTGTTAATGAGCAAGAATCTAGGACTTTCAGGGCAAAATGGAAGGGCCGCACTTTGGATGACGGCTGGAACAATGGTCAAGCCCAGAAGCACGGGCCAGAGGTCTTCAGTTCCCAAGATGCCTTTCAGACCGAAGATCTAGAAAACAAACACGGATAATACTATCAAGCCCACACTAGACTGGCCACAAATCCATTTAAAAAAAATTCCAGAAAACAATTTTTTCTTTTTATCACAAAATAAACTGCTCCTTTTCCTTTCTCTGCCCTGCCTGCTTCCTTAGCTGCCTGTGAACTAGTTAGAAAAATAACTGAAACTTAGGTTAAGTTGAATATGTGCCAGACATTTCATGTTTTTATCTGTTAATTCATCCTATGAACCATGAATTCACCCTCATTAAGTGTAAGTCTTAGATTACCTGCGCCACCAGAATTCCCACGACGATGCCCAACTGGTTGAGGGTACCAAAGGCTCCCCGTAGGGCAGTCGGAGACACCTCTCCAATGTACATGGGCACAAAACCAGTGCAGAGTCCGCAGAAGAGACCAATGATCAGCCGACCGATGATCAGCATTTCAGCTGACTGTGCTAATTTGCAGAAGCCCATTAAGCAGCCTCCTGTGATGGCCAACAGGTTGACAATAAGCATTGAATTGCGTCTGAAAGGTTAAATAAACAAAGTTAGCATAACAGTCCTTCTCATGTGACTCCAAATTCTTATACCTTCTTTTTTGGTTTAACTTTTCCAGTTTATTTTTTAATTTAATTTTTTAAAGAAGATTAATTTATTTATGTGTACAAGAACTGGGGTACAGGCCAGAGGTTCAGGGGGTGAGAATTCACCAGAGACAGTGGGGAACAGAACAGGCAGACTGATTGAAATACACTGCTGAGGGGAGCTGCAGGCGGGACAAGAGAGATCTGCTGCACCATGTGGGTTAGCTGCCTGGCTGGGGGTTGCACTCATGCTGCAGTGGCGACCCATAGCTTCATAGTGCTGACAGCCCTTTTCCAGTTTATGAGGACATTTCTAGTTAAGGTAACCAGGATCAATGGTTCTTACACCCTATATGCATCAAACCCACCTAGAATACTTGCTTAAGAGCCTACTCTAAGTCATAGAAGTAACGCAGGATTTTAGAAAATCCCAGGCCAATAGTTCTCCAAGATGTCCACAAACTAACAATATTAGCTAGAAATTAAAATAGTCCTACCTTGAGCCTCCCTGGTGGCCTAGGGGTTAAATCTCAGTGCTATTACCAGGACAGCCTGAGTTCGATCCCCAGGCGGGGAGATAATCCACATAGGGGAGATAATCCACATAAGGCGTGGCAGACTACTCTAGTCTCATCTGCTGCTCCCCCTAGATCTGCCCTCCACTCTTGTCTCTGGTGAATCTTCTCACCCCTCTGGCTCCACCCCAGTTTTTGTATGCAAAAATAAATGTACTCTTTAATAAAATAAAAATAGTCCCATCTCCTTCCATATTGACTAAATCACTAGGTCTGACTCTGAGGTGGGCTGGGGCAATCTGTGTTTTAAAAAGCCCATCAGATAGATCTTCAACTAGATGAAATAAAACACCATGGTTTTCTAGGTAACTCTGATAGAGACGCTCCAGAAACTCACTCAAGAGAAATGTCTGGGCCAGTGTTGATCTTTTTGATTTCTATCGCATCTTGTTATAGCACAGTTGCTCAGATGTCACCAACATATTAAGGATGACAGTTTAGACTAAACTGTGAAAACTACCTAAGACAAAATTGTTTCTGCAACACAGAAAATTTTATGCAAAAAGCAGTCAGTTTCATGTCTCCTGCTGTAGACTAGATAGGTCATGCCATTAATGATTACTGATAACCAGTATAAAATAATAAATCCCTGCATTTATGTGCTAAGTGTGGGAGGCAAAACAGCTGATTTGAACAGCTGATTGAAGACAGAAAAGATCAGTGTTGAAAAACTACTGGAGCTGTTGGAGAACGAGCACCCTGATAGCTCAAAGGTTTGACTGGGGACACTGGAATTGGAATTACTTGGGGAACTTTGAGAAAGTACTTAGAAACATGGGGCTTTCTCCCCAGATATGGATTTAAACTGACTTGGGGCATGGGACCTTTAAAATCTCTCACAGAGAGAACCTCTGTGAAAAAGAAATTTCTTTCCTACTTCTTACTTTTACCATCTCTGCATTGCTTTTCCTTTCTACTCCTCCTCTATTAGGTCCTTTTGTTAATAGAATAATAGGAAGAAAGGCATAATAGTTATGGAAAGAAGATCTTAAGATTCTAATGGCTTTAGTAGACAAAAGACTGTCAGAAAAAATTCAAACATTATAAGACAGGTTGCCTTAAAATTTTTTTAAACTTGAAGTCCATTGCAGAACATGTAATTATCAAGTTAACGGTTCCCTTACCGGTCCTTACTGAAAGTATTCTACCCTTTAAGACATTTTATTTAGCTAGCTCACAGTGCAAGAAGATTCAATTTTCTTCTCTTGGTAAAAGAACTTCAGTTATTTGGCTGTTATGCTCATTTGCCACAGACTAAGAACTATAAAATATTTCCTACCAATCTGTTATGTGAATCAATGAAAACACTTGCAGCAAAACTCCCAAATGTAAAAAAAGCAAACAACTTCTAACCTTGTAAATAAAGTATGTTTCTGGAAAATTCCAGTGGACTTTACTACCTGGCAGAGTCAGGACCAGTTGGCCTAGGTTTCCCCTAATCAGAATGTGAGGTACCCTTATTCAAATACATCATCACTTCCAGACCCTTATTCTCAACACCTGTCCTCAATGCAACCACAACAGTCGTTTTTCTTGCCCATTTCTGGTCAATACCTGCCAAAGCGGTTGACAAAGAGTCCAACGGAAAAGGAGCCAACCATACCACCAACGGAGAAGATGGCTACAGACAAGGACCACACGGTTGTGAGCAACACGGTACTGGGATACTCATTTGTTCTCATTTGCAAAGTGATATTCAGATAGTCCTTTATGATCTGCAAATTAAAATGGTTGGTGGGAGGCAGATTGTTAAAATTGGATTAGAAAAATTATCGATTACCTCCCGCTTCCTATGAGAGAATCCTAATAATTACTTTATAGGTAGAAGACTCAAGGAATGAATAGATGGGGATGGAAGAGACAGATGACACATCGGAGTAAATGGTACTAGTTCTGAAAAGAATAAAACTTTTATTTGTCTTGAAGATCCCTGTAGGTAGTTGCACAGATGTTCAGTGGCTACCCCACAGTCTCCTGAGAGCTACCCCTTTCTTTGTAACTAACCCCCAGGGAATAACAGTGTATCACCATGGGGTGAGAGAAGAACCGGTAAGTGTTCAGAGTCTAAGAGATCCAGTGAGCTTTTTTTTTTTTTTTTTTTTTTAAATTTTTTTTTTTTTTTTTAAAGATTTATTTATTTATTTATGCAAGCACTGGGTACAGTCAGAAGCGCGGGAGGGTGAGAGAATTCACCAAAGCCAGAGCGGAGAGCAGAACAGGCAGAAGGACCGAAGTACACTGCTGAGGGGAGCAGCGGGCGGCAGGAGAGGTCTGCGCGCCATGCGGGACCCTCCTCAGGTGGCCGGGGAGCAGCCGGGGATCGAACCGGCGTCACAGAGACTGCAGGCAGCTTCGCAACCCAGCGCTCAACCGCTGCGCCACTGGGGAGGCCCTCAGTGAGCTTTTTTGCTTCAACTAATGATTCAACTACACTTTCCCATCAACATACTGTCCCACTTCAACCTTAGCAAACTAGACACCAAATCTGTCTTAAACTCTTAATTCTTGAAAGCCTGCTGAAAGGAGAATCATCCCCCTATTCTAAATTCTAACTCCGCGTGCCTGGCACTCACCATCTCGGGAGCATTGATGACTCCAGTGTTGAAGCCAAACTGGAAGGAGCCTATAGTGGCGGTGGTGATGGCAAAGACCAGGTACGCGGTCACCTGAATGGGAAGGAGGAAGGAAAGAAACAGTCGGTATAACTTTTCATTGGGCCTATGAGTGGCAGGAAAATAAAAATCTAATGAGATTTAGGCAATGAATGGGTAACAAAATACGTTACAATGAAGACCTGATCTGGAGATACAGACTCAGTAAGCGGAATGCACCTGGGGAAAAGGGTAAGAAAGGAGTAAAGAGGAACCAAATTAGTGGATTTGGAAGCTTTCAAAAAACTCCTCAGGAAGAAACAAAGAGTTGGGCTCGAGTATAAAGGATTTAGGCCAGTAAAGGAAAACACAGTCTTAGAATTCTTTTCCACAAAAGCCCGGAGCAGGGAGGGAGGTGGTGGTGCTGGGTGCCTTCACCACTGGGATGTTCTGAGAGCATCCTTCTGGGTCTCATACTCCACAGAATCTACCCACAGCATCCAGGCCGCATTTGAAATTCTTTACTGACTACAGTACTGCTATGGCCCACCCAGCAGGGGGCGAACATAAGTCGTGTACAAACCAACAGATTATTTCTTGGGGGGGATGGGGGGAGAATGAGCATCTCTCACCTCCCCCAAATAAAACAAGTGGGTGTTGTCATAACTTTCAACCTCAAGATAGCCCAATTTTTTATGCCCAAGGACATCCCCTACGGACCGTTACTTATCTTAAACTCCTTCTCTCTCAGTGGCAAGCTAGGAGTTTCCGTTCTCCAAATTGACCTTGCCTCTGGGCAACCAGGGTAAGTAAGTGCCCCAGGAGGTCCCCAGCCAGTGCTAAGCTTTTTGTTTAATCCTTTCCCCTTTCCGAAAAGCCTCCTGCTTTCCTCTCAATACCTACTACCCGTTAGGGCCTCTTCCTTCCCATTTTTCATCCCTTTTATTTTCCTTTATTTTCCAATAAGTTTACGTGTAGCATAAAAGCCTTTCTCCCTACTAATAAGGAATACAGGATACAAAACAGCCTCAAGAGATTCTGCACGCTTAACCCACACAATAGCAAGGGCAATGGGAATTCTTAGTATCCAGGGCATCCTGTACGTTACTGAACAGAGGGTTCGACACTTCCACTATCCCCAAACAAATCCCAGGTCCCCTTTTCAAGGTCTAATACTTCCAGGGAAATTCTCAAGTTGGCTGAGACCCACACTTAAAATCAATATGACCAAGCAGCCCCTGAGTACTCGTCATACCAGCCTCAGTGGCTCTAATTACGTAAACTCAGCCTGGCAAGGAAATAAATACTACTCCAGGTGACATTCCCTGCGACCAAGGATGAACCGAGCTGGCATAAATCCTTGATGGGGCTTTGACATGTAAAAAGAGCTGCTTTGAGCCCCGTAGCATTGTCGGCAGCAGAGAAATGGAAAGGCCTTACATTTAAGATGGCTAGGTGACTTAGAGTAAAATACAACATTGCCACCAGCATGAAGGTTTGCCTTTCTGATAGCCCCCAAACAAGCAAAAATAATCGTCAATTATATCATCCTTACCCGATAGGTCCCCATGGCCCTAATTACATTCGTCTCAAATCTTCACGACAGCTGTAGGAGTGGGATTCCAGCGATGCCTCTTCCAGCCAGCAAAGCCTTCAAGATGTCCTCGTCCTCCGCAGCAAGTTTTCCCGAGCCCCCCGCAGCGCTGCCTTCTCCCTCCCTCTCATCGCTAAGAGGCGATCCATCGCCCATTTATAATCTCCGCAAAGGGAGGAGCCTGGACCAAGCCTCCCAGCCCCACCCCAAGCCCCCGCCCCAAGTAATCTCGTGACCTCCCAGAATTTTGTGACACCAAACTCGGCCCCCACCTTAAGCAACAACTTAATCCCTCCCTCTTCAAAACGACATCCTGCAGCCTCCCCTACTCCGTTGTTTTTTTTTTTTTTTTTTTTTTTTTAACCTCTCTCTCTTTTCCTCTTTAAAACGGCGAAAGCCTCTTAGTTTCACAGACAAAATGCCACCAGAAAAGCCTCGAGGGAGGGCAAATACACTTTTTTGCTTCTGGCATCCGCTCAGAATTGAATCCATCTATTTCGAGGTGAGAGCAAATGCTGTCTCTGTGAGACAAAGTCGAGAGGGTGCTACTAACCGAGGTAAGGTTGTTTAAAGGACACGTGTAAGCAGAAAGGATTCAGTAATTCTATGAACTTATCAGCTGGGTTTTTTTTTTCTTTTTTTTGATTGTAGGCTCATGATTGCAGGATCATGAAGGCAACTGTCTCAAAGCAAAAGGAGGCAAAATTTGGGCCCGTTTGGGGCTCTGCTTGTCCTCTGATCAGCATCACTTCCCCCAGGAAGAGGGGGACCTGCCCGAGTGGGAGGCACACCGGGTCTCCTGGGCTTTAGACTGCCTTCACCCATCCTGAATTCTGTCATTTCTGTAACGTTTTGCTTCTAGTCTCAGGTTCACAGCATCTAGAGACCGACCAACCACCAAATTCAGTTGAACAGGTATCTGCTGAAAACACACTCTATATGGGGTACTTGCCCCCCCGCCAAAGTCTTGATCCTTAAAGCATTGCTAGCGTTTCTCTTCTTCCCCTTAAAAAATGAAAAAGGGACAAGGCCAGTTTGTGATTCTCACACAACTGGAGAGATGGTCAACATCCTACTAATTACGCTGTGATTTTCTTGAAAGTGGGGGATAAAGAACCGATTACTAAGCTATAAATGCAAATTGAAGGAGTGGAGCTGACAGGGAAAACGTGGAAAAACACAGGCGGAGGATAACAGTGGTCAGGGGAGAGGCGTCAGCTCGCGAGTCAACAAAACGGAACAATTTAGCTGTGGGTGAAGAGTTGGGTAAAGGAGAGATAACATCGAGGCTCGAAGGGAGGCGAGTATCAGTGGTCAAATCCCCAACACCCATTAAGTTGCAGCCTAGCAACGCTTTCGGGCTAGGGGGAGAGAGTGTTGAGAGCAAAACCCCAGTAAATGGCTCCACTCTTTCCACTGTAGGAAGTGCATCGTCCTTTGGGGTTTTGGTTGTGGGTTTAGACTTCAAACTGCTGGTGCGGAACCAGAAACAACCGGATTATGCTGTCTCCTCCCCTTAAAAGAGGATTTTTTTCTAAATTGGTAAAGTGGCTGAAAGGACGAGTGAAACGAGTGAAACGTGACAAACATCGAAGAAAACCTCCCTGAAGTCACACCTCCCCCTGCCCCCCACCTCCCCTGTCCTTCCAGGAAACTCTGAACCCAGCGGCCCCTTAGTTACCAAGGCAACTGATTTGTGCAGCCAAAGGAAAAAAAAGAATATCCCATGTAGCTGGTCTGCCCAGTAGATTATAATTTGGGCCACTTGTGTAATATAAAATTTCTAGTAGCCACTTTAAAATTTTTTAAAGAAACAAAAAATTAATTTTAATAATTATTGCATGTGACCTGAATCATTCCAAACAATAGCCTTTCAGCATGCAATCAATAGAAAAACTATTAATAAGATAGCTGACCTTTTTTCCCACTGTCTTCCTCCCCTCCCACCGAGCTTTGATCTTTATCAAAGCTCTATTTTAGACTCTAAGGCTTCTACAGTTAAAGTAATATGTCATTCTGGCAAGAAAGCAAAGTTGTGTATAATGGGAAAATATTTTAATTGCTTCCATTTTAATGAGTTAAAAATGAAAAGTCCATAGTCCCACCAGCTCCATGTAGGAGCTCAACAACTAGTGAGCTGGTGGACCTGGTGGTTTAGAGTAAGACTGATGTAAGAACTCATATTTTCCTCCAGCTTTTTCTCCACTCATTTTTTAATCTTGGATTTTCAATATTTGTTTCACAATATCATTTTTGAGTCTAAAGCACTTTCTTTTCTTCTTTTTTTTTAAAGATTTATTTTATTTATTTGTACATACAAGAGCTGAGGTGCAGGCCAGAGGTGTGAGAGGTGAGAGGATTCACCAAAGACAGAGTGGGGAGCAGAACAGGCAGATCTACTGAAATACACTTCAGTGGGCCAGTCAGGAGAGGTCTGCTGCACCATGTGGGTAGCTCCCTGGCTGGGGATAGAACACATGCTACAGTGCTGCTGAAAGCTTCATAGTGCTGAGACTTAACCCCTTATGCCACCAGGGAGGCTCTAAATTACCTTCTTTTCTTCGTTCCTCTCCCTAATCTTACAATAATTATTCTTTACATTTTGTAAGCACCCATGGCACCCATGAAAGAAGAGACTACTCTGTTCTACACTTCGCATAAATTAGAACTGGTTCCCATGTCATTCCACAACAGTCTTCGCCCTGGTAATTATATGCTCAGTATTTATTGAACGAATGCATGAGTTAATTGTGAGGGCCCAGAATTAGACCTATCCCAAATGTGTACAACAGCTATGGAGAAAGATAATGCTGAAGATCGAGTTTTAGATATTTGAAAATCTGTCCATTATTTTCTTCTTGGTTAAAAAATTAAAAGGGTGGAGGTTGAAAAAGAGAGTTTTGAAACCTGTTTTCTCTGGCTAATCCTCACTATGAGAAAATTATCTTTGAAGAAGCTAAGTAGGCTAGCTAGTAGAGAGAGAAACTTTTACTTCTATCTATATATGTTATATATGTATAATATATAACAATATTATAACTTATTAAGCTGAGTCTCAAGAATCTCAAAATGTTCTGAATATATTGAATGAAATGTTCCTTAAGCATGCAGGACCTAATAAACTCTTGTCCTTCAGAAACCTGTTCAGTACTGGGCTTGTCCCAACCAAAACACCAATTTAGGCATTCCTCGCCCCAGGCAACAGATAGTCATTGCTCAATACAACTCTTTGTCCATGTCCTTGAGGAAATGGGTTGGTTGACTGGAGTCTTTGATGCACTTTGGGAGTCGCCCACTAGAGTCTACTCTATTGTAGCCCTAGTCGCATCAACCTAGAAGGGAGTATGCTGGGGAGGCCAGCAAGGAAACGTCTTAAAACACATACCCGTGTATTTGGTTCCTGGGAGATATACTGCCATCTTTTCTAAAAACAAAGGAAGAAGAAATATGGTGGATATATTTAAAAATAGAGTAGGCTGGGAAGGAATGTTGCGAAATTACCACCCAGTAGTTTAATATAGGTCTGCTTAGAAAAAAGTAAATGAATAATGGAGCAGGATCTCCAAATGCAGATTATCTGCAAACCTTTAGTCTCATCTAGCTTTGTGATCCTCTGGGAGAAGGATGTTTGCCAGTGTGATAACCAAGTGGAGAAACAAACAAACCAAAGTCCTAAAATCAGAGAAAACAGGGCTTAAACACTTTGAGGTAATAACAAGGAACTGCTTCTTTTACACAACAATGTAATGGCATTTCGAGGCACACAAAAAAGCACTGCTCTAAAAACTGCTCAAGTTAATCCTATTCTTTGTATTTGTAATATTCGTCATAAAGAAGAACTTTATACCTATCTTATTAAGATAGGTCTAAACAGAGTCAATTTTGAATCTGAAAACACTGTAGAAAATAAATCCCCAGGGTGAAGAAGGCAAAAATTTCAGAAATGTTGATTTTCCTGTCTAAACTGGGTTTCAACCATTCATTATTCTAATTGATCCTCAAGGACTTAATCCCAGTTCCCAGACCCTTAAAAGGGGTCTTCCCTCCTCCAATTTCCATTAAAAAATAAATCCATCACACACTAGTGCTACATGAATTACACGAAATCAAAATTCTAATTGTATCAGTCTTCTACTCATATGTCTTCAATGGTTATCGAGTAATATCTAGACAAGTGCCGTGCAAAAGAAGTAAAATGTGAGCCATATAGGAAATTTAAAATTTTCCATTGGTCACATTAAAAATATATTTAAAATGAGTGGTTCATTTTATGTTTTTAAACTAATGTACCCCAAATATTCTCATTTCAACACGTAATAAATATAAAACATTATCAATAAGATATTTTACAAATTTTGGTAGTAGATCTTTGAAACCCACTCTATATTTTACACTTGGCAAACACATTTTAATCAGGACACTAAATTTCCAACAATCAAGGAGAAACATCCTCTTAAATTTGTATTTCACGGTCTCCCCGGTGGCGCAGCGATTGAGCGCCACGACGCGAAGCTGTCTGCATCCTCTGCAGTGCGGGTTCGATTCCCTGTTGGCCAGGGAGAACCCCACATGGTGCAGCAGACCTCTCCTGCCCCGCCCGCTGCTCTCCTCAACAGTGTCTTTGGTCCGTCTGCCTGTTCTGCTCCCAGCTCTGGCTCTGGTGAATTCTCTCACCTTCCCGCGCTTCTGACCTGTACCCTAGTTCTTGTATAAAATAAATAAATCTTAAAAAAAAAAATTTGTATTTAACAAAAAATATTTTACACTACTCCAATTTTTATGTTCAAAACTAAATGACTTGTAAAATGGGATAGAATTAAGTCAGAGTAGAAAAATAAATGCAGGATGATTTCATTCATATGTGGAATACAGAGAAACAAAGTAAAGGAACAGATAACCAAACCGAAACAAATCCTTGAAATTTGACTGCCATCAGTGAGGCTGCCAGAGGGGCAGTATTGGGGGAGGAGGTGGGAAAGCAAAGAAGCAAGAGGGTCCTGTATTCTAAAGTGGAGGGATATTGGCACATTTGAAGAGGTGTGAGCCTAGACCCCTAAAACCTAATGTTGCAAATGGATGTAACCGCAACAAAAACAATTTAATTTTAAAAAAATAAAATGGGGGGCCTCCCTGGTGGCATAAGTGGTTTTAAGCACAGCACTATGAAGCTATCAGCAGCCACTGCAGCAAGGCACAAGTGAATACCATAAGAGCAGGGATTTTGTTTCATATTCAGTCTCAGGTGTTTCAAATTGGACTGGACATATGAATGAATGAATGCATGCATGAACAAAAATTTATCAACACTTGAGTTCCTACTAAAGCATTTGGCTTAGGAATATTATACAGTTATGTTTACTAGCAAACACTTGGCAGTGGAACTAAACTTAATGAGTACGTTAACCATTATGTAGGGTTTTCTTTTACTTTCTCTATATCCCTGAGGAGTTATCATTGAATTCATAATATGGTGCAACTGGAAGACTCAAGACACAAAGTCATCATGCTCATAATAGACACATTCAAATCATTCTACTTGTTCTGGTGACAATTACTGAACATGGGACAAAATACTGACATCAGGATGACCCTGAAAAATCTGGGGCATCTGATCATTGTAAAATATAGTCTTACTATGAACTCTCTGTGTAATTTTTAAACTATGAAAGTTTAAGTGGTTGGTGCAAAAAAGTTTCTTTTTTTTTAAAGATTATTTATTTATGCATACAAGAGCTGGGGTGCAAGCCAGAGGTGCTGGGGGTGAGAGGATTCACCAGAGACAGAGTGGGAAGTACAATAGGCAGATCTACTGAAATATACTGATGAGGGAAGCAGCGAAGGAGACAGGAGAGGTCTGCTGTGTCATGTAGGTCAGCTCCCTAGCCAGGGATAAAACTCCTGCGGCAATGAATGCCTATAGCTTCAGAGTGTTGAGATTTAATCCCTTGCATCACCAGGGAGTCCCCAAGATTTCATGTTTTTTGTGTTAATTACTGAGCATAAATAGAAACCACCAGCATCTTTTTCTTTTTCTTTTTTTATATGTTGCAGTACCACTTCCAGTCATAGGTCACTCATAGCATTAAAACACTGTCAGTAATTGTAAAACAGTATATGTCTTAATGTTGAGCAAAATTCTCTTTAATTTTCATTCAGCAGCCTCTCTGGTGGAGCAAGGGGTTTAGCATCAGCACTGTGAAGCAATCCGCAGCTACTGCAGTATGAGTTCTATCCCTGGCAGGGAGCTGACCCACATGGTGCAGCAGGCCTCTCCTGTCTCACCTGCTGCTCCCCTCAGCAGTGTATTTCTGTCAATCTGCCTGTTCTGTTGCCCATTCTGTCTCTGCTGAATCCTCTCACCCCCTGCACTTCTGGCCTACACCCCATTCTTGTATGCACAAATAAATAAAAATAAATCTTTAAAAACAAAATCCGGTATATCTTTTGACTCCCTGAAAACTTAGCTACTAATAAATAGCCTACTGTGGACTGGAAGTATCATGGATAACAAAAAGAGTCAACACATAATTCGTATGTTAAGTATATTATATACTGTATTCTTACCATCAAGAAAAAAAAAATTGTTACTAAGAAAATCATCAGGAAGTGAAAATACATTTATAGTGTTGTACTGTATTGAGACAGCAAGCTTACATTGTCTGTTTACAAGAAAATCTGTGTTAAAGTGGACCTGTGAGTTCAAACTCAATCTTATTCAAGGGTCAAATATTCTTTTTTTTTTTTTTTTAATAGAGGCATGTTTTATTTATTTATTTGTTTGTTTGTTTGTTTGTTTGTTTTTTTATACATGCACTGGGTACAGTCAGAAGCGCGGGAGGGTGAGAGAATTCACCAGAGCCAGAGCGGGGAGCAGAGCAGGCAGAAGGACCGAAGTACACTGCTGAGGGGAGCAGCGGGCGGCAGGAGAGGTCTGCGCGCCATGTGGGACCCTCCTCTGGTGGCCGGGGAGCAGCCGGGGATTGAACTGGTGCTGCAGAGGCTATGGGCAGCTTCGCAACCCAGCGCTCAACCGCTGCGCCACCGGGGAGGCCCTAAAAGTCTTTTTCAAAAAAATTTTTTGGGGCCTCCCCGGTGGCGCAGCGGTTGAGCGCTGGGTTGCGAAGCTGCCCACGGCCTCTGCGGCGCCAGTTCGATCCCCTGCTGCTCCCCAGCCACCGGAGGAGGGTCCCACATGGCGCGCAGACCTCTCCTGCCGCCCGCTGCTCCCCTCAGCAGTGTACTTCGGTCCTTCTGCCTGCTCTGCTCCCTGCTCTGGCTCTGGTGAATTCTCTCACCCTCCCACGCTTCTGACTGTACCCAGTGTATGTATAAACAAAACAAACAAACAAATAAATAAATAAAACATGCCTCTATTAAAAAATTTTTTTTTTGGATTTTATTGCCTCATAAGAGTCTTTTTTTTTAAAAAAAAAGATTTATTTATTCATGCATACAAGAACTGGGGTATGAGCTAGAGGTGCGGGAGGGTGAGAGGAATCACCAGAGACAGAGCAGGGAACAGAACAGGCAGACTGACTGAAATACACTGTTGAGGGGAGCAGTGGGTGAGACAGGAGAGGTCTGCTGCACCATGTGGGTATCTCCCCTGCTGGTTGGGATCAAACCAGTGCCGTGGAGGCTAGGGACAGCTTCACAGCGCTGCGCTCAACCACTTGCGCCATCAGGGAGGCCCAGAACTAAAAGTCTAAGGTTACTAATTTTTAGAAAGATTTCATATCGTTTTCATCAATGCTATATGAATCATTCAATACCTATTTATTAAACACTGTGTTGAACTCAGCCACTTGAAGAAAACAAGAGCAGGGCAGTAAATATGCCTTATCTACCAATGACAGATAGAACACGAAGAATCCATTTTATTAATGAGAAAATAACTTGTCCGGGTTTAAGGCTTTGCTCCTAGAAACCAAGTGTGTTTCCTTAAAACAGTTTATAGCCAGTTAGAAGCCCTGGTAACAAAATGGACTTGTGAATGGTGGCTAAGGGGGCGCTCTTGTGAGACTGTGCCCCTAACTTGTGGCATCTGATGCTTTCTCCAGGTAGACAGTTTCAGGGTTGAGTTAAGTAGGGTGACCGATTTGTTTCGATGACCCCTGAAAATCACTTGGTAGTGTGGGGAAGTACACAATGTGGAGACTGCCCTGACAATACACCGAAGACTGTGTGACTTAAAGTACAGAAATGCATTTTGGTGCTGAAGTCCAAGGCAAAGGTGTTGGCCTGAAGCCTTTCCCCTTGATTTGTGGACTGCTGGCGTCTCCCGTGTCCTTCTCACACGACCTTTTTCTTTGTGTGCGTGAGGCCCTGGTGTTCTAGTGTGTGTCTGAATTTCCTCTTCTTGTAAGGACATCAGCTAGATTAGATTAGGGCCTACCCCAAAGACTCATTTAACTTGATCTTCTTTACAGGATCTACCTCCTAATACAATCATTCTGAGGTACTAAGAGTTAGGACTTCAATGCAGGAATTGGGGGGAGGGGGCACAAATCAGTCCATAATACCATGTTATTGGGGACATGTTTTTATTTTCTTCCATCTTGAATAGCCTGTCCAAATGGCTGCTGGTCATACTTCAATAACCAGCATTTCTTCCCCTTTGTGAAACCTACCCAGACAAACCTAAGAATATGCAATTTCTTTTGTGTCACAATCTACCTCAACATATGTGTATTATAGTGCTTATTAAATCCCATAGCAATTACTGGCTTATAGACATGCTTACCAGTCTAAACTGTAAGCCCTCAAAGGCAGAGACTTTATTTTACCTATCTTTACATCCCCAGTGTTCATGAGTAGGTAAACAAAAATGTTTGTTAAATTAACTGACTATAACATGTCTGAAATATATCTCTGGGACTACTGAGTATCTCAGCAAACTATAACTTAGTAAATGATATCACATGATTATACAAATGATTCATTAATCATGGTAGTAACTGATAGAAGTCTCAAAAAATGTACATTAGGTAAGAAAATCTCTTTAGGGATTTAGGTGAATGGGCTTGAAAATTCAGTTAAGATGATTCCATTTTCTTTATTTCCAAAAAATCCTTCCTTCAGTATTTGACCATCACAAATACACTAGCACCCTCAAAGCTTTACTTTTCATTCATAAAGCATGAAGCTAATTTTAATAATTTAGAGTCTTCTGTCCCTTTGGCACCACCAATCTCTGAAACTGATCATTAGTTAAGCTAATGACATTAAAAGACCACTTGTAATAGTCTAGGCTAGTTCAAGTTCCCTTAATTGGTAAGCTGTCAGGACAGGCCATGCTTACTCTAATGCTCTAGGCCATACTCCTGTTGACCTGTGGTAGCCCCTTCAAAATGGTTTTTGTGCCCTTGCCATGTCCCTATCATTGATTGAACATTTGCTTGTTTTGTGGTATAAGAGGATTCGTTTGTACTTTCCTTTCTCCAGACCTGGAATCATCCATTTCTATAAGAACTCCTGGTCCCCTTAAAAAAAAAAAAAATTTGGGCCTCCCCGGTGGTGCAGCGGTTGAGCGCTGGGTTGCGAAGCTGCCCGCGGCCTCTGCGGCGCCGGTTCAATCCCCGGCTGCTCCCCGGCCACCAGAGGAGGATCCCACATGGTGCGCAGACCTCTCCTGCCACCCGCTGCTCCCCTCAGCAGTGTACTTCAGTCCTTCTGCCTGCTCTGCTCCCCACTCTGGCTCTGGTGAATTCTCTCACCCTCCCGCGCTTCTGACTGTACCCAGTGCATGTATAAACAAAACAAACAAACAAATATAATAAATAAATAAATAAACATGCCTCTATTTAAAAAAAAAAAAAAAAAAATTTAGAAGCCAAAGTCTGAGCTCCAAGAGTTGCTATTGCTTTTAGAATGTCACTGGTCCCAGGCCTCCCTGGTGGCCCAAAGGGTTAATAATGCACAGCAAATCAGTGAAATAAGCCAAAAAGAAAAAGAAAAATACCGGATGGTCTCACTCATAGCAGGAATCTAGAAAACTTAAATAAGGGACCAGGAAAATGAATAACTATAAGAAAGTGAAAATCAAAATCAGCAAAAAACTATGAACCAGAGACACTTTTGGGGGGGCGGGGCGGGAGGGGAGGGATTGGGGTCAGAATGGGGGGCCTGCAATTGTATGGGGAATATAACAATAAAATTTATTATCTAATAAAAAAAATGCATAAAGTTGAACTGAAAAAAAAAAAAAATAATGCACAGCAAAATGAAGCTATCCACAAACTTTGCAGCACAAGTTCGATCCCCAGCCAGCCAGGGAGCAACCCACACGGTGAGGCAGACCTCTCCTATCTCTCTCGCTGCTCCCCTCAGCAGTGTATTTCAGTCAGTCTGCCTGTTCTGTTCCCCACTCTGTCTCTGGCGAATCCTCTCACCCCCAGCCTATACCTCAGTTCTTCTGGCCTATACCTCAGTTCTTGTATGCATAAATAAATAAATTTTAAAAAAAAAGGGGCATCCCCTGGTGGCGCAGTGGTTGAGCACTGGGTTGCGAAGCTGCCCGCAGCCTCTGCAGCGCCAGTTCAATCCCCAGCCGCCAGTTGAGAGTCCCACATGGCACGCAGACCTCTCCTGCCGCCCGCAGTTCCTCTCAGCAGTGTAATTCATCAGTCTGCCTGTTCTGCTCCCCGCTCTGGCTCTGGTGAATTCTCTCACCCTCCCGAGCTTCTGACTGTACCCAGTGCTTGTATAAATAAATAAATAAATCTTAAAAAAAAAAAGAATGTCAAACTGGTTCCAGGAACACTCAATAGACAAAGCTTAGGAATCTTGGGAATACGTGTTTGTGTGCATACATGTATCTATACATATTTATATCAACAAGATATCTGCCTGTATATACTGGAAACCACGAGTTCGCAATTAATTCTAATTCTTTCAACTCCATTGAGTTTTTTTCTCAGTGTTCTCTGATACCCTGTTCCAGGCCATCCCACGTGTATATTCCTCCTCACTCTATTTGTTTGATATCCCCTTTATATGACTGGGGGAAAATAGATCTCACTATCAAGTTGTAGAACATACAATTTTTTGAGTTGGTTTCATGTTCTTCATGCTGCAGTGACTGGTGATAGCTTGATAGCACTGAGACTTTAACCCCTGCGCCACCAGGGAGGCCCAGATTCTATTTAATTTTGTAAGAAACCACCAAACTGTCTCCCAAAAGGGCTGTATCATTTTGCATTCTTACAGGCAATGTTTGAGAGTTCCTGTTCACATCCTTGTCAATATTTGGTATTATCTGTGTTCCATATTTTAGTCATACTAATAGCTATGTAGTGGTATCTCATTGTTGCTTTAAGTTGCATTATTATGATACATGAAATGGAGCATCTTTACATGTGTGCTTATTTGCCATCTATATATCTTCTTTGGTTAGGTGTCTATTAAGGTCCTTAGCCTATTTTTTTTTAATTTTATTTTTATATTCCCCTTACAATTGCAACCCCCTTGTTTTGACCCCAATCCCTCCTTTCCCCGCCCCCCTGCCCCCCATAGTGTGTCTCTGGTTCATAGCTGTTTGTTGATTTTGATTTCTTCTTTCTTATAGTTATTCTTTTTCCTGGTCCCTTATTTAGGTTTTCTAGATTCCTGCTATGAGTAAGCTTAGCCTATTTTTTTTTAAGATTTATTTATTTATGCATACAGTAACTGGGGTACAGGCCAGAGGTGTAGGGGAGAGAGGATTCACCAGAGACAGAATGGGGAACAGAACAGGCAGATTGACTGAAATACACTGCTGAGGGTTGCAGTGGACGAGTCAGGAGAGTTCTGCTGTGCCATGTTGGTCACCTCCCTTGCCCACTGGGGATCAAACTCATGCTGCAGTGGCTGCGGGTAGCTTCAAAGTGCTGCATCTTATACCCTTGTGCCACCAGGGAGGCCCCCATTTTAAGTTTTTAAGTCTGTTTGCCAATTTCATCACCAGCCACTGCGGAGAGGAGAGGAGAGGAGAGGAGGGGAGAGGAGGGGAGAGGAGAGTGCAATCCCCCACCAAGGAGCTACCCACATGGTGAAGCAGACCTCTCCTGTTTCACCCACTGCTCTCCTCAACAGTGCATTTCAGTAGATCTGCCTGTTCTGCTCCCCACTCTGCCTCTGGTGAATCTTCTCACACCCCCCCCCCCACACCTCTGGCTTACACCCTGCTTCTTGTATGCATAAATCAATGAAGATAAACATTAAAAAAAATATCTAGAAATATAAAGGTGTCAGTATAGTTGGCAAGTGAAGATCTGAAGAAAAGGAAGAACCAGGTTACTAAGAGGGAGAAGTGTGTCTGTGGCATAATTCAAGCTAAAATAAACCATTACCTTATCCAGCAGCTGCCTACAACTTCAACCCCAAACTCTCCCCAGCTCCCATATGCTAAACTAATTCTGAGAGATAAGCAACACACACACACACCCTCCAAGTTTATATTTATAGACTTTCCCCAGGGCTTTCATAAATGTTTTTTCTCTAAGATTAGATGTGATACTCTCTCCTTGCAGAACCTCCAGGGCTCCCCTCAAGTGATCTACCTTCAAAGCAGAAGCTCTTTATCTTAAACCTCCCCTTACTGATCACAGCTGCTTGGGTATGGCACAAATTTTCTGTTCACTCCTGGTACCCTTTTTATTTTTTTAATTTTTTAAAAAATATAATATTTATACAAGCACTGGGTACAGTCAGAAGCGCGGGAGGGTGAGAGAATTCACCAGAGCCAGAGCGGGGAGCAGAGCAGGCAGAAGGACCAAAGTACACTGCTGAGGGGAGCAGTGGGCGGCAGGAGAGGTCTGCGCGCCATGTGGGACCCTCCCCGGTGGCCAGGGAGCAGCTGGGGATCGAACCAGCTCTGCAGAGGCTGCGGGCAGCTTCGCAACCCAGCGCTCAACCACTGCGCCACCGGGGAGGCCCTAAAATTTTTTAAATTTTTTAAAAAAGACTTACCCATCCATGCATACAAGAGCTGGGGTACAGGCCAGATGCGGGGGATGAGAAGACCCACCAGAGACAAAGTGGGGAACAGAACAGGCAGACCGATCGAAACACACTGCTGAGGGAAGCAGCGGACGAGACAGGAGAGGTCTGCTTCACCACATGGGTTGCTCCCTGGCCCACCAGGGATTGAACTGGTGCTGCAGAGGCTGCAGATTCCTTCATACTGAGGTGCGTAACCCCTTGTGCCACCGGGGAGGCCCTGGTACCCTTTTTAACACTCAGCTGAGACTTGGCATTATTATGCTTTCTTTTCTTTTTTTAAAAAAAGATTTATTTATTGGGCCTCCCCTGGTGGTGCAGTGGTTGAGTGCTGGGTCGCGAAGCTGCCCGCAGCCTCTGCAGCGCCTGTTCGATCCCCAGTCGCCAGCAAGGGTCCCACATGGTGCACAGACCTCTCCTGACGAGCCCGCTGCTCCCCTCAGCAGTGTATTTCGTCAATCTGCCTGTTCTGTTCCCCACTCTGGTGAATTCTCTCACCCTCCCACGCTTCTGACTGTATCCAGTGCTTGTATAAATAAATAAATAAACAAATAAATAAATAAACAAATACAAGAACTGGGGTACATACAAGGTGCTGGGGTGAGAGGATTCACCAGAGACAGAGTGGGGAGCAGACCAGGAGGATCCACTGAAATATACTGCTAAGGGGAGCAGCAGGCTAGACTGAAGAGATCTGTTGGGCCATGTAGGTCAGCTCCCTGGCCGGTGATTGAACTCATGCTGCAGTGGTTGGTGATAGCTTGATAGCACTGAGACTAAACCCTTTTTCCACCAGGGAGGCCTCCAAGTTCCTACTCTTATAGCGCTTAAATTTTGATATAGAAGGCTTATGGGGGGCCTCCCTGGTGGCGCAAGGAGTTAAGTCTCAGCACTATCAAGCCATCCGCAAAAAACCACAAAAGTTAGAACTGCCATATGATCTAATAATCTCACTTCTAGATATCTATTCAGAGAACTGAAAGTAAAGTCTCAAAGAGATATCTGCGCCCCCATGTTCACAGCAGCACTATTCAGAACAGCTGAAGGTAGAAACAAGCAAACACCCATGCCTGTGTGGATGGACAAACTGTGGCAGATCAGCAGGAACAAGATTCAGTCTCAAACATAAACCGTGAGGCCGTTATGCTAAGTGAAATAAGATAGCCACAAAAAGACAATTCATGCATGACTCCACCATTAATGAGGCAGCTAAAGTAGGAGAGGAAATAGCTGAAGGTAGTGACATGGAGTCAAATGAAAGGAGAAAGGGAAACTGTTGGTTAATGGGTAGAGAGTTTCAGTTTAGCAAGATGGGAAAGTTCTGGAGAGCTGTTTTACAACAGTGACCACTATTGAATTGTTCATTTTAAAATGCTTAAGATGGACAACTTTACGATATTTTTAGCCACAGGAAGTAAGAATGAACACAAATTTAATGAAGTTTCTATAAGTCTTAGATGTGTATGGCACCATTGCCGCTTTCTTCTTTCAAATTTCTCCCTTTTTTTTTTTTTAAAGATTTATTTATTTATGCATACAAGAACTGTGAGACAGGCCAGATGTGTGGGAGGTGAGAGGATTCACCAAAGACAGAGCAGAGAACAGAACAGGCAGAATGACGAAATACACTGCTGAGGGGAGCAGCGGGTGAGTGAGGAGAGGTCTGTTGCACCATGTGGGTAGCTCCCTGGCCGGGGATTGAACTCATGCGACAGTGGCTGCAGATAGTGTCATAACTTGTGCCACCAGGGAGGCCCAAATTTCTCTCTTTTCTAATAGGAATGTTTATCCTGTATTTGCCCTACCATCATATTTTGGAGGCAAATAACTTTTTTGATTTCACAGGCTCATGCGGGAGAGGAATTTTGCCTCAGGATACATCATACCTGAATGCTCACCTGTATCTGATTTAGACAATATTCAGATGAGACTTTGGAGTTGGAATTGATGCAGGAAAGTGTTGACTCTGGGGAGCTGTTGGAATGGAAATGAGTGCCATTTGCATGTAAGAAAGATCAGAATTTAAGAAGACCCCTTGGGAAGATTTCATGACTCAATTCTGTGCTCTGAAAGTTAATATGTTGAAGCCCTAACTTCCAATACCTTTTTTGGGGGAAAGATTTATTTATTTATTTATACAAGAACTGGGGTACAGGCCCGATGCGCGGGAAGGTAAGAGGATTCACCAGAAAAAGAGCAGGGAACAGAACAGGCAGACTGACGAAATACGCTGCTGAGGGGAGCAGCGGGCGAGACAGGAGAGGTCTGCCGAGCCATGTGGGATCCTGGCCAGCCAGCAGGGATCGAACCAGAGCTGCAGAGGCTGCGGACAGCTTCACAGTGCTGTGCTCAACCGCCTGTGCCACCAGGGGAGGCCCTCCAATACCTTAAATGACTATATTTGTAAACAGGAGCTTTAAAGAGGTTATGCCGTTTAAATGATGTTACAAGAATGGATCTGTAATCTAAATGACTGGTGTCCTGATAAGAAGAAAAAGAGATGTGCACAGAGAAAAGGCGAGGTGAGGTCCACCGGTGGTGGCCTAGGGGTTAAGTCTCAGCCCTATCACCACTAAGACCTGAGTTCCCTCCCTGGCCAGGGAGCTAACCCATATGGCACAGCCGACCTCTCCTGTCTTGCCTGCTGCTCCCCTCAGCAGTGTACTTCAGTGAATCTGTTACGGAGCAACCCTGATATAAAACGGGTTGCCTAGCTGTGGGTCCTTACCCGCGCTGATGGAATTTGTAGTTCCCAGTGTCTTTTGGCTTTGGTATGGAGTCAGGGTGGAGTCCACAAAGCCTGTATGAAATTAGCTTTAGGACATCCTAACAAATCCTCCTGTTCTACTCCCCACTCTGTCTCTGGTGAATCTTCTCACCCCCTTCACCTCTGGCCTACACCCCAGGTCTTGTATGCATAAAAAAAAAGCTAAAAAAGAAAGGGTGAGGTATAGATAGTGAGAATGCAGCCATCTCAAGGAGAGAGCCCACTGGCTCCTTGAACTTCAGCCTCCAGAGCTGTGAGAATAAAATTGTGATTTAAACAACCAGTCTGTGGAATTTTGTTTTGGCGGTGTTAGTAGATTAACACAACAAACAAATATATAACGTCAACTATAATAAATGATAAGGGATCACTTTGAAGAATAACATAACAAGGTCAGGTAATAAAGAACTGGAGAGGTAGATTAAGACAGGGTGGTTGGGGTTGATCTTAGTAGAGATGTTTTGACATTTAAACAGTCTCTGGTGAATCCTCTCACTCCTCCCTACACCCTCTGGCCTACACCCCAGTTCTTGTATGCATAAATAAATAAATCTTAAAAAAAAATGAACAGAAACCTGAATGACATGAGGGAGCAAGCCTTGGGAGCATTTGTGAGAACAGCATTTCAAATACAAAGACATGCATAGGAGGTGTGTGTTAGGCTCGGTGTCAAAAGGAGTGGAACAATAGGAGGGGTAGAACAAAAGGAGAAATGATGTTGGAGAGATCCCAGGAGTGTGATTGTGAAGAGCACTGTAGCAATAGTGAACTACAAAGACATTTTCAGGATTTCAGGCCAAGGAGCAATGTCAACAGACCATGTGGGTCACCTCCCTGGCCTGGGTCGAACTCATGCTGCAGTAGCTGTGGATAGCTTTGTAGTCTTGACCCTTAGCCCCTCACGCCACCAGAGAGGCCCTAGATTTGTTTTTTATTTTTTATTTTATTAATAGAGGCATGTTTTATTTATTATTTATTTATTTGTTTGTTCATTTGTTTTGTTTATACATGCACTGGGCACAGTCAGAAGCGCGGGAGGGTGAGAGAATTCACCAGAGCCAGAGCAGGGAGCAGAACAGGCAGAAGGACCGAAGTACACTGCTGAGGGGAGCAGCGGGCGGCAGGAGAGGTCTGCGCACCATGTGGGACTCTCCTCTGGTGGCCGGGGAGCAGCCGGGAATCGAACGGCGCCGCAGAGGCTGCGGGCAGCTTCGCAACCCAGCGCTCTACCGCTGCGCCACCGGGGAGGCCCCTAGATTTGTTTTTTTTTTTTTTTTTTTTTTTTTTTTATTTATTATTTATTTGTTTGTTTGTTTGTTTATACATGCACTGGGTACAGTCAGAAGCGCGGGAGGGTGAGAGAATTCACCAGAGCCAGAGCGGGGAGCAGAGCAGGCAGAGGGACCGAAGTACACTGCTGAGGGGAGCAGCGGGCGGCAGGAGAGGTCTGCGCACCATGTGGGACCCTCCTCCAGTGGCCGGGGAGCAGCCGGGGATCGAACCGGCGCCGCAGAGGCCGCGGGCAGCTTCGCAACCCAGCGCTCAACCGCTGCGCCACCGGGGAGGCCCCTAGATTTGTTTTTTAAACAAATATTTGTTGGGGGGCCTCCCTGGTGGCGCAGCGGTTGAGCTCTGGGTTGCGAAGGTGCCCGCAGCCTCTGCAGTGTCGGTTCGATCCCCGGCTGCTCCCCGGCCACCAGAGGAGGGTCCCACATGGCATGCAGACCTCTCCTGCCGCCCGCTGCTCCCCTCAGCAGTGTACTTCGGACCTTCTGCCTGCTCTGCTCCCTGCTCTGGCTCTGGTGAATTCTCTCACCCTCCCGCGCTTCTGACTGTACCCAGTGCTTGTATAGATAGATAAATCAATCAATCAATCAATCTTAAAAAAAAAAAAACGAAAAACAAAAACAAAAAAAAAAAAACAAATATTTGTTGGGCCTCCCTGGTGGTACAAGAGGTTAAGATGCAGCACTATGGAGCTATCCACAGCCCCTGCAGTATGAGTTCGATCCCTGGCTGGCCAGGGAGCTACACACATGGAGCAGCAGACCTCCCCTGACTCACCTGCTGCTCCCCTCAGCAGTGTATTGCAGTCAGTCTGCCTGTCCTGTTCTGTTCCCCACTCTGTCTCTGGTGAATCCTCTCACCCCCACACACCTCTGGTCTGTACCCTAGTTCTTGTATGCATAAATAAATCTTAAAAAAAAAAAAGTATTTGCTGTTGACTAGAGAAGATGCTGGAAACTCAGACCTACCTATAAGGAGGCTATTGGTTCAAATAGGAAATGATAGGGGTTGGACACTGGTAGTAGTAGTTAGTGGAAGCAGTGAGTTGTTGTTGGATATGAAATATAGTTTCAAAACAGATGCAACAGAATTAACTGATAATCCCACAGTATTTATTGACAATCTAGATGTTGGTCATGAAACAAAAAAATAGGACTTGATATTGATCCTAAGGGTTTTGGCCTGAGCAACAAGAGAATAGCTATTTACTTTGACCAGGAAAGCAAAGAAAAGAGCATGTTTGAGAGGTCAAATCAAGAATTTTGTTTGCTACACTCCTATAGAAAATATGTTTATTGCAGCACTATTTACAATAGCTAAGAATGGAAACAACCCAAATGCCCCCAAACCGAAATGCCATCCAATCCAGATGATTGGATCAAGAAGATATAGTAGGGCCTCCCGGGTGGCACAGTGGTTGAGCGCTGGGTTGCGAAGCTGCCCGCAGCCTCTGCAGCGCCCTGGCCACTGGAGGAGGGTCCCGCATGGCGCGCGGACCTCTCCTGCCGCCTGCTGCTCCCCCCAGCAGTGTTCTTTGGTCCTTCTGCCTGCTCTGCTCCCTGCTCTGGCTCTAGTGAATTCTCTCACCCTCCCGCGCTTCTGACTGTACCCAGTGCTTGTATAAATAAATAATAAATAAATAAATCTTTTTAAAAAATAGTAAAAGAAGCTATAGTATATACACACAATGGAATACCAATTAGCAATAAAAAAAAGATAAACTCATGCCATTCATAGCAACATGGATGGAGCTGGTAGGGATTATGCTCAGTGAAATAAGTCAAAAGGAACAAGAAAAATATCAGATGATATCACTTACAGGAGGGATATAGGGAAACCGAACAAATTGTCAAAAAAAAAAAAAGAAAAAATTGTAGGCAACTTTAGTTAATTAATTAATTAATTAATTTTTATATTTATTTATGCATACAAGAACTGGGGTACAGGCCAGAGGTGTGGGGGGTGAGAAGATTCACAAGAGACAGAGTGGGGTGCAGAACATGCAGATCTACAGAAATACTCTGCTGAGGGGAGCAGCCGTCAGGACAGGAGAGGTCTGCTGTGCCATGTGGGTCACCTCCATGGCTGAGGATCAAACTCATATTGCAGTGGCTGCGGATAGCTTCGTAGTGCTGGGTCTTAACCCCTTGTGCCACCACAGAGGCCCCCTGATGCAGATTTTCAACTGATTTAGGTAAGTACCAAGAACTGTGACTTGGTAGATCATAAACAAGTGTTATAAATATCAACTTCTATACAAGCGCTGATGGGGAATGCAGTCTATCGTTTGAAGGAAGCAAAGAGATTTCTCTAGCAGTACTCTACAACTATAAATGTCCTTCCTGTCTGTGTGGTTATTAGAGTGACACTATCACCAGGAAAACTCTGCCTAACTCATTTACAGGAAGAAAGCTACTGAATACTGATAATGGAAGTGCTCACGCTGACTCATATCCATCCTGTCAAAAAACCATAAACTAGTGCCAATATGTGGGCAAGGCACAGAGACCAAAGAATCTCTTCCAGTCTGTATCTACAGGGTAAGTTAGCTCTTCATCTACTGGGTAAATTTCATGCTGTGTGACTTTTTTAAAAAAAAACATTTATTTATTTATGCATACAAGAACTTGGGTACAGGCCAGAGGTGCGGGTGGTAAAGCCATTCACCAGAGACAGAGTGGGGAACAGAACAGGCAGATTGACTGAAATACACTGCTGAGGGGAGCAGTGGGCAAGACAGGAAAGGTCTGCTGTGCCATGTGGGTTGCTCTCTGGCTGGCCAGGGTTTGAACTCGTGCTGCAGAGGCTGCAGACAGCTTCACAGGTAGTGTCGTAAACCCTTGGGCCACCAGGGAGGCCCCTGATGTGACCCTTTTCCATCTTGCATTTCATCATTAAAGCTCTGTGTTCTTTTAGCAGGGCTCTTCCCCAACTTTGGTGATTCTCCAGCCTAGCAGAGCTCAGCAAATAATTGAAGTTCTCTAGGAAGAAAAAGGCTATGGAAGATCTAGGGTGGTGTTTAGTAATGTAAGACTCCAGGATGACTGGGCAGGTACTCAACCCCCTTGAAAGAGAATGCAAATTAATTTTCAGTGTACTTTTCTGAGGGGGGAATTACAATTTCTTTCCAGTCTTAAATGAAAGTACAAGACCTAGAAAGCAGCCAAACACTGCGTGTGGAAGGAAGGGGGAGGGGAAGAATCTGGCTTTCCTGGGTCATCAGAAGAATGATAGTGTGTAAACTGCAGCCATTGTCTGACACAGGTTCTCCTCCCACACTCCGGAAGGTCTGGGCTGCAGATGGAATCATAAAGAACAAGCTCTTTTCAAGCCAGAGGCGCTAATTCCTTGGGGGGTGAAGGAGAGGGGGGATGGGCAAAGTTAAGAGAGAGCAATCCTCTCAGAATGCAAAAATAGTGTCATTTATTATTAGGATTCTTGAGCAAAAAGGACAACCAATCTTCAGAACAGGGCATGATTTAAAGATTAAAAACCTTCACCCTTAGTCATCCAAATTTTCACAGTAATAGTTCATTATTTTTTCCTTTAGCATCTCAAAAAAGGAAAATATGTGAAGCAGTGGAGATTAAAGCTCTCCTGAGCTAAAGCGAGAGTCATGTATTCACCCTATCAAATTTGTCCACACTACAGTCATCCAACAAATTCTGCAGAGTGCCTATTATGTGCTGTCCAGTGGGCTAGCCACTGTACCGACAATAATTTTACGCCTCTGGTATACGCTTCATTTACAAGTGTTATGTGATTTGGGCAGTGAAAAATCAGATGATATCACTTACCAGGATTTACACATCTTTCTCACAAACCAAAAAGCTGAGATCATTGGCTTTCTTGTTTTCGGCCTTAAATGGAATCAGGCAGCTACAGAAATATTTGGGTGAGGCGGGCCCGGAAACCAAAGAAACTCTTCTGGTCTGCGTCTACCAAGTAGGTTAGCTCCGCCTGCCTGCGTGTTGTAGGGGAGCTAGTGCAGACGTGCTTCGTGGACCGTCATCGGCCACATCTCCGGAGCGACCAGTCCCATCACTCAAAGCTAACCAAAGGCTCCTGTCTCATCTTTATTCTTCTGCTTCTCCCCTCCTCCAACGGAATCTATTTTCATGCTGATGTGACCCAGGGATGCAAAACCATTATCTCCTTCACTGCCCAGTTTTTTCTCTTCTTTGGTCTTCCTGTTTGGCATGAATCTGCAGAATCTCAGGGTGTGTAAAACCCTGAGTGATAGCACAACTGAAACAAATGCACTGAATGAATGTGTACCCATTTCAAAAGTGTGTGCAACTTATGTTGCACTTGATGGCCCGATTCTATAATCCTACACCTGTTTAAGTGTTCAAATGTGATAAAGTTCCTTTGATGACAGTCACAATCTAAATATTAGGTTCTAGGTGGGCTTTTAATCCAATTTAATTTTAATTACATGTAAGTGGCTGTTTTAAGTGAATACTGCAAAGATACGTTTGTACATTTTTACAAAGTTAACAGGAAAGAGATAATGGGTTAAGTCTCACACCCTTGACATGTGGCCTTTTAAGGGATTTGGCCTCTGCTTGATATTTTCTGGTCAGCTTCCTCTTGATACCACTAATAAGCAGCCACATATCAACATACTGGCAGCAAGAGAGAAGAAATACAAATGGCCTGAAAAATCCATAATTGGTCTGGTCATTTCATTTATTCATTCATAGAGTCCTATGTTACTGGACCCAGGTGTAGATTTTGGGGCCATTGTGGAGAAGGTATTAGAACTCGATTTCCTGCTTGCATGGAGTTTAAATTCAGGTAGGCTGGGTTATAGACACCTTTTAACTTTTCATTTCCATTAAAAAATTCACTCTAAAGCAAGTGAGGCTAAGAGCACAAATTCTGGAGCCAGATATTCAGGGTTTGAATCCCAGCCACTTACATGTGTGATCTTGGGATCACACAGTCATTTAGATTCACTATGGGCCTTTCTGGTGACATAAGGGTTAAGTCTCAGTGCTACCATTGTAAAGCCCCCCATGACCACCTGAGTTTGATCCCTAACCAGGGAGCTAACCCACATGGCGCAGCAGACCCTTCCTGTCTCTCCTGCTGCTCCCCTCAGCAATGTATTTTAGGAGATCTGCTTGTCTGCTCCCCACTGTGTCTCTAGTGAGTCTTCTCACCCCACACCTTTGTCCTGCCACCAGTTATTCTACGCAAAAATAAATAAAATCTTTAAAAAATAATAGATTCACTGTGCTATTTCCTTGTCTGTAAAATGAAGATAATAATAGGCTGCTTCATAAGGCTTGTTATGAGGATTAACTTAAATTAGTTTATATATGTACATAGCTTAGGTCAGTGCTAGTGGATATCAAGTGCTATATAAATGTCAGATTTAAAAAGATGAAATAAACACATCTATTTAATTTCATTAATATATATGACAGAGAGAGATTACTGTGGGCAAAGCATTTAAGTCTAGATCCCTATTCTCTTTTAGAATCTAAAGACTTTCCAAAGACTCTTCAATTACACATGAGAAGTTCAAACAAATCATCACAGTAAACTATTTTTCTGTAATAGTGATAGTAGGTTCTGGGTATCTTGAAACTGTTTTTATTAAGTGCTTCGTTCTTATCATGTTATCTCATTTACAATTCACAACTATTGTTTAAATTTAGCATGAACACCCTGATTTACCATGAGAAATCTCTAAGTAATTTGCTCAAGGACTTGCTTTGGGATAGAACTAGTTGGATGGACTACACCACATTCCTATAAACTAAGAGAAAAATACAGCCAATGTAGGTTTAGAAAAAAAATATCTGGCATAGCCAGTGTTTCCCATCCCCACTCCCCACCCCTTTCCTCCTAGAAATGGAGACTGTTCTTTGCTCCCTATTTAAGCAGCTCGTCATAAACAGGAAGGGTGACCGGGGAGCAATAAAGCTGAGATTGCTGATAAGTGCCTGTTCAAGAATCATAGGAAAAGGGAGCCATCCCAACGGCCCCCATGCCCCCTACGACCCCTGACTCAGTAAAGATCCTTATAGTCAGGCTACACAGAGATGTCATAGGTTGAGTGGAGATGAGGACGGCAGGCAGAGGCTGTGCAAGGGATGGAAAGCTCTCGCCACTTCTCAGTGTTGTCTCTGTCAACAAGAAATACCGAAAGGAAAAAATGTGGGGTTTCTTTCAAGAATAATGGAATTGTGGAGTCCACCCATAAACTAAGATTAGTTCTTACAATTTTTTAATGGTTGGGGAAAAAATTAGTTATTTCATGACTTGTAAAAATTATATGAACTCCACATTTCAGGGTCCATAAATTGAGCTTTTTGGAATACAGCCATAATCACCTGTTTACATATTGTCAGTGCACTGATAGACCATAGCCAGGAATTTCCCCCTTCTTTTTTTTTTTTTAAGGATTTATTTATTTATGCATACAAGAATTGGGGTGTAGGCCAGAGGTGCGGGAGGTAAGAGAATTCACCAGACAGAGTGGGGAGCAGAACAGGGGGGAGGGATCTACTAAAACACACTGCTGAGGGGAGCAGTGAGTGAGGCAGGAGAGCCTGCAGAGCCATGTGGGTTAGCTCCCTGGCCTGGGATCAAACTCAGGCTACAGTGGCTGGCAATAGCTTGATAACGCTGTCTTTAAACCCTGTGCCACCAAGGAGGCACTCCCCCCCCCTTCTGATATTCTTTTTTTGTGGCTGGGAAGTGGAAATCTCAAAAGCTGGAGATAGAACTGGAGCCAAAGGGTTACCACCAGCGTCCCCCATTTAGAGAGTGAAGGGAGAGGAATGATGAAATGGGATGTGCTCCCTATTAGAAGAATGAGAACCTTAGTGGAATTAGGTCCCTATGATTATAAACAGAATACATTATTAAACATAAATCATTAATTTATTCTACATTTACTGATTTCTATCACTGCTAGATGCTGAGTCATGTTTTTAAATAAACTATGGCAGCCTGTTTTAAAAACACACACAATCTACACAATTTTTAAAGCCGTGTATCATTTTATAACATGAATGTTTTAATCTGGAGTTTCCAGATCGGTACTCGGAGGTCCTCTGCACATTAAGACTCCTCTGCCTGCCCCCAGGGAAGGTGGCTTTGCCTGAAATAAGCTTTTCTTTCGCTAATAAGTGTTCCACTCTCTGTCTATAAATACCTCCCATTTTTGTATAAACTGGCAGAATCTAGATGAGATGCCGCCTGGTCCACCATCACTCAATAAGGCCAATTAAATTTCTAAAATTGCTTGAGTTTTTTTTAACAGTCTTTTCCTGATTTCCACTTGTTTCTTCTCTCACGTCCCTCTTCTGCCACGGCAGGCAGCGTGCAAAACGAACGCATTTGCCTGCAACTGCTCCGTCCCCCCGGCCCCCAAACAGTGGCTTTCTCCCTCTTCCGCGCTGCCTGCTATCTCGTGTGCCGGGCTCCTCTCTCCTCTCTCTTGCGCGCCGCTCAGTCTTTTTCTTCCAAGCCGCTGCCCTTTCCACTCCTCTCTCTCCACCCGGGTCCGAGGCAGAGACCGCGAGCAGGAGCGCGGGAACCGCGCGCGCACCTGTGCGGCGGGTGGGACCGCGCGGAGAGCGCAGCCCCCGGCGCCCAGGTCTGCCCCGGATCCCCCGCCCGGGCGAGACGCGCCGTGAGCCCGCGGGCGCCGCGCCCCCCCCCGCGCCCCGCCCCGGCGCGGCCAGACGCCGACAGCATTGGGGGGAGCACCCACCCACCCAGTCGGCCCCAGAAAGTGGCGATGTCCAGGAATTGAGGCATCTCTGGGGAGATAAAAAGCTTACACCGGGGTCGTGCCTCCAGGACAGGTGTTTTTGCTCTCGGCAACTAAGCCCCAGACATCCCTTTAGCGTCTCCAGGCAGCGAGTCCGCGCCCCGCTTCTGTGTTACCCCCAAGATCCCCCCACAGCCGCGCCTGTTGAGCCGAAGATCTGTCGGGTCTTCTTTTCTTTTCTCCCCCTACTCCCCTCCTTTTTTCCAGCATTCCATACTGGCTCATGGCCTTGGACTTTTTGCAAAATCTTCCCCTTCTTTATGCCTTTGCAGCACCAGCAGCCTGATTTCTATTATGTCAATTTTGTTTAAGTATAAAACACAATCTCCATTTCAATGTACGTTTCAGTGACTTAACACACGGGCGCCGAGAAGTAGTAGATTTGCATTTTCTGGGAAAGTTCCCTCACAGCCCTGATTCTTGCTGCAAAAGCAGGTCGTTTTTCAATCACACCTTACAATTTTATTTTTCCGCATTCACCTTTTTCATAGTTGGTAAGATTTTACTAAAGATCTTAGATGAAACAAACGTGTTGTAGAATCAAAAAAGAAATCACAGAAACTCAGTTGAGAAGGGAAGCCCGTACAACGGACTCACACTCTGTTCTCTCTCCACTTACATATTTTTGATAATCCTTTTGGGGGGGGCTCAGACATCTCCCTCAGCTGACTAATCTTTCCTGAGAAAGATTTGTTTTCTTTTTTCCTAAGGAAGGCTGAAGGTGAGCAAAACATGTTGGACCCAGAATAGCTGCTGAATAGAAAGTAGGGTGGGAAGGGGCCAGGATAGCGAGACTATTCTGGAGGCCTGGAGGGGGCATGCCTTAATGAGAGGGTTCTGTCCCAGGCACTGCTTCAAAAACAAGTGGATGAATGTCGGAGAACACAGCTCTAAAGGCTCCTGGAAGGTTCCTGGAACCGGGACACAGGATGTGAGTCCCTGGCATAGGGTCATAAAAGGTGTCTGCTTAACGAGGCAGTTGGGACAGATGCTACAGTGGGCTACTGAGGAGACAGGAAGAAAACGTGAAGCCCCCCACCAAAGAGCATGTTCTAGGAAAAGTAGGCATAAGGACCCAAAACTTAAAAAGAAAACAAAAAGGAAGAACAAAAGACTTGTTGCAATCTTGATGTAAACCTGACCTCTTCCTGAGCCAATGACGCTGCATCACCATTTTCCTTTACAGTCAAACATTGCTCAAGCCTATATAATGAGGTACCTGAGCATCAGTTCTGAATGAGGGGGTGATGACCTCTAGATCCACTTAGTACATGTTCACGTTACAAAAACTCAGCCTCTTTAATAGTGCCAGGGCTGTTTGAATGGAAACATTTCAAGAAACAGAATTTGTCTTCTAGTGGTGTTAGAATTAAGGGTGAGTTCTTTCTTCCTTCTGCTTATGTCTTTTTCCTTTTGTTATCTGAAGAATGATATACATTCAGTAAAGCAGATAAAAATGCACTGCTATGTGTGCACCTGGTGAGTATTTACATCTGTATTACCACTATCCAGATCAAGATCTTGATTCTAAAACACTCCAGCTCCCCAGAGGCACAGGTTGCCTTGAGCCTGTTCCATAGAGCCTTCCTCACCAGAGGTAACCACTAGAATGACTTCCATCACCATCAGTTAATTTTGTTGTTCTTGATCTTTATATAAATGAAATCAGGTAGTATATACTCTTTTGTACTAGGATTGTTTTTTCAGTCACGTGATTCAATGAACATTATATGTGTATCAGGAGTTCATTCCTTGTTATTGCAGGGTGGTGCTCCAATTATGGATATGCCAAAAGTTACCCGTTCTCTTGTTGATTACTTGTTGATTACATTACTGTGTTCAGTTTCCACTTTTAGCTATTATAAATATCCTTGTCATCTGCCATATGTAGGAATTCTTTTCTTTTTGCTATATACTTATCAATGGGATTGCTGGGTTGCTATTTGGGGGCAATAAACGATACATTCTATTTTTTTTAAAGATTTATTATTTATTTATGCATACAAGAACTGGGGTATAGGCCAGAGGTGCAGGGGTGAGAGAATTCACCAGAGACAGAGCGGGGAGCAGAACAGGCAGACTGACTGAAATACACTGCTGAGGGGAGCAGTGGGCAAGACAGGAGAGGTCTGCTGTGCCATGTGGGTCAGCTCCCTGCAGGGGAGAGGAGGGGATCTAACTTTAATTTGTGCTGCAGTGGCTGGGGTGGGGTAGGGGATCTAACTCTAACTCGTGCTGCAGTGGCTGTGGATAGCTTCATAGTCCTTTGACTTAACCCCTTGTGCCACCAGCTCCCTAGGGAGGCCCTGTACCCCAGTTTTTGTATGCACAAATAAATAAATCTTAAAAAATTAAAATAGAGAATTTAAATGCTCAATTGAAAGTAATAAAATTATGAAACTACAGTGCGAAAAACAAAGCAAAGGAACAGACAGACAAAACAAACCCTTGAAGAAATCTGACTGCACAACTGAGGCTGCCAAGGAAAGGCAGGTGGGGATGGAGAGTGAAGGTGGGAGGGGACCCAGTGGATTATGGTGATGGGTATGGTGTATGTACATACTTGTAAAGGTGTGATCCTATACCCCTAAAACATATACAGTGTTGTAAATCAACATTACCTCAATAAACCTAATTAAAAAAAAAAACCCTGAAAACCAAAAAAATAAAATAAAACTAGTAAGCTGTGAATTAGGAGTAGAGAACACCTTTGCTGATTCTTAATCAGGTTCACTTTTTGTGTAGAAGACTTTTTGTCCTCCTATTTCACTGCCCTCATGTGAATGGTGAGGTCACCAAATGTCCAGTTTGCCCTTGACTGTTCCAATCCTAGAACTGAAAGGCACTGAGCAAACTGGGATTGTTGGTCACTCTGCAGAACAAAGAAAGGAAATCAAGTGGATCCCAAAACTTGCATACAGGCAGAGAAAACCAAGCATGCCTTATTAAATTAATTCATGCTACTCCAGTCCCAAAGAAAAATTTATTTTAATAAAGAACAATGAAATAGCCACACCTTGACTTTGGGAATGATCTAGATTAGTGCTACTCAAAATTAGGGTCCAAGGACCAGCAGCATCAGTATCCCCAGGGAGATTAGTAGAGATAGAATGAATAACCCCCTCCATGTTCAGCCCCTCCCCCCAACTCCAACAGAATCAGAATCTCTCAGGAATTTGTTTAACAAGCTCTCCAGTGGGAAAGGTCTTAAGTAGCTCTAGACAGGAGGATTCCATTATCTCACTGAGTAAACTTTCCCCATGTAAAACAAATTCCACTGTTGATAAAATCTTCTTTCTTTCTTATTAAATCTCTTATCTAACATTCTTTTTAAAAAAAAAGATTTATTTATGCATATAAGAACTGGAGTATAGGCCAGAAGTGCAGGGTGGGGAGAGGAGGTGCTGGTGGTGGGGGTGAGAGGAGTCACCAGAGACAGAGTGGAGAGCAGTACAGGCAGACTGACCAAAGTATACTGCTGAGGGGAGCTGCGGGAGAGTCAGGAGAGGTCTGCTGCGCCATGTGGGTTTCTCCATAGAGATGGAACCTGTGCTGCAGAGGCTGCGGACAGCTCCACAGTGCGGCGCTCAATCGCCTGTGCCACCAGAAAGGCCCTCTTATCTAACATTCTGGTCCTAAATGATAGTACACAATACCTCACACTTGAGTTTTGGGGTCCTTCTCTAAGGTAATTCCAATAGTTCTTTGTTATCACCAAAATTATGGGTCCAGAACTAATCCTAGTGAAAGACTAGATTGTACATCAAAAGACCTTGTGGTTCCAATGTGAATACTCCTGAATCTTTTAAGAAAATCCTTTCCAAGGTGCAATGCCTTCAAAACCATACATGTATAACACTCATGAATAGCCTAGAAACAGAGGAAGAAAGAAGAAATAGTCAATGTGGGTTACATTGATGAAAGACTAGTATAAAACAGGGATTTGCTGAAAGAGTTTTGCTCTCAGGGACTGATTCAGGCCCCCTAGGATTTTGTGTAGTGAGGCTATAAAGTGTGCCTGTCGTCAGTTCCAGGACTCAATCCAAATGGTCACCCTTCAACTCCAATCAGCTTCTTATTGTCCATATATTCTAAGCCCTCTTTTCCTCTTCCTTCTATTCCTCTCCTTCTTCCCCAGAGAGGGGTTGCTGTGGGGACAGAATCATAATGAGCCAGTTGGTGAAGAAAAGTAGTGACAGAAGCAGAATGAAAGTACAAAGAAAAATAAAAGACTAGGCAAAAGGAAAATGTACACACATAGATGAGACTTGAGAAAGTCAAAAGAGGAACTGCATGAGTGATAAGATGCCTTAAACAACTTTCTTACAGAAAGGTATGGAGACAGACTGCCCACAGCTAGAGGAACATCAGAGTTACTAAGGCAACAGGCAGAAGGAGACCCAGGGAAGACATGGGAGGGGAGAGACACGCTCAAGTGTTAAAGCATGTCATATAGGATTCTGGAAAAGGCAGCTGCAGACAAGCTAGTTAGAACAAGGACATTTCCAATTTTATCCTCATAAACCTCCCCGAGTCACTCCTATTTCTCAGGAAGGGAGCAGTGGAAGTTACAAGGAGGATACCCTTCTACATTGTTTTCCACTTCCTTTTGTGCTGGGCAAGGAAAGGAACTTCCCCAAAGACAATCAAAGGTGAGGATCTTTCCAGTAGACATAATCTTTTTTTTTTTTTTTTTTTAAAGATTTATTTATTTATTTATTTATACAAGCACTGGGTACAGTCAGAAGCACCGGAGGGTGAGAGAATTCACCAGAGCCAGAGCAGGGAGCAGAACAGACAGACTGACACACTGCTAAGGGGGTGCAGTAGGCTTGGCGGCCGGGGATCGAACCAGCGCTACAGAGGCTGCGGGCAGCTTCGCAGCCCAGTGCTCAACCGCTGCGCCACCGGGGAGGCCCTAGACATAATCTTTTTCATCTCTGGAAGATTCCTTCTTCCATCTCTGTCTTTCAAAATTTCTGTAATTCCTTTGTTTCTTTTTCTCTTTCCCCATGTACCCCAATCTCTTTTCAAGGATCTCCCTTTCCCTAAGGTCATACTTGTCCCTATAATCCAAGCCAGAAACTGCTTTCAATTCTGTTCTCTATTTTCACCCATTAGTTGCATTCTTGTTTGGACCATGCCAATCATTGGGTAAGATATTATCTAACAAACAACAATTTTCTAAATTTGGGACAATTTTAATGAAGCTTATAAAAAAAAATCAATGTTGAGGGCCTTCCTGGTGGCTTAGGGGTTAAGCCTAAGCACTATCACTCTTATGGCCTGAGTTCCATCCCAGGCCGGAGCTAACCCATATATGGCGCAGCAGACCTCCCTTGTCTAACCCACTGCTTTCCTTAGCAGTGTATTTCAGTATATTTGCCTGTTCTGCTCCCCACTCTGTCTCTGGTAAGTCCTCTCACCCCTCTTCCCTCTGCCCCCACTCTACCTCTGGCTTACACCCCAGTTTTTCTATGTGAAAAAAAATTAAAAAGCAATGTTGAGAAAAATTAAAACACATGTATACAAAATATACAACACTCAGCTGAACAATGCAGAGGGCCCAAAGTCCCTGCCCTCTAACTGATGCTAATCTGGTTGTGGAGGGGACAGACAAGAGAGCCTCAGAAAACCAAAGAATCAAGAGAATTTTTGTTTCATGTGGGAACAATCCAGAAAGACTTCATGAAGTCAGAATTTGGAATGGATCTTGAAAGATGGTGCGCTAAGAGATAGGAGACAGGCAGAGATTAAAGAAGGGCATTTCGGGAAGATGGAGTCATCTGGGCAGAGGTATGATGATGGAAATTTGTGCAGAAGGTTGGGAAACTTGCTTAGTCTGACTTAGTTGAAAAGCAGGGTACTTAAAAGAGTTTAGTGAGAGATAATGCTAGAAAAGCAAGTTTGGACTATGTTCCAGCAGTCTTTGAATACCAGACAAGCTATTTTAATATAAGCCCTTAGGTGGGGAACAAAGTCAGATTTTATTGCATTTTTTTTTCTTTTTTACAGACCCACATAAGCCTGTACTTCAGAGATACCAAGTGTGTCTCTTTAACCTTACTAAATTATGTTGTGCTTTTCCTCATCTTCCCTTTCCACAGCTTACCCCAAGCCTGAACCCCAAATTCTGTTGCTTCATTTCACAATCCTATCCATTGTTTCAGTCAGGGCTTTACTGAGTAGAAAGCAACCTTGAACAATGGTGGGAAGGGTTTTCTGCAAACATTGCCTCTCACCTCTATTTTCAGAACAAAGAAAAGGCTGAAAGTTCGAAAACCCAGCCTGCAGTTCTCACTGCATACCGGGCTGATAGTTACTTAAACTGTTAAATCCGTATTTAATTTCTCTATTCTAAAATTATCTTAAGGCTGAAGGAGAAGGACCCTAGCTATTTTATTCTCTGTAATCTCAAGCTCCGGACAAATACACCACCTATACAAATACTTGATGACTTACACAGGTAAAACAATTGTGGAAGACATAAGTTACAGCAATATTTTCACAACTAATTAGGTATTCATTTACCATTCCTCTTTCAAATATATACTTGAATTTTTGAAATTTTTGACGTTTTCCCCTGGTTCATGTATGCCTGGTCTATATAAACACATTTGGTCAATGTTTGATAAATATCTGGCTGTAAACATAAAGGTATTGGGAAAGGAAGGTTTTTGTTTCTAGATCCTGAGTGCTAACACAGTTGGAATTTGAAACATCAGAAGTATCCGAAAAGAACTACTTGCTTTTGGGTATGGGTGAGGAATTTATTTCTCTCCTTTCACTTAAGCTCCATTAGCCCTTCTTCCTTTGCTTAGGTACTCCAAGAATGAAGCTATTTACTCTTGTCTCATTATTTCCTCTTTGATCTTGACAGCTGCAGTCAATACCAAGAAATATGACAGCCCCAGGAAAAGACGCCCCTGTTCCCACCTCGGAGGACGTGCAGTGAACAGCGTTCGTCCCGCACACCTCTCCTCTGAGTACACTCACAGGGCAGTGATTTCTATCTCCACCACTTACTAGGGAACATTAGTGTAGCCACATCCCCAAATAACTGCATGCTTCCCCGGGGCTCCTGAAAGATAAGGAGAACAGAGCTTTTAGTTTCAGTTGTATTATTTATCTAATATTAAGAGATGACAGAAGGAAAGCAGGATTCCTTCTCAGGAAACATGACTCCCCTTCTCAAGAAACTGTGGGAAAGAGAAACTAAAGATCAGAAAGGGCAGTAAGCAAGAGTATAATTTTATTTAAATAAAGACACAAAAATAAAATATTGTATAAATTTGATCACTGAACATTAATATTCTAAAAATTAAGGAGATTGGGAGAAGTGACAAAAGATGCAATGATGAAAAGATTTTAAATGAAAAAAAGTAATGTTTCATTATTTTCCCATTAAATTCTAGATAGACTATGAACAGATGGCTGGCATGCAACAGAAGGAAAAAGGAGTGATTAGTTGGAAGCAGAATTAAGTTTAAATTATGTCAACTTTTCACATAAGGTTTTATTAACCTTTTTTTTCCCCACTAAGGTTAATAAACAAAATCAGGGAAATACAATGGCCCAGGGTTCTAAATATAGATAGTACTGACATTTTAGGTCAAATAAATTCCTCGTTATTGGAACTTGACCTGTACATTGTATGCTATTTAGGAGCATCCTGGCCTCTGCCCACTGGATGCCATTCTCTTTGGCACAAGTCATGGCAACCAGATATGTCTGCAGAAACTGCTAAATATCTTTGGGGAGCAAAATCACCGCTGGTTGAAAACCCCTGCCTTTGACTGAGCACATATCTAATGAGATCCTTGTGGAAAAGATTGAAATACTTCACCCATTTGGAACACAACTATTTGGAAAATTCAATTACTTAGAATGTAGCTTTATTTTTTTTTTGAAAAAAAGATTTATTTATTTATACATACAAGAGCTGGGGTACAGGCAGAGATGCGGGGTGGGTGAGAGGATCCACAGGAGACAGAGAGGGGAACAGAACAGGCAGACTGACTGAAATACACTGCTGAGGGGAGCAGCGGGCAAGACAGGAGAGGTTTGCTGCGCCATGGGGGTTGCTCCCTGGCGGGCCCGGGGATCTAACTCATGCTGCACAGGCTGTGGATTGCTTCACAGTGCGGTGCTTAACCCATTGCGCCACCAGGAAGGCCCTGAATGTAGCTTTAAAAAAGCAAAGCAAGGGAAGAAGATTTTCTCACCAGAATTCTAGTCTTACTAATACGAGGACTCCTTTGGTCCCTTTCAGAAAACAACCTACTCGCTTTCTTTTTGAATTATTACAAAATATCCCTAACGTGACAAGCAAAATGTTAATATCTGATACACAGCATAAGTCAGTTTTTGGTTACCAAGTCACAACAGATTAGAAGAGCTGCCATATGCCACAGACAGGGGACCTAACAGTCATGTCTGCAGAAAAGGAAACAGACAAACAATAAAAAGGGAACCTATTTCTCAAAGAATAACAAAGAAGAGGGATAGGAGTGCTGCACTTGGGGTACATTACTCATGTGACTGTAGCCCTTGGCATCCAACTTTAAAAAGGATATGACCAAGGAGATGACGTATCTGGAAATAAGGTCATGAAGAGCAGCTGGAGGAATCAGCTTAGAGAATAAAAGACACGGTGAGAACATGGTGACTTTCTTCCAATATTTAATGTGCTTTCAAAAATAAGCATTTTTCAGTGACCCTAGATGGAAATGGACATCACAATTGTATTACATTTACCATCATCTCAATGTAACAGAATGTTGTGGTAACTAGAGCTATCTCCAAAGTATACAGAGGGGCTTTATAAGGTCATAAGTTTTTCACAGTTGACTTATTACCTATTGATTTCCAGAGTCCTGTATCTCTAGGCTGTCTGATAACGCCACAGGAGTGGTCAAAAGGCATCTCAAACTAAGTACAGCCCAAATAGAAGTACCAATTTCTCTTCTAAACCCTCCTTCCCTCCCCCCATTTTTTCTTTCCTTAGCCTTTTCTTTTTTTTTTCCCCCCAAAGACTTATTTATTTATGCATACAAGAGCTGGGGTGCAGGCCAGATGTGCGGGGGGTGGGGGAGGTTTAAGAGTATTCACCAGAGACAAAGTGGGAAACAGAACAGTCAGACTGACTGAAGTACACTGCTGAGGGGAGCAGCGGGCGCGACAGGAGAGGTCTGCTGCGCTATGTGGGTTGTTCCCTGGGCAGCCGGGGAATCAAACTCTTGCTGCAGAGGCTGCGGACAGCTTCACAGGTTGTGTGTTAATCCCTTGCGCCACCAGGGAGGGCCCTCCTTAGCCTTTTCCATCTCAGTAAACATTATCACCATTCACAAATGTTAGGCACTATTTAGGATTTCTCCCTTTCTCACACCTTCCACATATAATCCAACAGCAAGTCCTGCCAGCTTTACCTCTACAATATACCCAGATTCCTTCTAGTCTCTCATTCCCATTGTACCACCCTTGTCAAAGCCATCCTAATTTTCACATTATTTATTACAACGGTGTCTAAATCAGGCTTACTGATTTCATTCTTACTCTACAATTCATTGTTCGAAGAGGTATCAAACTGTATTTGGCCCCTAGCTCCCTTTCTTGCCTTATTGTCAACCACTAGTTCTTGTTCACTAATTTCCTGCCATACAGTTATTATTATTTTCTGTCCTTCTGTCATATCAAGTTCATTTTTTAAAAAAGATTATTTATTTATGTATACAAGAACTGGGGTACAGGCCAGAGGTGCGGGGAGTGAGAGGATTCACCAGAGACAGAGTGGGAAACAGAACAGGCATACTGACTGAAATACACTGCTGAGGGGAGTGGTGTGTGAGTCAGGAGAAGTCTGCTGGGCCATGTGGGTAGCTCCCTGGCTGGCCAGGGGATCAAACTCATGCTTTAGTGGTTGCAAATAGCTTCATAGGTCGCGTCTTAACTGCTTGCGCCACCAGGGAAGCCCTCAAGTTCATTTCTAACTTCAGAGTTTTCCTGGAGAAGACTTTACAAAGTCTTCAAATGCTTGATCCTTCTTGTCAGTTGGAACTGAGATCAAGTCTCGTCTTCAGAAAGGTTTTCTATATTATCCTTCCACACACTCACTCCTTAGCACGTCTCTGTTGTAATTTTTTCCATAGTTCTTATTTCTTTTTTTTTAAAAGACGTATTTTATTTATTTATTTATCTATTGTGCATACAAGAGCTGGGGTGTAGGCCAGAGTTGTGGAGGGGGCCAGAGTGAGAGGGGAACAGAGACCGAGTGGGGAACGGAACAGGTGGATCTACAGAAATACACTGCTGAGGAAAGCAGTGGGCAAGACAGGAGAGGTCTGCTGTGCCATGTGGGTCAGCTACCTGGTTGAGGATCGATTGCATGATGCAGTGGCTGTACATAGCTTCATAGTGATGCACCACCAGGGAGGCCTACAGTTCTTATTTTTATTTGAAATTATTTCTTTGGTTATTGTTTGCCCCATGACAAGCTAGAACCTTATCTATCAACATTAATTGTACGCTATAGGGCCTCCCTGGTGGCGCAAGGGGTTAAGACTCAATCTATGAAGCTAACTACAGCCACTGCAGCACGAGTTTGATCACTGGCCAGGGAGCAACCTACATGGCACAGCAGACCTCTCCTGACTCGCCCGCTGCTCCCCTCAGCAGTGTATTTCAGTCAATCTGCCTGTTCTGTTCCCCACTTGGCCTCTGTTCCCCTCTCACCCAAACCCCCCTCCACAACTCTGGCCTACACCCCAGCTCTTGTATGCATAAATAAATAAATCTTTAAAAAAATAAAGTACTATCCTCCTCTTTATAGCTTCCACTTTCTAGGATGGTGTTGCTCCAGAATTCTTATTTTTATTTCTTTCTTATTTTTATTCTTTTTATTAAGAAATAATTCTTATTTCTTACCTTGCTTTAAATCTCTAACTTTTGTTTGTCCTTTTCCTACTGCCAATGAGTTTCTAAAGTTCCCCCATCCTGAAACACGCTCATTCATCCTATACCTCTATTTCCCATAAGGTATTCTTGTGATTTACTTTCAAATTCCTCCAAAGATTGGTCTTGTGTTTTACTTTCAAATTCCTGCTTCTACTTCTTTCCCTCCCATTCAGCATCAAATTATTTCAAAATATCTAGAGGTCTGCACAGAAGTTCAGACCTCTATTTGAAATTACACACCCACTCCTAATACTACCTCTGCTTTAGCTAGAATTCTTTTTTCCCCAGTAAGTCATAATGTATTCATAAAATGAAAAGCTCTCCATTAAAATATACTTTTCACTGGATCTATATAAAGTAAGACTTAATTTTGGTAGATTTCAGTGTAAGGCAGTCAGCACTAAACTTATTTGCTCTTATTTCCACAGAGCTGTTTACTTTCCAGCTAAGATTTAAAAAATATATATTTGAGACTATTATGTTGATGTTTGTTTCTCACTCAGCCATCTTCCTCTCATTATCATCTTCAGACCAGCTCTGCACACTTAGAAATGTCTAACTGCTGGAAGCCTAGTCAGAAGCATCTGGAACACTGGCAGTGGCAGAGTCTGCTTAACACTGGCAGTAAACCCTGCGGCTGTGCACACACAGCAACATGTTTGTCAGACTGTCACACTCTTCTCGTCTTCACATTGTGCTAGTAACCCTTCACCAAGCTGTATTTCTTCGAGGAAGAATTTCTGAACAGCTTCTTCATCTTTAAGGTAAAACAGCTTCTTCATCTTTAAGGAAAGTACAGCTCTCCTCAGCAAGCTTTTGTTACTTTCTTCATTCTGGCAATCTGTTTTTGAACTTGGGAGTCACCAGGTCTCTTGCAGTCAAAATGAAGGCAGTACCTGATGAAAAGGGCCCTGGAGCCAGGGCCCTCCAGCCCACCATCTTGTCGCCATCACAGTTGCGTGGCAGAAGAAGCTTTAGACCTTGATCCCTCAGCTGACAGAACCACCCCAGCCTGACATCTGTCATAAGGGAATTGGAAAGTCTTGAGAATTCTTATTTATTTTATTGAAAGGCCACACCCTCATGAGGTTTGGTTTCTCATAACTGGAGAAAAGAAGTGAAGAGAAACAAAAGAGAAACCAGAACATCTTCGTATGGAAGCTGGACCTTGTTCCCTTAGACATCAAGTTTAGATGGCTTTGAGGATGCTCCCAGGGGGTACATGGAAGGGCGCTGGCCTCTGACAAATGGAAGTGGGGGTGCTTCTCGGGAAGACAACTCTGTAGCGAAACATATCATAAAAGAAATGTCTGTTGAAATATTCTTTTTTTCTCCTTGTATCTCCTAGTCTTTGGAAAGTCTTGCTGTAACATTCTAGACTTATCTCAGCTGTATTAACTACTGAGTTAGAATTAAAAAAGAAGCGCTTGCCCTTCCCTTAGGCTATCAAAATGGTAGTTACAGTCTTTAGCAATAATTTCCAAAGGAAACATGTTTTTTTCTTGAAGGTTCAAGCATTCTTCCCCACATTCCAGTGCAACCTCACTACTGAAGCTTTAGCCAAAAATAACATGAGGGCCTCCCTGGTGATGCAGGGGTTAGGAAAGTGCTATCAAGCTTGTTTTTCGACAGCCACTGCAGCCAGGTTAGATCCCCAGCCAGTCAGGGGGCAACCCACATGGTGCAGGGGACCTTTTTCTTCCTAGCCCTCTGCTCCCCTCAGCAGTGTGTTTTGGTAGATCTGCCTGTTCTGCTCCCCACTCTCTCTGATGAACTGATGAATCCTCTCAACACCCTGCACCTCTGGCTTACACCCCAGTTCTTGTATGTATAAATAAATAAAACTTAAAAAAAAAATAATAACATGAGCTACCTAATTGCAAAACCAGTGAACTCCTGGTCCAACCCTACCTCTCTTTATCATGTAGAGTTAATGAATCTCCTAGCCCCTCTAGGCTTTCCACAGCAATCTCAAGGTACTCTTTGACTTCTCCAACCCCTAATTGTACATTGCTTTCATTGGTTCTCCCTCCTCAATGACTCTTAAATGTTGGATTCATCTTTGATCAATTTCCAAATATATGGCTTCACTCCAAACATAGTCTTGCGTTCTAGACCAAATTTATAACTGTCTGCTATGAATCTTAACATAGATATATCCTATAAATATCTCAAGCTCACATGCCCAAAACAGATTCTCCAAATTTGCTTCTTCTCTTCCCCTCTAATTTGCCCACTCTGATTAATGGCACTTCTAATGATCCAGTTTCTAAATTAAAATTTTTGATTTTTTAAATCTCCTTCACCTCCCAACTAACAAATTCTTTTTAGTCTGCTTTCAAAAAATGTCCCTCAAGTGCCCTCTTTGGCAGCATAAATGCTAAAATTGGAACCTACAGAGAAGATTAACTTGGCCCTGGGCAAGGTTGATATGCATATTCACAAGCGTTTCATATTTATTATGATGTAGTCTATAGTATCAAATTATAATGCTGTACATCTGAAAATTATATTATAAACCAATGTTATCTCAATAAAATTTTATAGATAATTTAAAAGTCCTTCAATAACCATACTAGTTAATGACAAGATCAAATCTTATTTTGAAAACGGTGCCATCACAAATGGATATCCACAAGCATAAGAATGAAGTTGGATTGGATGCCTTCCTCACATTATACATATAAATGAAAATAAAATGGTTCATAGATCAGAATGTAAACCTTTCTAACTTGACTTCAATGAAGTCTTTTGTGATTATGAATTAAAAGTACAAATAACAAGAGAAAAGTTAGATAAAATGAATTTCATCAACATATACACGTAAGTTTTTACTATCAAACAAGTGAAAAGACAGGGGTCTCCCTGGTAGCACAGCGGGTTGAGGGCAGCACTGTGAAGCTGTCCATAGCCAGCAGCACGGGTTCAATTCCCAGCCGGCCAGGGAGATACCCATGTGGTGCGGCAGACCTCTCCTGTCTTGCCCACTGCTCCCCTCAGCAGTGCTTTCAGTTAGTCTGCCTGTTCTGCTCCCTGCTCTGTCTCTGGTGAATCCTCTCACCCTCCCATGCCTCTGGCCTGTACCCTAGCTCTTGTATAAATAAATAATTTTTTTTTTTAAAAAAAGTGAAAAGACAACCATACAATGTGAAAAAATATTTATAACTCTTATATCTGATAAAAGACATATTTACAACTCAACAAAAACACAATTCATTAAAAAAAATGGGTAAGGATTATATACTCAATGGAATACTGCACAGTTGTTAAAAAGATGAAATAGTTGTTTTGGGGACAGAATGGATGGGCCTTGAGCTGATTATGTTAAGTGAAATGTCTGAAAGTTTAAGATAGATGTCGAATGGTTTCATTCATCTGAAGCATATAAATAACCAAAGATATACACAGACAAAATATAGCTGGAATAAATCTTGGACTTAGTGAGAGAAAGGTTACCAAAGGGAACAGTTGGAAAGTTGGAGGGGTTGGGCAGGGAGGCATATGGAGTACTGGCACAGGTGGTTTGGTGGAGGGTGAGTGGACCACATGCACATTATTTGGAGCAATAATGTAACTCCAAAATTAAAATTAAAAAAATGTGTAAAGGAGTTGAATAGACACATCTCAAAACATAAACAAAGGCCAATAAGCAAAACACATAATATCTTTAGTCACTAGAGAAATGCAGATGGGAATCCATAATGAGACATCAAGTTACACCCACTAAAATGGACACAATGAAAAAATATATATAATAACAACTGCTGTTGGTGAGGATATGGAGCAACTAGTGCCCTCATACATTTTTGGGGGGAGGGTATGTGAAATGGTGTGGTGCTTTGGGAATTATTTTGGAATCTCATAAAGTTCATCATATCCCATATAATACAGAAATTTCATTGCAATGTACATACTCAAGGGAACTGAGAACTGATGGCCACACAAAAACCTAAATGAGAATGCTCATCGCAGTATAATTTATAATAGGCGAAACTAGGGAAAACCCAAATGTCCATCAATTGACAAACAAATGAACAAATATAGCATAATCATCATACAGTATAATATTATCTGTCCATAGAAAGGAAACTACTAATAACATGAATCACATGAATGGATGTAGAAATGCAGTGGAACCCTGAAGTATAAGTCTATGGGAAAGAGGCCTATCACAAAAGGCCAAGTATTCTATGATTCATAAAATGTCCAGAATTGGAAAATCTATGGAGCCAGAAAATAGTTTAGTGGTTGCCAAAGGGTGGGACTGATTAAAGAGGAATGCAAGATGACAGCTAATGGTTATGGGCTTCATATCAGGGTGATGAAATGTTCTAAATATTGACTAATATTTGCACATCTCTGAATATACTAAAGCCTCTTGAATTGTATAGTATGTGGACTAAAGCCCAATAAAACTATAACATAAAAAAAAGTACCTAAAATCTGTCTTCTACTTCCCATGCCATGGCCTCAATTTATAGAGAATAACTTCTTTCATTTCCCCAGCCACATGCAACTCTAAACCCACACCAACATCCCCTGCTCCACCCCCAGCAGATACCTCTCAACATCATTAGCTCTAACATAAAGATCTGTTCTAAGCAAAATAGGGAAGTGGTGAGTTATAAAGGATAAAATTTATAAATACTACCATGTGAACTTAAAACTTTCTATTGTGATACAACACCATCATAAAAATTAAAGGAAAACTGGCAAAAATGTGTCCAAGATGACAAAGGCTTCATTTTCATAATCTACAAAGGGCTCTTTCAGAGCAGTAAGTGAAGAATGAAAGACCAAAATAGACCAAGCAGAGGAACAAGCATTCATATAGGAAGAATCAATAATGGCCAAAATGAAAAGACATCCACATTTGCTAACAATAAAAGAAACAGAAATAAAAAAGATTTTTTTTTTTTCTCTCTTCAGAGATTGGTAAAAAATTTTGAAGACTTGTCAATATCCAGGCCTGGCTAAATTTTTTAAAATTTGGAATGAATGTAAAATTATCAGCCTTTTTAGATGGTAGTTTGACAGTACCTATTAAAATTTAAATATTCACTCTTTTTGATCCGTGATTTTTGTGCAGGAACCCTACAAATCACTGCCACATACATAGAGATAAAAGTACAAAGGTCGGATGGTCTCACTCATAGCAGGAATTTAGAAAACCTAAATAAGAGACCAGGAAAAAAACTACTCAATACAAAGTAAAAATCAAAATCAACAAGCAACTATAAACCAGAGACACACTACAGGGGGATGGGGGAGGGAGGGAGGGGCGGGGAAAGGAAGAACTAGAGTCAAAATAAGGGGTGGAGGGTGCAATTGTATGGGGAATATAACCAAAATGAAAATGCATACATTGTGCAAAGATGAAAAAAGATGTAAGAATTATACAAAATAAAATATTTTAATTAAAAAAAAGGTACAAAGGTGAGGGGCCTCCTTTGTGGTGCAAAAGGTTAAATGGTGGAGCTTCTACTGGTCTTTTTATTCCTTGGTCCAGGCACCACAGTTACAGTTTTCACTTGGGAACCACAGTGCCATATCCCCATGATCATCTCTTCTCTTGGTTTTGGCAAAGAAAAAACATGTGGGAGCCTCCCTGGTGGCACAGGGGTTAAACTCTTCAGCATTTTCAAGCAATCAAGCTATTGCTAGCCACTGTAGCACCAGGTCCATCCCCAGCCAGGGAGCTGACCCACATGGCACAGCAGACCTCTCCTGTCTCACCTGCTGCTTCCCTCAGCAGTGTGTTTCAGGAGATGGCTTGTTCTGCTCCCCACTCTGTTTTTGTATCCTTTCTCCCCCAACACCTCTAGCCTACACCCAGGTTCTTGTATACATAAATAAATAAAAATATGGCACAGCAGACCTCTCCTGTCTCGCCCACTGCTCCCTTCAGCAGTGTATTTCAGAACAGTCTGCCTGTTCTGTTCCCACACCGTCTCTGGTGAATCATCTCACCACCCGCCCCCCCCCCCAGCCCCCCACCTCTGGCCTGTACTCCAGTTATTCCATGCATAAATAAATAAATCTTAAAAAAAAGAATCTTAAAAAAAAAAAAAACGTGTACTTGGCATGTTGACTGATTTCAATTTTCTTCACCATATTCTAGAGGGAGGTACTGAATGGGTCTCAGCCATTTCCACCTTCCTGGTGCATTTGGTCACACCAAGTGCTACCCTCAGAAAGGAGATCACTCTAAGCAGAGTACATTTTTTTTTTTAAGATTAGCTTCAAGGACTACCTGGTGACACAGCAGGTTGAGCGCTGTGCTGTGAAGCTGTCTGCAGCCTCGGCAGCACGGGTTCGATTCCCAGCTGGCCAGGGAGAAACCCACATGGCTTGGTAGCCATCTCTTGCCTCGCCCACTGCTCCCCTCAGCAGTGTCTTCTGTCTGTCTACCTGTTCTGCTCCCCACTCTGTCTCTGGTGAATTCTCTCACTCTCCCGCGCCTCTGCCCTGTACCCCAGTTCTTGTATGAATAAATAAATCTTAAAAAAACACAAAACTATAAATTAAAAAAAGATTAGCTTCATAGTGCTGCGACTTAAACCCTTGTGCCACCAGGGAGGCCCCTAAGTGGAACACATTACATTTATACATGCTCATGTTTTCTGTTGCAGTTGATAATGTGTATGATTTACCTGCTCGTTCATCACCATTACTCAAAAAAAAGCAGTGTCCAAACGTATGGTTAGAATGATTTCATTGTTACAAATACATGAGTTATAATACAGTTATAGACACATACACACATGCACATGTGCACAGGGAAAAAGAGGAAATTACAACAAACTATTAACAGTGGTTAACTCAAGTGAGCTGACTCATAGGAACTTTTACTTTAATAAATACATGCGTGTGTATATATGTGTGCCTGCATAAATGTGTGTGTGTGTGTATATATGTGTGTGTATGTATATATACACACACATTTAAAATCCATAGTAATAGACTTTAAAAAGCAGAATGCTGGGCCTCCCCGGTGGCGCAGCGGTTGAGCACTGGGTTGCGAAGCTGCCCGCAGCCTCTGCAGCGCCGGTTCGATCCCCGGCTGTTCCCTGGTCACCGGGGCGAGGGTCCAAGGGGCAAGGGTCAGCGGGGCGAGGGTCCCACATAGTGCGCAGACCTCTCCTGCCTATCCTGCCTATCCTGCCGCCTGCTGCTCCCTTCGGCAGTGTACTTCGTCACTCTCTCTGTTCTACTCTCCTCTCTGGCTCTGGTGAATTCTCTCATCCTCCTGCACCTCTGACTGTACCCAGTGCTTGTATAAATAAATAAACAAAAATCTTTAAAAAAAAAAAAAGACCTTTCACTAAAAAAAAAAAAAGGCAGAATGCTTTGTTTTGTAGTAAAAAGTAATAATAAAAAATGTTTTTTTTTTTTTTTTTTTTTAAAAGATTCATTTATTTGTTTATACAAGCACTGGGTACAGTCAGAGGTGCGGGAGGGTGAGAGAATTCACCAGAGCCAGAGCAGGGAGCAGAGCAGGCAGAAGGACCGAAGTACACTGCTGAGGGGAGCAGCGGGCGGCAGGAGAGGTCTGCGCGCCATGTGGGACCCTCCTCCGGTGGCCGGGGAGCAACCGGGGATCGAACCGGCCTTGCAGAGGCTGTGGGCAGCTTCGCAACCCAGCGCTCAACCGCTGCGCCACCGGGGAGGCCCCCATAAAAAATGTTTTTAAGCACAGATTTGATTACAGAACAGTTGTGCTACAAATTCTTCAATGATTTGCTGCCTACGGAATAAAATTCATATTGATTAGTGAAGCACTCAAGGCCTTACTTAACACAATTCACCTAACATCCAACCTCCTTATTTACTGCTGTGCAATCTGCCACACAAACTACCTCTTTATTGTGATTCTTCTGCTGTTGCCATAACAGCTGCTGCATCTTCAAGGCCCAGCTAAAATGTCCCTCCACTTGAAATCTTCTCAATTTTCGGAAAAACAATCATGCTCTCCTGAGTGCTTATATACAGTAGTTTAAATTTTGTTTACAATTCCATCATAGGATGATCCTCTTTTTTTTTTTTTAAGATTTATTTATTTATGCATACAAGAGCTGGGGTACAGGCCAGATGTGTGAGGGTGAGAGAATTCACCAGACAGAGTGGGGGAGCAGAACAGGCAGATTGGCAAAGTACACTGCTGAGGGGAGCAGCGGGCAAGACAGGAGAGGTCTGCTGCGCCATATGGGTAACTCTCTGGCTGGGGATCGACCTCATGCTTCAGAGGCTGTGGACAGCTTCATAGGTTGTGTCTTAACCACTTGCGCCACCAGGGAGACCCACATAGGATGATCCTTAATCTTGCTATGCATTATAGTTGAGTGCACACATTAATTTCTTAGTTTCCCTTTGTTTTCTTTTAGCACTAAGCACAGGATTTTAGAAACAAAAGGTCGCAGTTATGAGAGGGAGAAGGACAACAGGCAACATCACGACAGAACATTAGTCTTAGAGATAGAAGCCTTGGAGACATACTGGACTCATAAACTTCAATGGTGACGCCACAAAACATTGTGTCCACACACCCAAGATTATCACTTACATCAGAGTTCCTATGAAGGGTGGCCCAGGAACTGGGAGTACGCAACTTCCGGACTTGCATGAAGGACTTGGGGGAGAGATACAACACCCTGCGGAGGAAGGGGTGTGGTAGTGCCCGGGAAGCCTTCCTCTTTGAGAAGGTAGGTTGAGAAAGACATGAAGGCTGGTTGTAGGTGCCCTGACAAAGTAGGAGGGAGGGAAATAGGAGAAAAATAATGTTGTAGGTTGAGGGTACAGTATGTTAAAAGGTTTGAAGAGAGGACCTCCCTGGTGGCACAGGGGTTAAAGGCACAGTGCTTTCAAGCTATAGCCAGGTACTGTGGCATAAGTTTGATCCCCAGCCAGGGAGCTGACCCCTCTCCTGTCTCGCTTGCTGCTTCCCCTCAGCAGTATATTTCAGTCAATCCGCCTGTTCTGCTCCCTGTTCTGTCTCTGGTGATGCCTCTCATACCCCACACCTCTGGCCTACACCCCAGTTCTTGTATGCATAAATAAATAAATCTTTAAAAAAAAAAAAGGTTTAGGGCCTCCCCTGGCTGTGCAGTGGTTGAGCGCTGGGTTGTGAGTCTGCCCGCAGCCTCTGCAGCGCCAGTTCAATCCCCGGCCACTGGCGAGGGTCCCACAAAAAAAAAAAAAAGGTTTAAAAAACAGAATGGTGTGTGTTTGTGATCCTGCAAACACTTCTGCATAGCTGAAGTGTAGAGGACCAGGGGGTGAGAAGCAGTGGGGATGTAATTAGGGATAGTATCACAAAAGGTCTAACATGACAGGTTAAGGAGTTTAGAATTTATTCTAAACAGAGAGCAAGTAGGTTAATCACAGTAATAACATGAGCAGGTTTGGATTTTAGAAAAATGACTGTACCAAAACTATTTGATAAAAGATCTTTATGCATACATAATAGACTAGTGATGACCTGAACTGAGATACTGGCAGTGGAGTCGGAGTATCAGACATCAAAAGGACTTAAAACATATATCAAATGTAAAACTATTTTCAAATACATCTCTTTGAGAGGCAGATCTTATGATTTCTCTCTTGACTTTGTTTTGTCTAAACTGCAGATGGGAAAAATAAGGCATATAAATAGCCATGACAAAAGTAGGGAAAATGCAGGAAAAAAAATGCAGAACCTGAACTTGGCATATTTGTCCTACAAACATTAATTGACCAACTTCTATATACCAGGCCCTCTAGGCAGTTCTCTGCATACCCATAGAGAGCTATATCTGGTAGCTTAAAGTAACTGCCAAATTTCTAGATACAGGCAACCTGACTGTGGAGAAGAGCCTTTCTGAGGTTTGGTGACCTCCATGCAGAAGAAAGTCTCAAACCTCCTTGCAGAAGAAAGTCTTTCAGCTAATCTGTTCATTTCTCCAAAACAGAAGTGACATTCTGTCAGAGGATCAGCAGCTGACTAACTTGGCCTTTGCAGCTCTTCAGCATCCTGGACCTCAATTTTTATTGGTTTTGGAATAACTTTATGTCTCTTCCCTGCAAGAAGCCTGTGTGGGTTGAGCTTCGCCTGTCTTCCTCCATGTCGGAGTGAACTATTCTAGGCCTATCTCAGTGTTCGCCACGGGAATTTGCCCATGTCTCGGGCATGTTTATTTTCATCTCTGGTCGTTCCATATCACATTCTCTCTCCTGCTTGGTTTTATCACCGCCACTCTGGAGCCACAGATAACACTTTACAACCTAAGAACAAAAGATATTTGGAATGTTGGGTACTCAGACAAGCAGTGTCTGGCAGGGAGCAGAGGTAGAAAAGGGGAAAGGTAAGGTAGGCTGACACCTGGCAGTAAGCACAGTCACCCCCACCCACAAGGTCCTCTCAATGCCTGGAGACTCTGGTTCTCACTTAAGACTGAGAGGTAGATTCTAGAAATTCTGAGAATTAAGATCATCTCTAAGGTTCCTTCCAGTTTTAAAATTTTACAATTCTTGCCATCAGATTTCACCAACATATCTATCCATAAAGTTGATTTGCAAAGAGAACTAAATTATCCTTAATTAAAGTGAGGATAAGCACTTGAGACTCAGATAAATCTGGAAATAGTACAACAAGTTAGATTTTTGGAATTTCCTACAGTTCCTTTAGCAGATTCCTGTAAACACTAACCTTTCGCAGGTAACATTTTTTTTTTTTTAAAGATTTATTTATTTATGTATACAAGAGCTGGGAAACAGGCCAGAGATGCAGGGGGTGAGAGGATTCACCAGAGACAGAGTGGGGAACAGAACAGGCAGAATGACCGAAATACACCCCTGAGGAGTGACAGGAGAGGTCTTGCCTTGCCACATGGGTTTCTCCTTGGCTGGCCGGGGATGGAACTAGTGCTGTAAAAGCTGCGGATTGCTTCATAGTGCGGGGTGCTTAACCCCTTTTGCCACCAGGGAGGCCATCACAGGTAACTTTTTTTTTTTTTTTTTATAGAGGCATGCTTTATTTATTTGTTTGCTGGTTTGTTTGTTTGTTTTGTTTATACATGCACTGGGTACAGTCAGAAGCGCGGGAGGGTGAGAGAATTCACCAGAGCCAGAGCGGGGAGCAGAGCAGGCAGAAGGACCGAAGTACACTGCTGAGGGGAGCAGCGGGCGGCAGGAGAGGTCTGCACGCCATGTGGGACCCTCCTCTGGTGGCCGGGGAGCAGCCGGGGATCGAACCGGTGCCGCAGAGGCCGCGGGCAGCTTCGCAACCCAGCGCTCAACCGCTGCGCCACCGGGGAGGCCCCTTCACAGGTAACTTTTGACTCCTCTTACAATATAAACATCATCAGAAAGACAAAAGAGTATCATTACCTAGAGAATTTATGTTCTGCAATATGTTTTGAAGGAAAAGAAGTCATTTTTAATATGAGCTATAAGAGAAACAGGTGGAGTTGCCAGGTTTAGATTTAGATTTAGTTCCCAGATATAATGTTTGGGATGTGATAATTATATTAAAAACTATTTTAACTGGCAACCCTAAAAAGAGGCTGCTCAAATTCTGTTCCACACCACAGGTAATTAGGAGGATTAAGTCAGATAAAGTGGAGAAGTACCCAATACAATATCAAGAAATGTCTTCTCCTTAGGCAGAGGAATATTATATTGATAATTTTCTATTACTCATTTGTAGACTGTCCATAAAAACACTTAAATCTCAATTATCAAGCATACTTCTGGTTTATTTTCCCCCTGCTGTCCATATCTTAGTTACATAAATGAAAGAATTCTTAGTGTTGATAAAACATTAGAAAAGGAAATCTGTAAATATCTATAAATCAAATTAATGTGGTTTAATCATACAATAACAAAAAGAACTGGCTTTCTGTTGGGCAGCTTCAGATGCTGGAAACAATTTATTGCATGAAGTGAAAAACCTGTTACAAACAGTATAACCATGGTTGGGTTGTGCTTTAAAGTTTAGCTCTATAGAGAGATGATAAGTATTGAGTGATTGGGAGGATTAAATAATGGAAAAAAAAAAAAAGATTTGAGGGGTAGTTTATTCATAACTATTTTGGGAGTAAATAAGTTTCCCTAAATCACCACTCTGTCCTCTGGTACCCAGTCCCCAACCAAGACTCACATCATACATACCTATGCTAGATTCTGATTTCCAGTCTTTTTGGGTCATAGAAACCAGGAAGGGAGCCTCACAGTGATACATTGCCATCTGCTGGTCGGTTGCTAAGCACTCTGGCAACAAGAGGGGGCTCATAGCAACGCAGCCCTGAGGCCTGCCCAAGGCATACTGGCAAAGACTCAGTCTTGGCTGGAACAGTGAGGCCCTCCTCTTTGGCTGTAGCATTTTCCCTGGCTGGCATTATCTGTCTAAATCTACTTCTCTCAAAATCTTTTTCAAAAGTGGAATTTCTGAATTACATGGTAATTCTATTTTTAAATTTTTGAGGAACCTCCATACTGTTTTCATAGTGGCTTCAACAACAAAGAGTTCCATTTTCTCCACATCCTTGCCAACTACTTGTCATTTCTTGTCTTTCTGCTACCAGTCATTCAGACAAGTGTGAAGTGATATCTCATTATAGTTTGCTCATTTTTCTAATTATTTTGCACATTTAAAATTTTTTTTTAAATATTTATTTATTTATTTATTTTAAAAGATTTATTTATTTATGCATACAAGAGCTGGGGCACGGGCCAGAGATGCTGGGGGTGAGAGGATTCACCAGAGAGGGTGGGGAATAGAACAGGCAGACTGACTGAAACACACTGTTGAGGGGAGCAGCGGGGGAGACAGGAGAGGTCTGCCTCACCGTGTGTGTTGCTCCCTGGCCTGCCGGGGATTGAACTCATGCTGCAGAGGCTGCGGATTGCTTCATAGTGCTGTCTTTAACCCCTTGCACCACCAGGGAGGCCCAAAAGATTTATTTATTTATGCATACAAGAACTGGGGTACAGGTCAGAAGGTGGGGGGGGAAGGAGCGGTAAGAGGATTAACAGGAGACAGAGTGGGGAACAGAACAAGCAGACTGACTGAAACATACTGCTGAGGGGAGCAGCAGGCGAGACAGGAGAGGTCTGCTGCACCATGTGGATCAGCTCCCTGGCCAGCGTTAGAACTCATAGCTTCATGGTGCTCAGACTTAATCCCTTGCGCCACCAGGAAGGCCCACTCTGAGGGTCTTTTACAGAGTGAACACATTTCATTTTGGTGTAGCCCACCTATCTCTTTTTCTATGGTTCCTGCTTTTGATGCCTCTGCCTGTTTTTATAAATCAAGTTTCACTAACACAATCAGGCTCATTTGCTATAATGTCTATGGTTGCTTTAACTTAGAATAGCAGGGTTGAGTAGTGGTGACACAGACCATATGGTCACAAAGTCTAACATATTTACTTTATGGCTCTTCACAGGGGAGTTTTGTTGACTTCCTGTTCTGATCTGATAAGCCTTTGTACTCCAGGGCCTTTGCATAGGCTGTTTCCTCGATCCAAACATTCTTTCCCCAGATTTTCTCATGATTGGCTCCTTACTATCATTCTGGTTTCTCCTCAAGTTCACCTTAGAAAGGCCTTCCCTGACTATATTACTAAGAATATGCCTCCTTCTCCCTCCATTCTACCATCTATGGTCTTACCTTGCTCTTTATTTCTTCACAGAATGTATTCTTCACTAGAATGCAAGCTCTATAAGGGAAGTCCCTGGTACCAATAATGCTTTCTCAAGAATTATCTGAATGGAGGGCCTCCCCTGGTGGCTCAGTGGTTGAGCGCTGGGTTGCAAAGCTACTCGCAGACTCTGCAGTGCTGGTTTGATCCCCGGCCACCAGCGAGGGTCCCACATGGTGCGACAGACCTCTCCTGCTGCACCTGCTGCTCCTCTCAGCAGTGTATTTCCTCATCTGCCTGTTCTGTTCCCCGCTCTGGCTCTGGTGAATTCTCTCACCCTCCAGTGCTTCTGACTGTACCCAGTGCTTGTATAAATAATTCTTTAAAAAAAAATCATAAATTCTAAAATTAATAAATAAAATAAATCTAAAAAATAAAAGAATTATCTGAATGGATAAATGAGTCACAGAGAACTACCTTATCTTTCTGGTCAAAATGTTACTTATCACCCTGTAAATTATTTAGCTAGAGGGGGATATTTGAATAAAAGAATGATATGTCTTGATCTTTGTTCATTGTGATTTGTTGGTGATATTTATATGTTACTTTACCTCCATAGCATTCTTTTTTTTTTTTTTTTTTTTTTAAAGATTTATTTATTTATTTATACAAGCACTGGGTACAGTCAGAAGAATGGGAGGGTGAGAGAATTCACCAGAACCAGAGCGGGGAACAGAGCGGGCGGAAGGACCGAAGTACACTGCTGAGGGGAGCAGCGGGCGGCAAGAGAGGTCTGCGCGACATGTGGGACCCTCCTCTGGTGGCCGGGGAGCGGCCGGGGATCAAACCGGGGCTGCAGAGGCTGCGGGCAGCTTCGCAACCCAGCGCTCAAACGCTGCGCCACCGGCCACCGGGAGGCCCTCCATAGCATTCTTTACCATTATAAAGCTGAGGAGTTACCTAGGGTGAGGAGAGCAAGGGTGTTTGAAAATCTCTACATTTGTTTATAACTTTGTACTACTTTTTTTTTTAAAAGATTTATTTATTTATACAAGAACTGGGGTACAGGCCAGAGCAGTGGGAGGGTGAGAGAATTTACTAGAGAGAGAGTGGGGAGCAGAACAGGCAGACAGACGGAAAACACTGCTGAGGGGAGCAGCAGGCGAGACAAGAGAGGTCTGCTGTGCCATGTGGGTATCTCCCTGGCCGCTTCACAGCATTGTGCTCAACCCACTGTGCCAGCCACTGGGGAGACCCATAATTTTGTATTGCTTTCTGATCAACTCTTGAACATGAACTGAAATCCAATGGGTAGATAATAATGGAGGTTATATTTTTCATACTATCACTACTTCTTCCCAATTTCTCTTGAATTCTGAATCTGTTACTCTCTCTACCAGGAGAAGAATATAGAACAAAGGAAAAGAAAGAAAATTTTGATTTATAAAGACGCTGGTCATAGGCCAGCTCTAGTACCCACAAGTTAGGTTGTGACCTTGGAAACTTATCTCAAGGTCTTAAACCTTGATGTTAGATAATAATATCTACCTCGTAAGTTAATATATAGAAATATTAAATTCCTGGGGCCTCCTGTGGCACAAAGTGTTAAGCATAGCACTGTGAAGCTATCCACAGCCTCTGCAGCACCAGTTTGATCCCTGGCCAGCCAGGGAACTGACCCACATGGTGCAGCGGACCTCTCCTGTCTCTCCCGCTGCTCCCCTCAGCAGTGTATTTCAGTCAGTCTGCCTGTTCTGTTCCCTGCTTTGTCTCTGGTGAAACCTCTCATGCCCCACACCTCTGGCCTGTACCGCAGTTCTTGTATGCATAAATAAATAAATCTTTAAAAAATATTAAATTCCCAATTATTTAACATCTCTTAGATGCCAAATGTTGCCAAGTTCTTATATAATATATTACCTAATTTGTCACAATAATCAGCAAAGATAGATGTCATCCAAAGAGCAAATTATACCATCTGATTGATAGCTATGAAATAGGTCAAATTTTCATTGTCAGTTGTATCTGGCTATGTCAAAAAGGTCTTGACAAAAGTAAGATCACTTTTTTTTTTTTTAGAGGCATGTTTTTATTTATTTATTTGTTTATTTATTTGTTTTGTTTATACATGCACTGGTACAGTCAGAAGCGCGGGAGGGTGAGAGAATTCACCAGAGCCAGAGCAGGGAGCAGAGCAGGCAGAAGGACCGAAGTACACTGCTGAGGGGAGCAGCGGGCGGCAGGAGAGGTCTCCTCTGGTGGCCGGGGAGCAGCCGGGGATCAAACCGGCGCCACAGAGGCCGCGGGCAGCTTCGCAACCCAGTGCTCAACCGCTGCGCCACCAGGGAGGCCCTAAGATCACTTTTTAATGCCAATAATGACAGCAAAAAAATCTTAAGCCTTTACTTATTTTTAATTTCCACCAAAATTCAGAGCACTTTGTCCTTTAATTTCTGTATTACTGAAATGTTTCCCTGGCACGTAATTCTTTTAAATTGACAATATGTGATATCTTAATAATGACAAAGCAGGGGCCTCCCTAGTGGCACTGGGGTTAAAGAGACATTGTTATCACTAGCCACTGCAGTACGAATTCAATCCCTGGCCAGCCAGGGAGCTGACCCACATGGTTCAGCAGACTTCTCCTGTCTTGCCTGCTGCTTCTCTCAGCAGTGTATTTCAGTAGATCTGCCTGTTCTGCTCCCTACTCTCTCTGGTGAATCCTCTCACCACCTTCCCCTGCCCCTGACCCGCACCTCTGGTCTACACTCCAGTTCTTGTATGCATAAATAAATAATTCTTTAAAAAAAAACAGTGACAAAGCTGGCATAAATAGGAAGCCCAAAATATTGGAGGCAGGCTGTCCTACGATTTTTCAGATGGAAAACAAGTAACATTTACGTAGTCAAATCTAATTATTAAATTAAATAAGTAAATATGCAACAGCAGAAGCTTGGTGAGAAGATGGGACAGCAGGGGGCACAGTAGCTTTGCTCCTGATCTGTAGAGGAGTGGATATATTTTTTAGACAGCATCACTCTGATTTCTGTGTCTTATATCTTGCTCTTACAGTTTTCCTCTATTAACATTTTTCCAAAACAGCCTTAACAAGTGCTATGTAAGTGTATCCTTTCAAGAAATGTGTTGACTCTACAAGAGATGCCATGGAAGAGCAGGTGTACCCTCTACTCGTCCCCAAGTTCTACTTCCCTTAGTACCACCATTCAAAAGTTCAGGAAAAAAATCTGGCAGTTTGAGATACCAACTCTTCAAGATACGGATGAATGCTTAATGAACAAGGTTATTTCAAGTGTTTTTAGGTGTGATAAATACTTGTCTGGTAAACCCCTGACATCAGTCTATACGTGATTTAACCACCCAATCTGCCTGTCATTCCAAAGGTTCACATATTAGCACAATTTTGTGGATCTCCTTCTCGACGCTTTACAAACAGTTGGCCTCAGTGACACTCTAGAGTTTACAAGATCATTATTATCGTGCACCTTCTACATCGCTCTTCACACCCACACAGCCATGACCACAAGAAGTCTCAAGACCAGTTGTTTATGACTTTTCCAGAGGCTTGTTTGCAATGACAATGCTGAACCTGGATGTTTTATCTTATCATTCCTATTATTCTTAATACTATGAAAGCACAAGATGCCACAAATGCCAAATACTAGTTAATTCTGAACAGGAAGAAAGTGGGGCATACCAGGTCTACTGGCCACAATCACATCTCCCACCACCATTTATGTGGATCACACGTTGTTATCCAGATACAAGATTCAACATGATACTGTGATTATTAACATAACCATGACAAAACAATTTGATAGCACACTGACATAAATTCTTAATACTCACACCAGGTTCGTCACGCTCCATCTCTCTGCTATACTAAGAATCTCCCTCCAATTCCTCTTCAAGGTACTGCTTCCTGTAAATTGTAATTGGCTGGTTATTTTTTCACTCTAGCTACTTGACTTCTTAGAGAGAAGAGGCTGAGACATTATACCTTAGTCAATGGGCACACACTAGTAAGTACTTGTGAAGAAAGTGAAATCTCACATAATCCTAATGATGTCTTAGATTAACTCAATTCTGGGAACTTCAACGAAACTCCTTCCACTTGCTCTGTAACCAATGGAAAGAATTTCATAAAACCAAGGGCTGTGGGGAGAGAAAAGGGAAAGTACTGAATATGGTGAAAACAGAACTTTATATTTTGAGTCCTTGCTCAGTCACCAAGTAACACCATTTCCCCATGACCAAATGAGCACGGATTAGATTAGGTGATCTTGTTGGCAGTAAAAGTCTGTGATTTAGGGCCTCCCCTGTGGCGCAGCGTTGAGCGCTGGGTTGAGAAGCTGCCTGCAGCCTCTGCAGCTCCAGTTCAATCCTCAGCCACCGGGCAAGGGTCCCACATGGCGCGCAGACCTCCCCTGCCGCCTGCTGCTCCCCTCAGCAGTGTACTTCGTCAGTCTGCCTGTTCTGCTCCCTGCTCTGGCTCTGGTGAATTCTCTCACCCTCCCGCGCGTCTGACTGTACCCAGTGCTTGTATAAATAAATAAATAAATTGTTAAAAAAGAAAAAAAGAAAGTCTTAAATATTTAAAAAAAAAACCTCTGTAATTTAATGTGACTTACTTTGCAATATAAAATTGATCACATTTGAAATGTGCCACCTCACTGTAGCATCACCTAAGTGAGCTGCAGCAAGATGGGAAAGCATGATCTGCATAACAGTTATCAAGTCTGAGTGGCCTTGTTCTTTTAGATTATATGTATTTGGGAAAACAAAACAAAATCCCATAATTATTTCAATACTAATAAATACACTTTTCATTAATAGTTCGGTGCTGCATCATTATTTGTAAAATTAATTCAGATGAACTCTTGAAAACCAATGGAAATTGTAAATTTTGTCAATACATTAAACTGGGATGAAATTAATGACAGTATTTTGCCTTATGGGCACTTGCCTTACTCTCCTTTCGCACTTCTAGAATCAAGCACTGAATTCAGCACTGAATGAATGAATGAATGAATGAATGAATGAATAAACAAATGATCTTTCATTTTCTAAGAAATTCTAACTTTCACTTTCAGAAAGCTACAAAACTAATCTCATCTGCATAGCACTTAAACCTTGAAAGATGGTAGGCATCTTTCAAAGCCAACACAGGTCCCTCTCAGTTAGTCCAGTTCCCTCTGTCGGGATCATTCCATGGCTCCCATGCCTCCTGTAGGTGTCAGGTCAAAAGACTTTCTCAGAGAGACCTTCTCAGACCCATCCAGGCCCTCCAATCTAATATAGCAACCCCCTCCCCATTCCCTACTATATATTGTCTTCCTAACATGCATCATTGTCTGGCGTTTCATTACACATCAATGCATTTTCTTGCCTAGACTATAAACTCCAGGAGGGCAGGGCCTTGGTCCACATTGGGTGCCCCAACACACAGAGCAGAGCTCAGGACCTAAGAGGTGCTCAGCCCCTTCCCTGGACTATAAACTCCAGGAGGGCAGGGCCTTGGTCCACACTGGGTGCCCCAGCACCTCGAGCAGAGCTCAGGACCTAAAAGGCGCTCAGGAAATAAAGATCTCCAAAACTTCGAGGTGCCTGAGGAGGGGGGGCGGGTTTCTCCAGCGCCCCAGGTCCATTCTCCCGCGGGCCAGCCCACCCCAAGTTACCCACCCAGCCACCTTTGCCCAGCCCAGCGGACGCTGGTCCTCCCACCTGGCGGCCGCAGGGACAGCGCGGCGCACCCACCGCCCGGAGCCGGGAGCCGGCGCTGCGGTTGGCCGTGCGGCTCGGTTCAACCGCCCATCGCCGGAGCCGCCCACGCCCGTCCCGGGCCGGCGCGCTCGGGGGTGACAGCGATGGCGCCACCGCGCTGCCGTCGGCCCCGCGGCGCAGCCGTTAGGGCCCCCGCGCTGCGACCGGAGGCCAGGATTCTTTTTTGAATAATCCGTTGAGGTGGGAGGAAAACGTGACTCGGTTTATCCGGTTCCCATCGCCAGCCGGACGCCGGGCCCCCACCCCGCTGTCCGAGCAGGGGTCCCGCGCGCAGGCCCGCCCCGGGGCCCGCCCGACCCTCACCTGCGCCCAACCGACCGGTGGGGCCGCCGCCCCGCGTCCCTCCCGGCGCCCCCGCAGGCCGCTTCCGCCCCAGGGCTGGGGACCCTTTACCGGGAAACCGTTCTGGGGCCCACGATCGAGAACGCCGCCGTTAAGAGGGTGTTGACATTTCTGCTTTAAGAGATACCCGTCCCCCTCACCGCGACCTTACCCCCGCGATGGTGCCCCCAGATATCCCCGCGGGGCGGGCCAGAGGGGAGCTGAGAAGGCCAAAGACAATTTCTGGGAAGTTCCTCCGGACCCAGTAGTTCGTTTTGCTGAAAAACCCTTCGTTTTTACCTCCACGTCCTGGAAAGGACTTCAGAGTTTGGGGGTAAGGAGTGATAAAGGTGGGCTCGCTACCGCCTCGTTGGTGCTGTCTAGGAAAGGTGGGCAAGAGATGGAACTCAGAGGTGTTTGGGAGAGATTGTTCTTCCTTCACCTCTCCTTCCCCCCATCTAACTTGGGATTACTTGGAGGCTTCCTATGACAACCAGGCACAGTGGGTAGGCAGTGACAAGGGTTTTCTAAAAGGTCTACATGGCCCTTCTCGAAAGAGAATATCCCAGTGAACAATTAAGTACATGGAAGGTGTGCAACTGAATTGGTCATTTGAGCTTCAAATTAAAACCACACAGTTTTCACTGTGCAGAATGGTTCAAAGGAAAGAAAACAAGCCCAGGCCAAGATGTGGAGTGTTCAGAACCCTCATACTCCATTTTTTAAAAAGATTTATTTATTTATGCATACAAGAGCTGGGGTACAAGCTAGAGATGCTGGGGGTGAGAGGATCCTCCAGACACAGAGCTGGGAACAGAACAGGCAGAATGAGGGAAATACACTGCTGAGGGGAGCAGTGGGTGAGACAGGAGAGGTCTGCCTCGCCATGTGGGTTTCTCCCTGGCGGGCCTGAGGATGGAACTTGTGCTGCAGAAGCTGTGGATTGCTTCATAGTGTAGGACTTAACCCCTTGGGCTACCAGGTAGGCCCCCTCATTCACCATTAATGGAGGTATAAATAGGTAAGTTAGTGCAATTACTTTGGTAAACTGTTTAGCAATATTTATTTATTTTTAAAGATTTATTTATTTATGCATACAAGAGCTGGGGTACAGGCCAGAGATGCGGGGGGCGGAGGGAGGGTGAGAGGATTCACCAGAGACAGAGTGGGGCACAGAACAGGCAGACTGACTGAAACACACTTGTTTAGCAATATTTATTAAAACAGAGCATACACCTACCCTGTGACCCAGCTCCAATGCTAGGTGTATGCTTGATAAAAATGCATATACGTGTTTATCAAAAATGTAATAGACTATTCCTCTTTACAATATTCAGAAATGACTCCAAACTGGAAATAATTCCAAATATCCATTAAAAGAAGAATGGACAGCAATCAAAAATGATAAACACATGCAGTTTGCAGCAACATGGATGGAGCTAGAAAGGATCATCCTCAGCAAAATAAGTCAGAAAGAAAAAGAGAAATACTGGATTGTCTCACTCATAGCAGGAATTTAGAAAACCTAAATATGGGACCAGGAAAAAGACTAATTAATACAAAGTAAAAATCAAAATCAACAAGCAACTATAAACCAGAGACACTATGGGGGGGAGAGGCGGGGAGAGGAAGGATTAAGGTCAAAATAAGGGGGGGGGTGCAATTGTATGGGGAATATAACCAAAATGAAAATGCATATATTGTGCAAAAATGAAAAATGATATAAGAATTATATAAAATGAAATATTTAAAAAAATGGACAAATATATTGTGGTATAGTCACACAATATTGACACAATATGAAAGATTGTGAATGTGCTAGAGCAACCTGTAAATGTATGGCTGAATCACAAAGTTGAGTGAAAGGCTCCACGTGTAAAAGAGAACAGATCCAGTGATTCCATTTACATAAAGGCCAACAACAGGCAAACTTATCTTTACATAAGCATAAATCTAGTTTGGGAGTCGGGCTTGTGATTGGGAAGGGATGCCAGGACGTCTGGGGTATGTTCTCTGACTTGATCTAGGGGCTGTTAGGTTTGTTAAAACAATCATTCAACCAAACACTTTTCCATGTGTTTCACTTTTTTTTTTAATTTTAAGATTTATTTTATATATACAAGAACTGGGGTACAGGCCAGATGTGCGGGAAGGTGAGAGGGTTCACTAGAGACAGGGGAACAGAACAAGCAGAATGACCGAAATAACACTGCTGAGGGGAGCAGCGGGCAAGACAGGAGAGGTCTGCTGTGCCATGTGGGTTGCTCCGGGGCCGGTGGGGATTGAACCGGCACTGCAGAGGCTGCAGACAGCTTCACAGCGTTGCACTCAACCGCCTGCTCCACCAGGGAGGCCCCCATGTGTTTCACTTTGAAAGTGTTTTTATTAAGGTGTGTGTGGGGGAAGCCTGAAGTACTAATTTGTTCCTCTCTTCAATTCAACATACATTCATTTTATAGTCACTATATATAATGTACCAGTAGGCACCGGAGTCCTGGAAAGATGGCACTGCCTTCCAAGAATTTACAACCTAAGCATTAATGCAAACATAAGTCATTGCTTGGAATTGTGAACATTAATATTCAGAAATGAGGTGGGGAGGCCAGAAAGAGTGCCCATGCATGCATAGATTAGCAAACTACAGGACCCAACATTCCTTGCATCTCCCAGAGGAAGTGATGCTCTTTCCCCCTTCCCTCCATGTGAAAGGGAGGTTCTCCAGAGGTTATTCAAGAGGGTCTTCAGCCAATTCTGCACTTTCCAATTGCCATTTTTTTCCTGTTGTCTGTTTCTGAAAAAAAAAAAAAAAAAAATCTTATTGTTGGAATAATTGATTGCTTTTGTTTGAGGTCAACATACCTGTCTTTGACACTATTAAAATTGTTAGGAAAGTCCAAAATAATTACTTTGGAAGAAAATTGGAAGTCAAGAATATACATCTAGGCAGTTTGACTTAAGTATTGGGGAAGACACTCAAGAAAACATGACGGAGGGCCTCCCTGGTGGTGCAGCAGTTGAGTGCTGGGCTGCGAAGCTGCCCTCAGTCTCTGCAGCGCCGGTTCAATCCCCGGTTGCTGGCAAGGTCCCACATGGTGTGCAGACCTCTCCTGCCGCCCACTGCTTCCCTCAGCAGTGTATTTGGTCAGTCTGGCTGTTCTGTTCCCCGCTCTGGCTCTGGTGAATTCTCTCACCCTCCCGCGCTTCTGATTGTACCCAATGCTTGTATAAATAAATAAATCTTTAAAAAAACCCCCAAAAAACAAAAATCATGACGGACTGTTGACCCTGTGGACCTGGGCTGTTGGAGACGCCTCGCTTCTCCTGTCCTTGGAATATGCATTCTTCTTGCCTTTCCCACTTCTAGAAACTACTCTAAGGATGCAGTCTTGAGATAGTTTTGTACTGTGGGACAGAGCATGTGATTAAATCTCATAAAGGCTTCTCCATAAACTCTCAAGATTTGGTGGATGGGTGCAGGAAACTATTTATTGTGCTGTTGCCCACAGTCCTTTGGCTACTAGAACAGCCACCCACCAATATAGAGTGGTCTGCCGTCTTCTTCTGGCTCTCCTTGTCTGCTGTGTATGGAAGCTGGCTTCTGGCTACAGAAGCCATAATACCATGTGCAGGGTTATGGTGACCAATCATGTTTCACAGGACTGAAGGGTTTCCAGGGACCAGGGACTTCTAGTGCTAAGTTTATAATAATCTTGGGCCACTTGGGATGGCTGGTCATTCTAGCGGGGGCTAAGAGGAATTCATCTTTGAATTTGAAGTACCTAGCACAAAGTCTGGCACATAGAAGATGCTCAATACAAGCTCAGTGCATGATTGTTGAAATGGAATGGGGGAAAAATGATAACAGGTAATGCCAGTCCTTTTCAGGGAGACAGAGGGTTGTGGGAAAAATGGACTGAGACCAGGTTGAGGAGGTCCTTGAATGCCAGACTGAATACTTTGATTATGTCTTTTTTTTTTTAAAGATTTATTTATTTATGCATACAAGAGCTGGGGTACAGGCCAGAAGTACAGACCAGGGTACAGGCCAGGGGATGAGAGGATTCACCAGAGACAGAGTGGGGAATAGAACAGGAAGACTGACTGAAATACACTGCTGAGAGGAGCAGCGGGCGAGTCAGGCGAGGTCTGCTGTGCCATGTGGGTCAGCTCCCTAGCCCGCCGGGGATCAAACTCATGCTGCAGAGGCTGCAGATTGCTTCATAGTGCTGTGCTTAACCCCTTGTGCCACCAGGAAGGCCTTGGATTATATCTTATTCACCGTTGGTAACCATGGAATGCTTTGGAACAAAAGAAATGACATAGAAAAAAAATCATGCTTTTCCTTATTCTTTTTCACAGAATATAACAACAATTTTCTTTTATTTAAAATAATTTATTGAAGTAACATTGGTTTATAACATATAGGTTTCAGTTGTACAGCATTATAATTGATCCCCACCCAAAATCGAGTTTCCATCTATCACCATACTATTGATTCCCTTTACTGGATTTGCCCGCCCCCCCCACCCCCCCCATCCTCTCCCCTCTGGTGACCACCATTTGTTCTCATAATTTAAGAGATTGTTTTGTTTGTTCTTTTGTTTCTGTCTCTAAGTCTCAGATGTATAGCTTTGTATTTTGACATGTTATAAACTACATTATGTTCAGCACTGAAGATCTAGTTTCCATCTAATTGCCCCCTTTACAGTTTACTTATCCTGCATCCTCCCTTACTTCACTGCTAACCACCATTCTGTTTTCAGACTCAGGGCTTATTTTTGTTTTAATTGTTTGCTTTGTTTCTTTATCTTCCATGTGAGTGAAATCATACAGTATTTGTTTTTCTCCACTTGACTCATTTCACTTAGTATATTTGCTTTTCCTTAGTAAATCTGGGTCCTGAACAGGGTGAGTTGACATAAGTAGAGTATGCAACCTTACGTTCAGGTAGAAGGTTATAGGAGTCTAGAAAAAAGTTTAGTAACAAACTTTTAGAACTGTAAGGGAACTACAGGCTTCACAAACCTAATGCCTTTCTTAGTGTTTAATTAAAATTTTCTTGTACGTTCCTTTTAGAAACTGCTTTTCCCATACCTTTCCTTCTCCCTTCTTAAATATTACTATTTATTTGTAATATTCATATTAGTTATCAATAAATGAAGATCCAGTGGTAACATGACTTGTTCAAGGTTATTCAGCAAGTCCTAAGAAGGCTGGGCAAGAAGTAGTTCCTTCCCTGATGGGACAGTGACCTTACATTACTTGAGAAGTTCCATCGCCCTGCCACACTGGGAGTAAGTGTGCACTGAGAAAGGAAGGGAGAAGGCAGCATCTTTCTTTTTTTTTTTTAAATAAATTTTATTTTTATATTCCCCATACAATTGCAGCCCCCTTATTTTGACCCCAATCCCTCCCCTCCCCGCCCCCCACCCCCCATAGAGTGTCTCTGGTTCATAGTTTTTTGTTGATTTTGATTTTCACTTTCTTATAGTTATTCATTTTCCTGGTCCCTTATTTAAGTTTTCTAGATTCCTGCTATGAGTGAGACCATCCGGTATTTTTCTTTTTCTTTCTGGCTTATTTCGCTGAGCATAATCCCTTCCAGTGCCATCCATGTTGCTGCAAATTGCATGTGTTTATCTTTTTTGAATGCTGAGTAATATTCCATGGTGTATATGTACCACATCTTCTTGATCCACTCATCTATTTTGGGGCATTTGGGTTGTTTCCAAAGCTTAGCTATTGTAAATAGTGAAGCAGCATCTTTCTTGAAGTTAAATACTGCCAGTTCTTAAATTCTGAGAGTATAACCTTCCACCTTTTTGGTAATTAAAAATGTGAATTCTTGGGGCCTCCTTTGGTGTTGCAAAGGACTAAGACGCAGCACTATGAAGCAATCTGCAGCAACTACAGCACAGGTTTGAGCCCTGGCCAGGGAGTTTGACCCACATGGTGCAGTCAGACCTCTCCTGACTGGCCCACTGCTCCCCTCAGCAGTGTATTTCAGTAGATCTGCCCATTCTGCTCCCCACTCTGGTGAATCCTCTCACCTCCCCCACACCTCTGGCTTGTATCACAGTACTTGTACACAAAAATAAATCTTTTAAAAAATGTGAATTTTTTTTTTTTTTTTAAAGATTTATTTGTTTATTTATTTATACATGCACCGGGTACAGTCAGAAGCGCGGGAGGGTGAGAGAATTCACCAGAGCCAGAGCAGGGAGCAGAGCAGGCAGAAGGACCGAAGTACACTGCTGAGGGGAGCAGCGGGCGGCAGGAGAGGTCTGTGCACCATGTGGGACCCTCCTCCAGTGGCCGGGGAGCAGCCGGGGATCGAACCGGCGCCGCAGAGGCTGCGGGCAGCTTCGCAACCCAGCGCTCAACCGCTGCGCCACCGGGGAGGCCAAAAAAATGTCAATTTTTTTTTATGAGATGATGGTTAAGGGGAGTCGATAATGTCTTTATGTGACAACATCAAAAGTTTCTCCTCCCTATATGGGCCTGCTGCTTTATAAAATATGTCTGAAACAGACTTTCGCTTCATCCTTGTGCTACTTCTGGCTCAGCATCCTTTCATTCTCCTCATTACCAAAGAAATTTAAAGGATGGAGATCCGGATCCACAAGTGTTTGTGGTAGCCATGGCTCACCCTCATTCTATCTTCTCTACATACGTCTTCCTGTACTATAGAGGATGCAAAATCAAAACCTTTATTTCCCAGATTTCCCTGCAGCTAGGATTCTAATTGGAAACTTGAGCTACTGATAATTTGCAGAAGATTTGAAAATTAGAAGTGAGGCCATCTCCAGGCCAGCAGGGTCACAGGATGTTGGGGTCCTCTGCAGCAGTGCTCCAAGATCCATTCGCTAGCTTCACGCCTCAACAGCCTTGGAGTGTTTAGATTCCTGGATCACCACCAGGGCACGGTGTTCTACAACCTAACAGTTTCAACAACACTGTCTGGAATCATCATCACCTTTCTGTAGCTTCCCAGGTGGGTAAGTTGAGTAGTCTCATTTGGAGAGTTATCTCTAGGACAGAGCAGAGAAGCGCCTCCTCCAGTCCTTCCAACAATTTTTCTAAGTGTCAATGTCCCTGTATTAAGACCTTTTCCACTTAAAGTGGTTTCTGTTTACTGCAAGCAACTCTGACAGATACAATACTGGACTGAATAATAGTTAAGTGTATTGTCCTTTCTCTACCAGCCCATTCTAGACCACTGCCTTCCTTTTCCTTCTTCTTTCCATAAATGCCAAACGCAATATAGCCTGGTATTTTCATCCTTGGTCTTCTGAAGTCTTGTAGCAGTTCCTTGGGTCCCAGAGAGGAAAGAAATTCATAAGTACCATAAGAAAGGGTAGTGCTTAGGGAGGGGGAACAGTTGGGCTCCAAGAAAGGATGTGGACAATACTTCTGAGGCCCAAGGTCCTGACTCAGTATTTCCCTTCTAGGTAATCAAGATGGCCCTGGTTTATTTTTACCTGCAGTGGGGCGGAGCGGGGGTCCTGCGTTCTTGATTAGGAACAATGACAGTATTTTTTGTCTTCCCTGAACTGAGGGAGAAAAGGGCTCTAGGTCACCTTATAGATATATCTGGCTTTGGCCTTCTGGGCATCATCAAAGGGCAAATGCCAGAGCTCTACATATATGAATTAGTAACTTTTAAAAAATTATGCATTTCCATATAATTCAAAAAATACTACAAATGGAACAAAATGTACTTTTAGCTCATAATTTTGAGCTTTCTTAAATATCCTCTCCTCGTACCTTTGGCATAAAAACAAATATATTACTATGATAGAATTATTTATAGCCAAGTAATAACTTTCCTCTGGTATTTTTATTATTATTTATTTTTTAAGATTTATTTATTCATTTACACAAGAACGGTGGTACAGGCCAGATGCGCAGGAGGGTGAGAGGATTCACCAGAGACAGGCGGGGAACAGAACAGGCAGACTGACTGAAATACACTGCTGAGGGGAACAGCGGGGCGACAGGAGAGGTCTGCTGCGCCATGTGGGACCCTCGCTGGCTGGCCCGCAGGGATAGAACTGGCTCCGCAGAGGCTGCGGACAGCTTCACAGCACTACGCTCAACTGCCTGTGCCACCAGGGGAGGCCCTGGTATTTTTATTATTGCGAATATAACTACTACCTGATTTTTTTTTTTTTTTAAGTAAAGATTTATTTATTTATTTATTTATTTATACAAGCACTGGGTACAGTCAGAAGCACAGGAGGGTGAGAATTCACCAGAGCCAGAGCGGGGAGCAGAGCAGGCAGAAGGACTGAAGTACACTGCTGAGGGGAGCAGCAGGCAGCAGGAGAGGTCTGCGTGCCATGTGGGACCCTCCTCCAGTGGCCGGGGAGCAGCCGGGGATCGAACCGGCGCTGCAGAGGCTGTAGGCCTCTTCGCAACCCAGCGCACTACCTGATTTTTAAACTATTGTCATAATGAAACTCAAGAGGCAGTCAGGATGATATGCTCTCTTATAAACTAGCCTGGAAAATCCAAGATCAAAAAATAAGGGATCACTTTGGATAAACTGCAGGTACCTGTTGCTCAAACGTGACCAATATCCCTGTGTGGGAATAGTTCTGATACTAATGTGAAGTACTTGCACTGTTCCCTCAATTTTATTTTATTTTTTTCCTTCTTTTTATTTTATTTTATATATTTTTTACAACATTTTTCATTTTTGCACAATGTATGCATTTTCATCTTGGTTATAATCCCCCTATAATTCCCACCCCCCCTTATTTTGACCCTAATCCCTCCTCCTCTCCCTTCCCTCAATTTTAGAGCACAGTTTTTAGACAACGTTAAAGCATAAGCTTTAAGAAAGAATGGGCTAGAAAAAAGGGTACATGTGTACAAGGAAGCAAAGGTTTGCACAGTAGCGATTCCATTTATAGTACAGTGGTATCTCTCAACCCTCTCAAATGATTTCTTCCAATCCTTGAATCTCAGATTATAGTTTAAACACCTTCTTTCCATTCACTGGATAAGGGCATTTTTTCCTACTTTCATCTAATTTTTCAATGTTTCTGGGAAGGCTGGTTGAGAGGAAAACTACTTTCAGATTTTAAGGGCCTCAAGTGTTACAGAGAAAATGGTAGCATTTCCACAGATAGGTGGGGCTGGGGGAGCAGATCTACCTCTCAATTTCTGACTGTATTAACCCAATTGAGTAAGAAGTTTTTTTTTTTTCAGGATAATAAAATCGGCGCAGACACCTTTAAACACATTCTAAAAGTCTGGCATCTTTAGAAATTGTGCAGCATATTTTGTAAAAGTGTTCTCATTCTGAGTTGACTGGGATCACGTTGTGCATGTTGGCCACTGTCAGGCACCCGAAATTCAACCACGAATAAAATATACTCCCTACCTAAGAAGGTTCTGGATATGACTAATACCCTTCCCTCAGGCAAATCTTTGCAGTTCTCTTCATCTCACCCACCCTCTCCGATGATTTTATGAATGGTTTCTTTAGCAACGCGCCTGCTGAATACTGTGATCCAGGGTCTGCCCTGGGCTTGGATGGTAAAGTCTGTGCCCCTACCCGTCTCTGGGCGGGGGAAAACCTCATGCTTGCCCTTTCCTTTGTGTCCTCCTTAGAGTGAGTGTGAATAAATGGGAAGAGGAAGGCCAAGGCTCAGAGAAACGGTCGCGTATATTCCAGACAGCCCGGGCACCCTGGTCGCTGAGTAAACAGGAAACTTACAGATCCCCTGCAGGAAATGACCTTGTTCGAGGGCAGCGAAGGTGTCGCTGGTTTCCCTCTTTTCCCTCCAGGCCCCTCACGCCCAGTTCCGGGTTGCAACCCGCCGGGCCCCTCACGACAACAGCAGCGCCCGGGGCGCTCCCGTCCCACCCCGGCGACGTCCCCGCAGAGCGGCCAATCGCCGCCCCCTCCGGGGGACAAGTCCAGGCCTTGTTTCGCCTCCGAAAATGCCAACCAATCGGCAGCGGGGGTAGGAGGCACCCGAATAACCTTCACTTCCTCCCCGAGTCGCCCCGCCGGCAGGCGTCACCCTGATCGATGACCCCGGCAGCCAATCAACAAGCCTCGCCGGGCCCAGCCCACCTTAAACCTCTATCAGTTAAAACGCCGCCGGGGAATGGGGGCGGAGAGTGGGAAACGCGCCCCCTCCTCGGGCAGTGGCCGGGGGGGTGCGCCCCGACCTGGTGAACCCTAATTTTCGACTCACGGTCACTGGGTACAGCCTGTTTCACATGCCCGAATTCTGTCCCTCCTCGACCCCACCCCAAGAGGAGCCTACCCCCCAGCAGGCCCCCCGCAAGCGCCATCTCAGGGGCACACGGCCCCGCCCCGCACCCCCCGCGCCGTCCCGGGTCTCCGCGCTCCTCCCGGCGCGGCTGGAGTGGGACGGAGAGCCCGGCGGCGGCCGGCGCCAATCTTTCCATTCAGCGCGGCTCTCCTCCCCGGCCCACGTTCCCGGGTCGGCGCTGACACGGGAGTGGGCGGAGCGGGGTGCCGGCTCGGCGCCGGGGGCGGCTCCGGCTGCTTAAGGTGGAACGGCCTGGAGGGGGGCTGGGTCCCCAACGCGCCCGCCGCGCGCCCGCGACTCCCGCCCGCCGCCCACCGCCCACCCCGGCCTCTCCGGCCGCCCCTCGCCGCTCGCCCTCTGCCCTAGGTCCTAGTCTCTTCAGGGAGGAGAAACAGGTTAGAGGATAAAAAGAACGTAGGAAGCTTAAAAATATCAGACAGTTACGTAAAAGACAACAACAAAAACGCAAGCCACGCAGAGAACTTTTCCTTTATGATTTCACTTCAGCGGGGCGCCTTTCTTTCAAACTCTCCTTTTTAAATAAAGTAGCTCGAATTTCTGATACGAGCTCAGATTCTGTCTGATAACTATTTCTAAGGAAATCCTTGGGGGGTCCGCTTATTCTGTCCCTGCTAGACCTGACTCGGGCCATTAGAGGACCCTGTGATTAGTGGCTGCGGGCACCGCCTCCTCTTAGCACCCGCGCCCCGGGAGCAGGAAGAGTGGGAGGTGGATCGTGCATGGCCTTGCGGCCTCGGCTCTGTACCACTGGTCCAGGCTTTTCTTTGGTAAAATGTAGACAGTGACTACCACTAAGGTTTGGTAGGGATCGTGTCAATGCAAATGCGTTGTAATCTGACAGGTTGAAACAAACATTAGACGATATTAAAAGTGCTAAGTATAAAGTTGTGAACCTTTACAATAATCCACTGTGTTCCAGCACTTCAACAGTATTGAAAACACCTTCTTGGAAAATTTCAAGCACATACAAAAGTAGAGTTAATAGTGTTTTAAAAAGGGCCTCCCTGATGGCACAAGGGGTTAAGATGCAACCTATGAAACTCATCGCAGCCACTTCAGCATGAGTTTCATCCCTGGCCAGGGAGGTACCCACAGACCTCTCCTGACTCGCCCGCTGCTCCCCTCAGCAGTGTATTTCAGTCGATCTACCTGTTCTATTACCCACTCTGACTCTGGTGAATCCTCTCACTGCCTGTACTCTAGTTCCTGTATGTATAAATAAAAAAATAAATCTATAAAAAAATAGTGTTTTAAAAACCTATATCCTGATAAGCGACACTTGTCAATCATTTATCATCTATACTGCTCTTCTCCATCACATGATTTTTTAAAAAAAAGATTTATTTATTTATTTATACAAGCACTGGGCACAGTCAGAAGCGCAGGAGGGTGAGAGGATTCACCAGAGCCAGAGGGGAGAACAGAGCAGGCAGACTGACGAAGTACACTGCTGAGGGGAGCAGCAGGAGAGGTCTGCGCGCCATGTGGGACCCTCGCTTGGCGGCCTGGCGGCCGGGGATTGAACTGGCGCTACAGAGGCTGTGGGCAGCTTCGCAACCCAGCGCTCAACCGCTGTGCCACCAGGGAGGCCTTCCATCACATGATTATTTTTTTCCATTCCTTATATGAATCAATAAATGCCTTCCTATATCCAAGTTGTTTTGAGTTATTTTTTTGGTCTATTGTAATCAAAAGTTAACACAGTTGCTAATGCTACTGAGCAGTTTACTCACTGTCAAGCAGTGCCCTGTCTTGGTCATGGTGATTTAATCCTCGTCACAACTCCACCAGACACGGACCATTATTTTTATTTTTTCCTAATAATCTCAAATGTTGTTTTAATATTTTTTCCTAACTGTTTCTGTTTTTTACTATTTATTTGCTTGTTTTCTCCCCCCCCCACCCCCATCCTTTTCATCCCCTTAACCCTTTTCCACACCTTCCCTCATAATCTGAGTCCTCAGGGTGTTTGTAGATGTCTAGTAATTTCTACAAGTGTTTTACCTTGTGGAATTGTGTGTTATATGACTGTCCAACATTTTTACCGTTTTGACTTGGTTTACTGCATATGAATTTTTCAAACTCCCTCCTTTTTGTTAAAAATGGCTGCATTTCATGCTTTCTTGTGGCAGTGTACTCTTTCATGGTGTGTATGTACCACATCTTTTTTTTTTTTTTAAGATTTACTTATTTGGGCCTCCCCGGTGGCGCAGCGGTTGAGAAGCTGCCCGCAGTCTCTGCAGCGCCGGTTCGATCCCTGGCTGCTCCCCGGCCACCGGAGGAGGGTCCCACATGGTGCACAGACCTCTCCTGCCGCCCGCTGCTCCCCTCAGCAGTGTATTTCGTGAGTCTGCCTGTTCCGTTACCCGCTCTGGTGAATTCTTTCACCCTCCTGCGCTTCTGACTGTACCCAGTGCTTGTATAAATAAATAAATAAATCTTTAAAAAAAAAAGATTACTTATTTATGCATACAAGAACTGGGGTACAGGCCAGAGGTGTGGGGGGAGGGCCAAGAGGATTCACCAGAGACAGAGTGGGGAAGCAGAACAGGCAGATTGACTGAAATACACTGCTGAGGGGAGCAGTGGGCAAGTAGGAAAGGTCTGCAGCACCATGTGGGTAGCTCCGTGGCCGGGGATTGAACTCGTGCTGCAGTGGCTGTGGATAGCTTCATAGGTTGTGGTTTGTTTGTTTTTTTAAGATTTATTTTTATTTATTTTATACAAGCACTGGGTACAGTCAGAAGCACGGGAGGGTGAGAGAATTCACCAGAGCCAGAGTGGGGAGCAGAGCAGGCAGAAGGACTGAAGTACACTGCTGAGGGGAGCAGCAGGAGGCAGGAGAGGTCTGCTTGCCATGTGGGACCCTCCTTCGGTGGCCGGGGAGCAGCCGGGGATCGAACTGGTGCAGCAGAGGCTGCAGGCAGCTTCACAACCCAGAGCTCAACCGCTGCACCACCAGGGAGGCCCCATAGGTTGTGTCTTAACCCCTTGTGCCACCAGGGAGGCCCTGTACCACATCTTTTTGATGACTTCCTCCAGTGAAGGAGATTTAGGTTGCTTCCATGTTCTAGCTACTGTAAATAAATCATGATGATTATTTTGAAGTAGTTTTCAGCAATTTTTGTGACTAAATCATTTTGCATTTTCACAAAATGTAGAGACAAAAAAAAATAACATAATTCCATTAATATATCTAAAATACAACAATAATTCCTTGATATCACCACCATCTGGACTGAAATTTCACCATTTCATAAAAGTTTTCCCAGTTGCTTTGTTTATATCAGGAGCCCTCAATGTCCCCTATTGTATTTGATGGACCAGTCTCCCGTTTCATAATATCCAGTTTGGTTGGTGAGTCTTTTAAGTCTCTTTCAATCTCCAGGTTCCTCTTCCTTTATGCACTTATCTAAATGCACTATACACATGAAGTCAGGCAGTTCTTCCAAAATACCATGAAGTAGGGTATTTATTTTTATTTATTTATACATACAAGAACTGAGGTATAAGCCAGTGGTGTGGGGGGGTGAGAGGTCTCACCAGAGACAGAGTGGGGAGCAGAATAGGCAGATCTACTGAAATACACTGCTGAGGGGAGCAGCCAGGCAAGACAGGAGAGGTGGCCATGTGGGTCAGCTCCCTGATGGGGCATCAAACTCATGCTGCAGTGGCTGGCGATTCCTTGATGACTTTAACCCCTGCACCACTAGGAAGGCCCTATAGAAACATTTTGTGTGTGTGTGTGTGTGTGTGGCACCCTCGCTGGTGGCCGGGGATCGAACTGGTGCTGCAGAGGCTGTGGGCAGCCTCGCAACCCAGCGCTCAACCGCTGAACCACCAGGGGAGGCCCCCCTATAGAAACTTTTTAAACATGATTTTCTCACTGAAAAATAGATGCATGAAAAATTGATTCATTAAAATAGTAAAGCCTTTTGCTAAATATCTAAATGGTAAAGAAGATAAAAAAGGAAAAAAACTACTACTATTTAAAAGCTAAACTGGTATTCTATATAAAGGCATAACATAGATTATTTAACAGTTACCCTGATATTTTTATTGAAGTTGTTTCTAATTTTCTAGTTACAAATAATGCTACAGCAAATATCATTTATATTTCAAATGATTTCTGGAGCTTTTCACTTTTCCACATTTCCTGGAAAAGAGAGTCTAATCCTTCCCTACCTTTCCCAAGTGGTAGTACTTTTCCCTCTCTAGCCCTGCCCCCCAAATTCCATATACATAGAAAAAGTGTGAGAAAAAGAAGCATAACAATACATCTCAATATAGCAAGAAACATTCGATGCCAAATTATCTGTGTCAGAACTGAGTTTGTTTCAAAGAGGGGGATAAATACAGATTTAAACCTATATTTAAATGTTTTGGATATTGGATATTAGAAGGGTGGGGAGGGGAAAAGGGATCAATTGGACTTCATTTTCTTAAGTTTAAGGATGACTTTTAATTCTGACAATTCAGGATAATGGAATAGAAATTTAGCCTGGTCTTTGAATTCATTTAGATTTGCTGGTGTGAGTCCTGATTTTCCTACGTACTAATCATGTGAACTCTGATGCAGTCAGTAGGTAAGTCATAATTTTCTCATCTGTAAAAAAGGTATAATAAGAGTGCCTTCTGGAATTGTTAGAAGAATTAAATGTGGTAACACCTGCAGAGTGCTTAGCTCAATGCCTGGCACACTGTCAATGTAATGTAATTATTACATACAATACACTTTACTATCAAGTTATACATAGTCATCAGGCTGTAATCCTGAGTATGCAGTCTTTATTTTATTTTATATTTTTATTGAGGTAACATTGATTTACAATCCTATATATGATTTAGGGGAACAGGTTCACACCTTCTCAGAGGTATATCACCACACCACACCCACCACTAAAGCACCCTTAGTCCTTTACCATAGACCATTGGACTCTCTCCCTATTGACTCTCTCCCACCTCCCTAATAGCCTTAGCTCTACAGTCAGATTTCTAGGATTTGCTTTGGCTTAGTTTTGTCAGTTCCTTTGCTTTGTTTCTCTTATTCCACATGTGAGTGAAAACAGCCAGTATTTGTTTTTGTTCTTATGACTCAATTCATTTAGCATAATCCTCTCGAGTTCCAGTCATCTTGTCTTGAATGGCAACATCTCATCTTCTTTATTCCTGAGTAATATTCCATTGTGTATATGGACATCACATCTTCTTAATCTACTCATCCTTTGCTGGGCATTTAGGTTGTTTCCATACCCTGATTATTTTATGCAGTTTTTTTTTTTTTAAAGGAATTCAAATATTTCATGAGTAACATTTTTGCCTTCATAGTATTTTATGTGAAAAAAATGTATGAGGACAGAGAATGAAATATATATAACAATTTGCCGAGAAATAATAGGACTAGAGGAGTAAAAGTGGAGGTGGGCTCCCTCGTGGCATCTTCTGTCTCTGGGTGGGGATTCGTCTATAAGGGACAGAGAATTTGAACATTCCACACTTAGTGATGAGGATAAGGAATATTATAGAATTGTCAAGTGAACTGAACAATAGTCATATTTTGCATACGTTGTATAGGGGACAGTCTAACAAGCAGAGTCACATAAATTATCTCATTTGATCTTTGCGACACCTAATCGGGAAGGCTGGGCGAGCAGCAAGGTCCCCCGCTCGCTGACCAAGATCCCACAGAACAGGGGCCTTGCACGAGTTTATAAAACTAGATTTTCTAATGTTTGGTCCAGAGTTTTCTCCTGTACATGCACATTTGTCCCTTTATATGGTCTCCCATTCAAAAAGCATTCTGGGGACCGATGGTACCAGGGTAACCTCTGGTATCATCAGGGGCGTCCCCATAAACCATCTCAGGGCAAAGAGCAGCCCGTCGGAGACGTTCCTGGCAACGCTGTGCATCGCATATCATTTTCGCTCATCCGTCCGTAGAAAGACGACAGCAGGATGAAACAAGGTCAGCCGACCCGAGGTAGAGCAAAATCGGAATTGGCAGCGGGCGCCTGGCGCGAACCCGGGGCTCCGCGGCGGAGCGCGGCGAGTCGTCCCGCGGGGCGCCGGGCGGGCTGCGGCGGGGCGCGGGGGCCGGCGCGGCGGGCGCGGCGGGCGCGGGCTCGGGCGGCGGCGCGGCTCCCGGCTCTGCGCCCCGCTCCGCGCCCCGCGCTCGGGCGCCGCTCGCTCCTCCTTAACCCGCGCGGGGAGGCGGCGGCGCGGCCCGGCGGGCGGGGGAGGGGGAGGGGCGCGGAGCGCGGCGCGGAGGCCGGGGAGGAGCCGGGGCCTGCAGCGGAGCCGAGCCCGAGCCCGAGCCCGAGCCGAGCCCTGACACCGGCCGCCCGCCTGTGGCGCCCCCGGAGCCCCGACTGGCCGGAGCGCGAGAGGTGGCAGCGCCGGGAGCCCCACGCGCCGAGGAGAGCGGACCGGACGGGACGGGATAGCAGGAGGCGCTGGCGCCACAGTAGCCCGAGCCGGGAGTCGGGGAGCCGCGGCCTCCCGGACCCTACTGCCCAGGCCAGCTCGGGGAGAGCGGGGAGTACGAAAGCCCCACCCTCGGGGGCACCCCAGGAGCGGAGGCGGGAGCGGGGACGGGTGCAGCCTCTCTCCCGCTTGGAGAGAAGACCCTGGCCACTCGGGCGAGGGAAAGAAGAGACCCCTTCCCGGGGACGATCTCGCCTGCCTAAGGGCGAGGAAAATCCCCATCCTGGCCCGGGAATAGACCTCCAGAAGTAGAAAGGGGGGATCCTTACGAAAGGACGCAAGAGTGAGCGCGCCCCAGCGCGCCTCCGCCCCTCCAGGCACACACTCAGAGCAGTTCAGGACTTTTGAGGCAAAGCGAGAGGGACTCTGCCTATGGAGTAGGCACCTCCATCCTATCCAGTACTCACAGGCTAGTCCTGGAGCAGAGGACACTCCCGGGAAAGACGAGGGATCGGCTTTCAGCCTTTCAGGGGAGGGGCAGAAACCCCCCCTCAACTTCCTTGCACCTAGACAGTGGAACAGGGCAGAGCCCCTCCACTCAGATCCTCAGCAGACAGAAAGAGCCCTCCACTCCCGAAAGATCCAGTTTGGGGGGGAGGGGGACTCCCCCAAGGGGGAGGAGACAACTCCTGGTTGGGAGAGGCTCCTCCCCTCCTCCCCAGGATTACAGGCCGGGTGTGGGGGGTGTGCCACCTTCCCCAGGTAGGACCTCCCTCTCCCCCCCCACCACCTCCTCCCTCCGCTCCTCATCCTCATCCTCGGGGGACCCAGTTCCCCTCCACTGCTTGGGGGGCTCAGCCAAGTACGGGAAGAGCCACTGAGGATGAGACTGTCCATCTGCCTTTGAAGAGGGGCATCCCTCCAACCCCAAACGCCAGTACCAGGTGGTTCCCTCCCTGTGCTGGGGGAACCTTGGAGACAGGTTAGTGCTTCATCTTCTGTCTGTCATCTGTATGCACTAATGGGTGGAGGGGCCCAAGATGGTGGCTCTTGGGATTTTGATTGGGGAAAGTAAAGAGTAATAATAGCTCAGAGAATCCTCTGGCAAGTGTTTTCTGATGAAACTCCAGGAGTTGAACCCACATCTTGTTGCAGAGACATTGAGAAGTGGGTTTCTTAGTGTTTGGGGACAGCCGGTGGGGATCATTTGAGGTCCCCAGGGAAGGTTGTGTTTCCACACTGACAGCAAAAGGATATCAGAGAGCACCTGCACTTTCGAACGCCACTCATGCTGTGTGATAGTGATTGATGATCCAGCCAGATTCCCACACTCGTCCTTGGGCCTTTTCACCCTGACAGTGGGCTCTTCCTAAAATCACAGTGGCAGCTCATGGCCTGGCCTTGTCCAGGGCTTTCTCTGTGTCACATCTTCTTGTCCCTAACCCTAGGTCAATTCAGTGTCCACTTGAGCTGTGCTTGCCAAATACTTCGATTTCTGCTCCCTTGACAAGAAAAGCAGTGTGTCCCCACTCACCCAACTTCAGACACCAAGAAACCTCTCCCTATTCCTGGCTGGCAGCCTGCCTCTACCTATAAAGTCCAGAGGGAAAAATGGGAATCCCACATGTCCTGAGGTGAGAAGAAAGGCTGTAGAATGCCTGTAACTCCTGGGTGGAAATTCGTCCCTAAGCCTGGCCCTGTACCACTGGCCCAGTCCCCTGTCCTTGACAGTTTCTCAGGAAAAATGTGGTCCTGGAGAGGAAGAAAGGCGTGTTATGGCTCAGCCTCCTTCCTGTCTTCCATCTAAATAAGTTGCTTACCAGGATTAGACTCTGATGTGTTTCCTTTTAGAGATGCGCCTAATGGTTTTACCCTCTCCTTTCCTGTTTCTTGTGCAGTCCTGGGTCACTGGAATCTTGTACATAAGTTTTCTTTCATAAGCTAGGAATGAAAGTCATCAAAACCCAGAATCTTCCCAAAAAATCAGAAAAGGGTGCCAGGAAATCCTTGGATCACTAGCTGGGTCTTGCTTTCCTGTCTTGCCATTCAGAAACACCTTTTCGTCTGTAAGGGGGTATTGATACCCCAGAGTGAGGCCAAGGAGGGGGCTTTATCCTACTTTGGTTTTTATGTCCCCTCTCCTCTGTCCGGGCCTCTGGGTCAGCTGCCTACGACCCTAAGCGCGTCCTAGAAGCTACCTGTTGGTGGTGGTATGTGAGCCCCGGCTATAATGCAGGTTGTGGTTGGGCTCTAGCAGGATGTGCATACTTTTCTTAATTCAGAGGTGAGTGTGGTTCTATCTCTGTGTTTCAAGTGGGATGTGTGGGAGATGGATACATGTGTGCTTTTCAGACAAAGCCTCCACCTTACCTAGGATTATAGATTTCTGGTAGGCCTCTAAATGCAGGTGACCTGGTGCTAGGACCAGGAGAGGGTGCTGATGAGGATGCCCAGCTGGGAGGAAGGGCTTGGCCTCCCCTGACCGGTGGGAGCCCTCCCGAGCAGCTGTGTGAAAGTCATCCCAAGGAGCAGAGCAGCTCCGGCTGACTGCGATTCTTCTTCCAGGACTAATAAGAGAGCTTCATTTCTGAGATCTCTGCTCTCAAAAGCATGAAGATCCTTGGCACTTAATTCTAGAACTCCCTCCCCCACTTTTCGAAAAGAGCCAACTCTGGTGTTACCAGCAAGCAGTCTGTTTTTCACAAAGCACCTTACAGATGCTGGAATGCAACTTGTCCAATGGCTCTGGGTGACCTGTGTCACAGCACCTCTGGTGAGTTCTGCCACACACTTGAACTACCTGGACTCAATGTTCCTGGCCTATGTGGAATCTGTTAGAGGCAGATGGTTCATGGGTTAGATTAGGTGTGATTTAGAGAGTGCTATTTTCCAGATCATGTCTCATGACCTGGTCTTATTCCATACCCCCCCCCCAAAAAAAAAAAAAAAAAAACAAAAAACAACAAAAAGATGATGTTACTCCATTTCTTCATTCTTGGACTTTTTGTGCTCCTGGTATTATTGGTCAGTATTGGGGCAATACTGTCCATAAAGGAAAAGTTCGAGATTCCAATGCCCCGAAAACCATAGCAAACTCAGTGCAGGCTTTGCAATGCAAACCATTGTAGACTTCCGCTTCTAGTCTTACCTTTAAGGTCTGTTAGTTTATTACTTACTAGTTTCTAATATTTTCCCCCCATTCAAAAATACTACTAGCCACACTTAATACTAAGTGCATTTAAAATATCACCAAGGTAATTCTCGTAACAACTCTGTGTTGGTGTGATCTCTATTTATAACTGAAGAACCTACAGCATGGAGAGATTAGGTAGCTTACCTGAGGTTGCACAGTCAGTAGGTTGTAGAGCCAGGATTGAATACCAGGCAGCCCGATTAGTAACTGGTAATGTGGTAAACGTAGCCACTGCTCTGTGAGTTTGGGCATTATGTACAAAGCAGGAAGTTATCCCTCCTTAATACCTCACCTTGGCACTGTGCAACAAACAATCACTGGCATTTTGGATGAAATGGGGAAAAAAAAACAACTGCCTATTATTTTGGATCTTATACATCTCATCCAGGATCAGTCTTCTACGCCAACAGAATGTCTTTCTGTTTTTCTCTGCCTTTCTCCCAGTCCTGTAGTCTTCTTAGACGCCCTGTGGATGTGATGGAGCCTGTCCTTTGGCTGCCTTTCCCAGTTTCTCTGGGTATTTCCTTTCAGTCTTCCAGCACGCAGAGAAGAATGTGGCCTGACTCAGGTTCTGCCCCAGCCCAGTGGCACGAGGCCCACCTGGAGAGAGAGGTCTGGGTAACTAGGTTGGTTGGACTGAGAAATGGAAGTACCTCTTGTTTGCCTTTCTAATAATAGCTACGAATATTAGCCTCCTGCCATTATTTTGGGGAGCGTGGAATGTGTGACAGCCACGAGCTCATTAAGCCTCATTCACTTCCCTCCAGGGATGAAGCTTTGGCAGGGCCTATGACTTCATCCTTTTTTTATGGAAGGGGACACTGAGGCATCAAGACCTCAGGGAGCAAGGGGGTGGTTAGAGACGTTTAGTGAGTCAATGTCAAGATTGGTTGTAAAACCCAGGTCCCTCAGTCTCTGAGGTTGTATGTACCAGGCTGCCTTTCAAGAATGGGGAAGTGAAGGGGTGAGGAAGTGGAATGGGTTCAAGGAGACTGGTGCTGAAAGATCAGAAGGATCTTTTGCTGCAAGCATCTTGTAGTTGGTAAGACTGGAATGTATTTGAGTGTAGGGGAGGGATCTGGAGGGCTGACTGGGAGGGTGCTAGAGAAAGGTTAAATTTAACCTCAGAGGCCGGACCAGATGCTGGGGTAAGGATAGGGAAGGGCATAGGACCACTATCAAGAGCCAGAGGAGAGTGCATCTCGTTCTAGAATTCACCGTGATTGTGGATTGTATGCCAGTGGATTCAGTAAACCTCTTTAAACCAACTCTCATGCCCCAGTGTGATGTCGGGAGATTTTCTTCTTTATGTCTGCTAAAGGCTTCTGTGTTATTGAGATTTCCTAGGGAGCTTTAGCAGGAGATAATAGGGAATAGGGCCAGATGTCTTTGCAGACCTTCCCTTCTGGGGAGCACTGGGAGAAGCATGGTCATCGAGAACCTGCTCACTGCATGTTACTGTCGGGTAGAATAACCCAGGACTGGGTTATTGCCCAGAACACCCTGCTTTACCCCAGAAGCTGTGGAGTTTTGACTTAGTAAAGTGCTATGAGGTCTAAGGCTTGCTGGCATGATGAACTGTCCCTCCAACTTCCCATGATTTTAGGGTGAGGTGATGGTGGGATGAAAAGGGAGGGTGGTGGGAGAGGAGCTTAGGATAAAGGGGAAACCTCTTCATGATGCTATTTATAAACAGGGCCCCCTCTTTTTTTTTCTTTCCTTTCTCCTGTCAAACAACTTTTTGGGTCGCAATGGAGTCTCTTGCTGCCCAGGCCCCTGAGGCATTAAGGTGTTTCCTTCAGCCTTGTGGAGTGGGTGTGTTGCATATTGCTGGTGAGGAGTGCAGGGCAGGGTACCTGTGTGTACCTGCACAGACTGCGGGGGTGGGGATATGGAGGAGGAGAGATGAGTGAGCAGCTGACCCTCAGGAGAAAGGGGTAAGCATCTAGGGGAGAATGGCTAGCCAGCAGAGCCAGCCAGCAGCCTGAAAGATGTGTCAGAAGAGCAGGGAGGCAGTCATATCTGGGACTGAGCTTTTACAGTGCATGGACTCGTGTGTAGTTGTATGGATCTGCTTGTGCCTATCATCTGGGTGTGGCTTGAGAGATTACGCACGCAGTCTGTTCCCGCCCAGGATTCTGAACTCAGGCTTACTCTCCCTGGCTGCTCAGGACAAACGCCTGGCTGGTGGGACTGTCAGCAAGGGCACAAGGAAGAGACACTTGTTGGAATTAGACAGAGGTGCAGACCCAGACCTGTCAGGTGGCCAGTGCTTAGGGGCTTGCTGTCGTCAGCACTCTGGGAGTGTCAGTGGCTACCAAACAATTCCCGCCAGCTTTCTTAGACCCTGCAATACAGCTATCACCCATCCTTGATCTTCACCTTCCCCCACTAAGACGTCACTCTAACTACACCTCTCTGCCAGCAGGAGCGCCCAGGCTGTGTGGGTGGCAGCAGGGCGTGCAAACATCAGGCGTGGGCGGTTTGGCAGCGCCAAGAGTTTGCATGGAGGTGCAGTGAGCGTGCATGCCTTGCTGGGAAGGAAGGAGAGAGGAGGAGGGCGGGAGTAGAAGAGCTAGCTCTTAGCCCCAGAGTGGCTATTTTTAGCCAGGCTATCTGATTGTTACCGGTGTGCACACAGCTGGGTGTCTCCCTGGCTCAGTGAAGCCCAGACGGCTGAGGCTGAGTGGTAGGAGGTCCTTCTGGTGCCTTCTTCCTGGTGTTGGTGTCTGTGGGCGGGAGCTTGCCAGGGGGAGCTTTAAAGGTGTGAGGGCAGCTGTACTCAGGATCTGTTACCTCTGTGTGTGACTTTGTGCCCTGTTGGTAATGTATGCTGTGTATCTCACCATGATCTCTTGTGTCCATGGGTCCCTCTCTGTCTTGCATTTGTCCTTGGTGGGTTGTCATAGGTAACAGATGCCTGGGATGTAGCTCATGTGCTTCACGTGTGCAAGTATGTGGGAGATGTGGGAGGTGCTCAAACATACTTTATAGGAAACGTCTTTAGGTGTTGGTGTGTGATTCATTAGTGTCTTTGTATTATATATTTTTTCTTTATGTATTTGCTTGTGCTCTCTATCTGTAGGTTATGTATGTGAATAGAATAAGCTTCACCTAATAGGAGAATAGACTTTGTCTTGTTTTACCTGCTAAGTGTTCTTTTTTTAAAAAAAATATTTATTTATTTATGCATACAGGAACTGGGGTACGGGTCAGAGATGTGGGGGGTGAGAAAGACAGAGACAGAGTGGGGAACAGAACAGGCAAATCTACTGAAATACACTGCTGAGGGGAGCAGCAAGTGAGTCAGGAGAGGTCTGCTGCACCATGTGGGTGGCTCCCTGGCCGGGGATCAAACTCGTGCTGCAGTGGCTGTGGATAGCTTCATAGGTTGCGTCCTAACCCCTTGCGCCACAAGGGAGTCCGTAAGTGTTCTTTTTTAAAATGATCTCTACATGGTTTTAAGATATAATGGTGCAGGGCTTTAAGTAAGGAGAGTGGGGGAGTAGTTCCATTTGGTGGGAAGTTTTGTCCCTCTTTTAGTCCTGTGTGAAGGGAGAGACCTCTTGGCCACGTTGCACATTAAGATGTGGAGTTAGTATACCAGCTTATCATTTGGTAGGTTGTGGGTGATATGTCCATTTGGAGCTTCTGGGGACACTTGGTTGAGGGCTGTCCCATTCGAGGATTCTGCTGTGGGGATGATAGTGGGACAAAGCTACTTCGTAAAGCACTAGGATTTGTGTCTGCTTGTTCTCAGTAACCAGGAACATCACCCATCTATTCTGTTTCCCATTTCTCTTTGTCCTTTTCTCTGCAGAGCCCAGAAGTGCCATGGCTTCTGACCTAGAGAGCAGCCTCACCTCCATAGACTGGCTCCCCCAGTTGACCCTTCGGGCGACCATTGAGAAGCTTGGGAGTGCCTCCCAGGCCGGACCTCCAGGGGGCAGCCGCAAGTGTCCACCAGGCTCACCCACAGATCCTAATGCCACCCTGAGCAAAGACGAGGCGGCTGTCCACCAGGATGGCAAACCACGATACAGCTACGCCACCCTCATCACCTATGCCATCAACTCCTCTCCAGCCAAGAAGATGACTCTCAGTGAGATTTACCGCTGGATCTGTGACAACTTCCCCTATTATAAGAATGCCGGCATTGGATGGAAGGTGGGACCACTTCTGTAACCCGGGATTATTTTTGGTGTTCAACAACTATTTTCTCTACTTTTGTTTCTTCCTATATCCTGGTCCGGTTCACTCTGACCTGTTTCAGAGATGAGATGTGTGAACTTAAAATCTTGTTCTCTCATCCTGTAATTCTTCTCAGAGTTGAACAGCTTTTGTAAGGTAAACTCCACTGAGACTGAGCCACTAAGTACAGTTACAGGGATGCTGCTGCTCATCACACACTTTTTTTAAAAAGATTTATTTATTTGTTTGTTTATTTATTTATGTGTAGAAGAACTGGGGTATACTCCAGAGATGTAGGGAGTGAGAGCATTCTCCAGAGACAGAGTGGGGAGCAGAACAGGTGGATTGACTGAAATGCACTGCTAAGCGGAGCAGCAGGCGAGACAGGAGAGGTCTAGCTCTCTGGGTTAGCTCCCTGGCCGGGATTGAACTCAGGCCGTAGAGGTAATAGCACTGAGACTTAACCCCTACACCACCAGGGAGGCCCTCTCCTCACACCCTCTTATCTTCTGATTCCTCAAAAGGAGACCCCTTCATTTCACAGACATGCATTGCCACTCTGCTAGGTTCAAGCCTTGCTCCTTCCTACCTAGAGGTGGGAATCTCACCAGATTGCCAAAGCTTTATTGTACACAATCATCATCTTTTGAAAAATTGCATACCAAGAAAAACATAATATAATTAAATCCTTCACCAACAGCTCATCCACCAAGCAAGTAATGAGAGGATAAATTGTTTGGCTGGAGATAAAGGAAGAAGGGACTCCTCTTCCAGGCAAAGAAGGTCGACTGATGTTCTGGATCTTTTGGAACAGCCAGCTGTTGAGCAGAAAGGGGATTTAATGTAGTGCTCTCACTCTATAAGTCACCACTTATCATATAAACCAGGTAATAACCTGGAGACTATTGAAAGCATTCAATAGTCTTTCCTTTATAGTATGTCCCTGCTAGCTACCACAACCCCAACCCCACCCAATACCTAATTCGAAGCGATATTTATTTCCTCCTAATGTGACCCTTTTATGGGCTGTTGAGGAAACAAAGATGAAATGTACCTTTGTTTCACTCCTAATTTATTTCATTTTCATTTGTGTAAGCAGTTTTGCTACTAAGAGTTAAGGAATTGGATAGATGTGAGCTAAAGCATTTGTGTACCAGTGTCAGTAGAAGGGATAGATCGAAAAACTATTGAATCAGCTTTCCAGAAGCACCTGGGAATCAGAATTACAGTAGTGCCCCCCTCATCTGTGGTTTTGCTTTGTGAGGTTTCAGTGACCCAAAGTCAACCGTGTTCTGAAAATATTATATAAGGTATTTTGAAAGATACAGGGACCACTTCCATAACTCTTATTACGGTAGACTATTACAGTTCCACTTTATTATTAGTTATTATTGTTAATCTTTCTGTGACTAACTTATAGTTAAACTCTAGCATAGTTGATATTCCGAGGGAAAATGTAGTCTCTATGAGATTTGGCTCTATTTGTTATTTCAAGCATCCATGGGGGTCTTGGAATAATGTATCTTCCATGAATAGGGCAGGATGATTGTATAGCCATTATCAGTTTATTTCTGCATTTTCTCGTCTCATTGTTTATAGCTATTTGATAGTGTTTTCCTCCATCTGTTAGTTAAGAGGTGCTAAGTTCACCCTCAAACTTGACATTGTTATATGTTACATCCATTTCTGTCCCATTGGAAACTTTTTTGCTTGGTGTAGTGCTCTACTCTAACTTAGTTCTTTGCTTCCCCAGAATTCAATTCGGCACAACCTTTCGCTCAACAAGTGTTTCCGGAAGGTGCCCAGACCTCGGGATGACCCCGGGAAGGTGAGATCCTCCTATAAGCACTGAAGGGAGGAGCAGGAAGGAGAGAGGAGTAGTTGACAGCCCCTGAGTTGTGCTGGCTGTTTTAATTACCCTGAAGAGGAAATCGTGTTAATTAGAGAAGCAGCTTTAGTTTTTCCTCAAAGGAAGAGCTTGGTTATCAAGCTTGTGACCCCCATCCAAATGGGTGACTAAGGAAGATTATGAAATCTGTCTTTAAAAATAGAAATACTTATGATCAAGCTGACTTTGATGCCTTCCTTTTTGGTGTGTCGCACCTTTTCTAGATGTAAAAGGAAGACTTTAATAACCTTTGTAGAAACTTTTCTATACAAAAATCCCATGATTTTAAATCTTCATAATGGAGACAGGATAGATGGTTCTCTTCATTTAACAGATGTGGATGCCAAAGTCCAAGAGAGTCTTGCCTCAGAGCACGTGGAAGGGAAGGGTTGTCTCTGACATTTCCAGCTCTTTGAACCCAATACCACTGTTCTGCCACTCCAGAACAATCGGGCCTGTGTCTGGACCACAGGGGGTGCCTCAACGTACTCAGTGAGCTTTTAGGACAAATTTATTCCTCAGAAATAGCCAGTATCCTCAATATGTGAATCTTTGGTAATTTTTCTTTTCTTTCTTTTTTTTTTTTTTTTTAAAGATTTATTTATGCATACAAGAACTGGGTTACAGGCCAGAGATGTGGGGGGTGTGTGTGAGAGGATTCACCAGAGACAGAATGGGTTGCAGAACAGGCAGATCTACTGAAATACACTGCTGAGGGGAGCAGGGAGCGAGTCAGGAGAGGTCTGCTGTGCCATGTGGGTCACTTCCCTGGTCGGGGATCGAACTTGTGCTGTGGCGGCTACGGATAGCTTCATAGTGATGCATCTTAACCCCTCGCACTACCAGGGAGGCCCCCTTTGGCCATTTTTCTTAATATATTTGTTATCTATGCTCAAATCCTTCCAAAAATCTACTTTCCCAAAGGTGGGAATTTCCATACATAATGATTTTGTTCTCTGTGGGGATGGGTCCTCCATCTAGGGCTCCTACTGGACAATCGACACCTGCCCTGACATTTCCCGAAAGAGAAGGCACCCTCCAGATGATGATGTAAGTCCCTACCATGTGGGGAGATGCCATTTCTAAGCAACCCCCTCCTTTCCTTTATCTCACCCTTTCCTATATTTGGGGCAAAGGATAAATACCAGCAGAGGTGAAACTGTGGGTCTTGGGAGGATGTTTAGCTTGTGCATACAGATTTCTGTTTTTTCACCACCCTCAGTTATCCCAAGACTCACCAGAACAGGAAGCAAGCAAAAGCCCCCGGGGAGGTGTTCCAGGGAGTGGAGAAGCCTCACTGCCTCCAGAGGGTAATCCTCAGATGTCACTTCAGAACCCCACATCCATCACCAGCTACAGCCAGGTAGGAAGCAGGGGTGGCAGGAGGCATAAGGATGGATGGATGGATGGATGGATGGATGGATGGATCAGTAAATGGATGGGTGGATAGATGGGTGGTGAGTGGATTGATGGATGGATGGGTGGGTGGATGGGTCAGTGGATAGATGAGTAGGTGGTTGGGTGGGTGGATGGATAGATTGATATATTCGTCAGTTCAAAACTAGGTATTGATTAGTATCTATGATATATAGGCAAATAGATTGGGAGCGAAGGGGAAAGCAAAAGAGGGAAGAGAGAGACAGAGAAGGGAAGGCATAATAGAACTTGAAGAAAGATCAGGAAAAAAAAGTGCTAAAAAGGGAACAAGGGGAGCACCAAAAAAATTTCTGAGCAGGGAAAAGCAGGACATAGGGGCAGCGTGGGAAAAGGACTATGGCTACATCAAAAAAGAGTGAATGAGACAAGAAGATAAAAGTGGTGCTCGCTCACTGAACAGTTAGGAGAAGATGAAGAGGCCAGGCAGTGGAGCTTCGTGACCACTAATGAGCTGTATTGGTCTCTCATTGAGGACATGGATCAAATCTTTCTTCCCTCTATTTGCAGAGCACAGGATCTGTGGATGGTGGAGCAGTGGCTGCAGGGGCTCCAGGTCGAGAGAGTGCTGAGGGCCCTCCTCCCCTGTATAGCACCAATCACGACTTCAAATTCTCCTACTCAGAGATCAATTTTCAGGACCTAAGCTGGTCCTTCCGCAACCTCTATAAATCCATGCTGGAGAAGTCGTCTTCCTCCTCCCAGCATGGTGAGTGAGTCTGGCCTTGGGATACGAGCATGGAATTGTCCTTACACATAAGAACAAGTATGACAATCTCTTCTCTCCCTTCTCTCTTGTGTTTAGCACAAGAAGTTGGTCACTGGTCAGACAAAGCGTGTCATGAACCCACACTGCAGCTGAGCTGCTCTGGCTTGGTCCTTTTTTTTTTTTTTAAGATTTATTTATTTATGCATGTGTTGGCCAGAAGTGCAGGGGGTAGGGGGAGAGGATTCACTAGAGACAAAGTGGGGAGCATGTTCTGGCTTGGCTCTAAGGATAGCTGTTTCAGGAGGCAGGCTGTGTTACTAGCTTTGGAAAATGAGTTGGAAGAATCCGTGAGCAAGTGATTTAAAGGTTGGCCTCTAGAGGGCAGCAGCAGTACCCTCTTCCCAAGAATGCTTGTGTTTCTTGGTGAGAACAATTTTATTTTTTAGTATATCTATATTTATTTCAATTTTTATTAGAAAAATTTCAAGCAGATGCAAAGATAGAGAAAAAAGTATAAAAAAAACCTTCATGTCTCCATCATCCGCTTTTATAGTTACTAATTATTCTAGGCTTGTTTCATTTACTACCCAGCTTTTTCAAAATTGGGAGTCAATTAATAAAATCCCTGGACATGTTGTTCTACCTGTGAATCCCACTGCAGTATGCATGCTTAGTGATAAAGACTTTTCTTGTCTGTTGTTATCATTCCTAACACAGTATCAGTTTATCTCTTGTCCATATTCAAATTTCATGAGTTGTCATGTGAGAATGACTTAAGGTTCTTATTGGCAGGCTTTAGGAGAAATCATCTGGTTCAGTTCTCTCTTGGTTTGTGTGTGTATGTGTGTCTGTGTCTTTGTGTGTGTGTGTGTTGTTGTTGTTGTTATTTTAAAGAAACTAGAAGTAAGGGTGAAGGCCAGACTTCAGGTGAGTTGTCAGAACTTCTTTTTCTACGGGGTGCCCTAGAATAGGCAGTAAGATATGAAGGGAATGATCAAGAATTTGTTAGAAGTCACTCTTTGGAAAATTATACTGACTGTCATGATTTTCATCTTTTAGATCTTCGGGGATTCTTATTTAGAGCTGTCGTCCAAGATTACAGCATTTGTTTGAGAAATGAGTCCAATCAGGTGATTGGTTGATTGAAAGCAGAGAACAGGGACTCAGATATAAAGTAACAGATTAGAGAGGACAGCAAAGTGTTCCCCCAAGTTCCACTGTGGCTGAAAACCCCTGCCTCAATCAGTCCTTCTTCCCTGTCCAGTCTGCTATACTCCTCACCCAAGTTCCATCTGTTGGTAGAAAACAGAAGTGGGGTAACAGTAGAGCCACTAACTAAGAGGAGAGAATAGACATCCCCAAGAAGTCATGTCTAATTGCTTTTATTTATTTATTTATTTATTTATTTATTTATTTATTTATTTATTTATTTTTAGAGGCATATATTTTTATTTATTTGTTTGTTTATTTATTTGTTTGTTTATACAAGAACTGGGTGCAGTCAGAAGCGTGGGAGGGTGAGGTGAGAGAATTCACCAGAGCCAGAGCGGGGAGCAGAACAGGCAGAAGGACCAAAGTACACTGCTGAGGGGAGCAGCGGGCGGCAGGAGAGGTCTGCGCACCATGTGGTACCCTCCTCCGGTGCCTGGGGAGCAGCCGGGGATCGATCCGGCGCCACAGAGGCCACGAGGAGCTTCCACGAGGAGCGCTCAACCACTGCGCCACCGGGGAGGCCCTCTAATTGCTTTTTTAAGTTTCATCTACTGTTGTCCAGAATCTCTGGGAAGGGAGATTCTGATGCTTTTGAAATTATGATTCTATGTCTACCCCCAAATTCTTGAAAAATAGCATATCAAATTACATGCTGATCTTTTTTGCTAAAATTTCAGTGACTGCCATGCTGTCAGGCCCCTCCCTTTCTGTCTGTCAGAGTTGCCAGGGTCCTGGCTTAACCAGACACCCTTCCCCTCTGACATCTGTGTTTGCTATCTGAGTCCTCCCTTCTTAATCCTGCAGAAATCCTTTTAGTAAAAACTGCATAGCCCGAGTAACTTGCTGCTTCCTTCGGCCCTGCAGGCTTTTCGTCTCTCCTGGGGGACATGTCACCCTCCAACAACTACTACATGTACCAGCAGCAGCAGCCGCCACCTCAGCAGCAGCAGCCGCCAGCCCAGCCACCACCCCAGCAATCACAGCCACAGCAGCAGCCGGCACCAGCCCAGGGCCCCTCAACTGTGGGCAGTGCTCCTCCGCTGCACACACCAAGCCCAGATGGTTGTACCCCTCCAGGGGGTAAGCAAGCTGGGGCTGAGGGCTATGGGCCGCCCCCTGTGATGGCCATGCATCCGCCCCCACTGCAGCACGGAGGCTACCATCCCCATCAACACCACCCCCACTCCCACCCTGCCCAGCAGCCGCAGGGTCAGACGCCTATCAACAGCCCTGGTTTTGGTGAGTAAGGAGGGTGCAGGGAAATCCTAGAGGAGAGTGGAATCAGCCCCTCTTTGGACTCTGACATGGAGATACAATTGCTTAGAAAGTTGCTAGTGGGCCTTTTAACCTCACTCTTCCATGCCAACTCATCTGAGTAAACCTAAGTTAGAACATAGAGCTTTATTTTATAGAATTCTTGCAGAAATCGGAATTGTTTTACATAGTCCCCTGCCTATGTGCTGGTCTGTCTGTACCTAAAGCATAGATAGAATTACATGGCCCCAAATCTCTAAGGGGCAAGATTTCAAAGTTATCTTGGTATGCAGCGGATCACTGGCGTAGATGCCTGATTCCGGCATGTGGCCAGTCTGCTATCAGTTGGCTCCATCTCACGCTTTATCACATTACACACTTTCCCTCCTCTCTGCAGCCTTCCCACCTGACTGGTGCTCCAATATCGACTCCTTAAAGGAAAGCTTCAAGATGGTCAATCGGCTCAATTGGTCCAGCATCGAGCAGTCACAGTTCTCAGGTCAGTGAGCAAAGGATAATGGCTGGAGGGACGCCCGAGCTGTGGCCAGTGGAAAGCCTGGAAGAAGCCAGAACAGAAGGGGGTGGTTTGGTGAAGACTGAGGATTTCATTGTTTCCCTTCCACATTTATATAAGGTGGATAATATTGATGTTATTTTCAAATTAATATTCATGAATTTTGCCTTCACTCAAAATGGGACAGTGGTTTATTCTCACTGGTTCTTTCTGGGAGAGGGAAAGCTCACAGAAACTCAGACACCCCAGGCCACACTTTTTTAGTATTGCCTCCATTTGCTGACTGTGTGACCACTGCTGCTTCACTCAGTGGCTTTGCAGTTTTGTTTTATTCATCAGTGAGGTGGAAATGATAATACCAAATAGAACAAATAGAACGAGAGTTTGGAAACTTGGAGCTCTAAGAGATGTCCCCCACTGCTGGAGTTTTTGTCCTCAGTGGTGGTGATTCAGGGTGTGGCTGGTACAGTGGGACGGGATGGGCTGGTAGGCGCATAGGTGCCTCTGCCAGGCTGGCATTTCTTGCTTCTCTGTTTGTAGAACTGATGGAGAGTCTGCGGCAGGCAGAGCAGAAGAACTGGAGCCTGGACCAGCACCACATCGCCAATCTGTGTGACTCCCTCAACCACTTCCTAACTCAGACTGGTCATGTGCCCCCCCAAGGGGGCTCCCACCGGCCCTCAGCCCCTGCCCGGATTGCTGACTCCTGTGCCCTCACCAGTGGCAAACAAGAGCCAGGCATGAACCAAGGTACTGCACAAAGCAAGGGGGAAAGGAGGTGGCAAGGATGATGAAAAGGAAGACCATGGGGAGGGCAGAAGAGAATTGAGAAAAACCCAGCTCATGGGCAGTGATCCAAATGAGCCATGAGACCAGCCTGTCTGTCCCATTGACTGGATTTATTTATTTAAGATTTATTTATTTATTTATACAAGCACTGGGTACAGTCAGAAGCACGGGAGGGCGAGAGAATTCACCAGAGCCAGAGCGGGGAACAGAACAGGCAGACTGATGAAATACACTGCAGAGGGAAGCAGCGGGTGCAGCAGGAGAGGTCTGCGCGTCATGTGGGACCCTCACTGGTGGCCGGGGATCGAATTGGCGCTGCAGAGGCTGCAGGCAGCTTCGCAGCCCAGCGCTCAACTGCTGTGCCACCAGGGGAGGCCCTCCTTTTAAGTTCTTGACTTGGGAGATAAATTTCTTTCTTTTTTTTTTTAAAGTTATTTTTATTTATTTTTGAGGTGTAGGCCAGAGATGCCAGGGTGCGGGGGGTCGGTGGTGAGAGGATTCACCAGAGACAGAGTGGGGAGCAGAACAGGCAGACTGACTGAAATACACTGTTGAGGGGAGCAGCAGGCAAAACACAAGAGGTTTGCTGTTCCATGTGGGTCAGCTCCCTGGCCAGGGATTGAACTCATGCTGCAGTGTCTGGTGATAGATTGATAGTGCTGAGACTTAACCCCTGCAGCACCAAGGAGGCCCTGGGAGGTAAAATTTCTTTCTTTTTCTTTCTTTTTTAAAAAAAAAAAAAAGATTATTTATTTATTTATTTATTTTTTATAGAGGCATGTTTTTATTTATTTATTTGTTTGTTTGTTCATTTGTTTTGTTTATACATGCACTGGGTACAGTCAGAAGCGCGGGAGGGTGAGAGAATTCACCAGAGCCAGAGCAGGGAGCAGAGCAGGCAGAAGGACCGAAGCACACTGCTGAGGGGAGCAGCGGGCGGCAGGAGAGGTCTGCGCGCCATGTGGGACCCTCCTCAGGTGGCCGGGGAGCAGCCGGGGATCGAACCGGCGCCGCAGAGGTCGCCGGCAGCTTTGCAACCCAGCGCTCAACCGCTGCGCCACCGGGGAGGCCCTATTTATTTATTTTTTAAAGATTACTTATCCATACATACAAGAACTGGGGTACAGGCCAAATGTGTGGGAGGGTGAGAGGATTCACCAGAGACAGAGCGGGGAACAGAACAGCAGACTGACTGAAATACAGTGCTGAGCAGTGGGAGCAACAGGAGAGTCTGCTGTGCCAATTGGGATTTTCCCTGGCTGGCCGGGAATCAAACCAGCGCTGCAGAGGTTGCGGACAGCTCCACAGCGCTATGCTCAGCCTGCTGTGCCACCGGGGAGGTCCGATAAAATTTCTTAAGGGAAAATTGAATTCTCATTCTACGTCTGCTACCTGAATCATAGCAGGTGGAGATGAGATTCTCTACACTTTCACGATCTTCATACCAGTGAAGTGAGAGATTCGGTGATGCCACTTCTATAGCTTTCATGCTAATAGCTATGATATTTCACAATTCCAGAATCACATGCCTTTCCCTGCTAGGAGTGGAGGTCCAATTGTTTCTTCAGAAAGCTTCTGCACCTGCCTATGTCCAAGTAACTCTTGTTTGCTTTGGCAGTCAACTCTTATGGGCACCCGCAAGCCCCCCACCTCTACCCTGGCCCATCACCAATGTACCCGATTCCTACGCAGGACTCAGCAGGATACAATCGCCCAGGTAGGAGCCAGGAAACTTGGTTCACCGTGAGTCAAGCACTCTCTACCCTTATGAGTTGTTTCACTTTCTTCTGGCTCTGAGTCTGCATTTTGCCTGCATGTGCTAGGTGGGGAGAGTGGGACACCTGGGGGGCAGTGAGCCCTCATGATTCCCAAGATCACGAAAGATGGGCCCCCTGCTAGGGAGATGTGTGTCCTGGAAGACCAAAGAAGACCAATCTATTCTAAAATTAACTCATACTCACCATAATGAAGGGCAGCAAAAAAGCATAAATTAAAGGAATGATAGTCATGTAAAATATTCATATCTAACTTTGGAATCTAGATAGGAGATAGACTTCCATCTAGAGTAAGTTCAATGAAATGAACTTGTAATAGAAGCATATCTGCCTTGCGCTCATGACCTCTGGTATCAGACTTCTGAGGTTTAGCTCTGTCCCACCTACGTCGATAGAACAGCTTCCTAACCGCTTTCCTGTTAATTTCCTTTTCCTGACAGCACACCATATGGTCCCTCGGCCATCAGTTCCACCTCCTGGCGCCAGTGAGGAGATCCCTGATGACTTCGACTGGGACTTGATCACTTAGTGAGTCATGGAGTGTGACCTCAGCCTCGGGCTGGGTGGTGAAGTCTGGCAGTGGGGAAAGAAGCCCTGGCCCTTCCCTTCCCCCCTTGCCTGTATATAGATATATATCCTCTTTTTTTTTCTTTCTCTGTCAGAGAAGCCACCGCAAGATGCTGCCGAAGATAACCCCCTCTTTTCTGCCTCATTCTTCCTCTTCCTTCTTGTTTTTTCCTAATTCTTTTATTATTATTCTTATTATATTATTGTTATTATTATTGATTATATGCTGTCCCCAGTCTCCTGTCCCAACACCATGGACCATGTCCACCCCTTGCTAATTTAAAACCATCTGGCTGGAAGGTGTGGCCATGACAGCTACAGAGAAAGGTTTCAAATCTGATTTGCCCTTTTGAAAAATTCAATGCTCACCCCACCTTCCAGCCCTCATTGCCTTCTGTTCTTGTCAGTTCAGTGCAGGGCTGGAGAGGCCATATTATGTAAGCAGAAGGCATCGAAAACACTGTGTGGCAGCCATGAATTTGCAGGGTTTACTCAATGGTGCTAACTTTGTCCTCCAAGCTCTTCCTTGTCCCTTTATATCTTTGTTCCTTACTTCTGCCTATCCTCATTCCCCATCAAGGGCAGGAGTGATGGGAGTGGTCAGGCGGGTAAAAATGCAATCCGAGTAAGAGGTGGGGGAGGGGTAAGGGTAGAATACTGTAGAGGTACAATGGAATGTAAGAGAGTCAGGGATTGAGCATCTACTACTGTGTCAAACTCCCATTGGCTTCTTCCTAGCCCATTCTCTACAGGAGAGTGGGTTAGTCTTAGCCAGAACTCTGCTTCTAGAGCAACCATCCAGCATGGGCTCAGCTTTCTAGAGATGGTTTCAGTTTATCCATGTTAGCTTTATAGGCATAATTTTCTCTGGAAACGAACTGTGGCTCTTATTTGCATTTGCAAATTCTCTCTCCACCCTCCTTTCCCATTCAGCAGATTGCTCAATTCTTCCACCCATGTTCTTTGCGCTTCCCATTTTTTCTGGGGTTCTCAAGAAAGAAAAGTAAACCATCATCACTCAGTTTTCTCCTGTCCTAGGGCCAGATGAGAATCTTTCCCACCTCTAATAGCAGCCGCAAGCCTGAGGGCAGGGAAAGGAAAGGGAGCTGCCATAGATATGGGTAGGGAATGTTTCAGTTGTCAATTCTGTAGGCAAGTACTTCCCTGGGAGTGCCAGTCAGTGGGACTGCAACTTCTGCAATCAGGCTTTTGAGGGGTGAAGGAAATTATGTGGGGAGTAAATCATCTAGATGAGGGCTGAGAGAAACTCTCCCTCCTTGAAAAAGTTATGTGGGTACCTTGTCTCCTTCAAAAGGAGTAGCTGTGATTTATTGCTGCAGAGTGCTTACTGGATCTTTAATGTTCATGGTGAGTTGTAGTTTGGAGAGGGAAGAACAATTCTGTTTCTGTTTCTGCTTCACTGTTCACTCTCTGGAAGTTATTGGACAAAACACATGGAATGGACAAGGCCGCTCTCTCTGATTTCTGCTTTTTGTTCATATTCTTTTATTTACCCATGATTTCCAAGAGATGTAGTCTTCTGCTCTCCTGCTTTTTCTCCTCATTCCCCCCCTTTCCTGTCTTTCTGGGGGTTATATATGAGACTTTTGTAAACATGTCCAGTGAGGTGAAGTAAAGGGGCAAGAAAGGGCGGTTAACTAAAGAGCACTTTATTTCTTTGATGTTCTTTGTAAGCAATGGGGGTATGAGTGGTTTGAATCCCCCTTTGTGTTGGAGGGCGGTTAATGGGGTTGAAGAATATGTACTATTTCCCATTGGGGAAAGGAGAATTTCCCTTAGAGGGTGGCAAAATGCTTTTGCCCAGTGCCCCTATGTTAGGCATCTCTTTCTTATTTTTCCAATCCAGGTGCCTCCTACACCCAACTTCCCATCTGTCCTCCCCAAGATTTCCCCTTTTCAAATGATGACTCCTCTTTTCTAAACTCCTTTTCTACTCATATCCATACAGGATTTGCAAGAGTAGACTAAATCAGACATGTACATGTCCTTTGTTTATGACTCATCTGTGTCTTCTGAAAACTGTTCTCATTCAGAACCCTGGCGGGCAGCTAGGGAAACTAAAGTTTGGGCCTGGGATTTTAGCTTCCCTCCACTTAAAATCTGCCTTGCTAAATGGCACAGGACAAACCTGACCCTCTTGGGCCTCAGTTTCCCTTCCCCTCCATGAAATGGAAAGATACTACTTTTTCTTGTTGGTCTGGCATTCTGGACTTAACGTATAGTCATTGTTGTATGGGGTGATGTGTGCAAAACTGTAGGAGCTCACTGCCGACAAGAGGAAATAAGGGAGAAAGTGGAGGAGAGGGACAGAAGGGGCAATTATTTGGTATAGATCCACCCACCTCTGCCTATCTCTCTTCAACCCCCATGTTTCTGGTTTGGTGAGTCCTTCATACCACCCGTAATGCTTTGCATTGGTGCAGGCTGGGAAGGGGGTGTACGGTCTCACAGTTGTTGTTTTTTGCATGCTTTCTTAATAAAAAAAAAAAAAAAGAATGTTGTGGTTTTAGCTGTCTGGTGCTGGTCTCAAGGTTCTTTTTGCCAGGGTAAGAAGGGAGGAGTGTGAAAGTGTATTCAAATGACCTTCAGCCCCTCTCCCACCTCCTACCATTCGATTTGGTTAGTTGACCCTGAAATTTCTTGTAAGATTGATAAGAAAGAAAAATTAAGAGTATGCCTTGAATATTTTTTGAATGCTGTTGCATCCAGTGAAATCGTGTTGGAGAGGCTGTCAGCCCCTGCTGGATTGTGCATAGACTAGGGTACCTGGCTTACCTTCTGGGGTGTTTTAAAGATTAAAGAGCCCAGTTTAGCAAGGAGTTGGGTCCCTGTCTGGGACTTCCCATCTATACTTAGTAGTTTCCAGAGTTTTTCATCAGAAATGGGGGAATTTTGGTTGTAGGAATTTTTCATGGCAAATGGAACTCTCAAAAGGAGTATAGAAATACCAACTATTGAATATTTATATCTGTGCCAACATCATTCACTCCGATATCCCACATACTAACTCCAGGAGTTTAGGACTTACACCCTGGGCCGTGGGAGATGTGTTAGGTCTTCCAGAAGCTTGGCTTATTGCTGCTACCCTAGCGAACCTACTGTGAGCTACCCATTTGCTGCATATTTAGAGATTATGGTACATTCTAGTCTCAAACAATTAACAGGATTCATGAATCTCCATGTCGTTCAAAGAACCACAAGAAAGAAAGCTTTTATTTATATCCAGTAGATAAACATAAAATTAAAGGTAGCATTGCAAATTTTACATGTTATCAGACATTATTATTTCACAACTGAAAGAACTTCTTGTACTTTGAAATTCTGCTCCATGGTACTTTATGAAAAATTTGTAATCCAGATGCTCACCTCAATCATTGAACAAATTATAGTACCTTGCAAGCCTAAGACATCATGAGACCGTGTTGAAGCCCCAAAATCCTGAAATCTTAGAGGCATAACACAAAACTATACAGAGGAAAATTAGAAGGTGTCAGGGGGTGGAATTACATATTTATTCTAAAGATTTATTTTTTTATTTTTATACAAGCCAGAGGTGCAGGAGGGTGAGAGGATTCACCAGAGACAGAGCAGAGAGCAGAACAGGCAGATGACAGAAATACACTGCTGAGGGAAGCAGCGGGCGCAACAGGAGAGGTCTGCCACACCATGTGGGATTCTCGCCAGCCTGCGGGGATTGAACTCGCACTGCAAAGGCTGCAGAGAGCTTCACAGTGTGGCGCTCAACTCGCTGCGCTACCGGGGAGGCCCTGGAATAACATTTTTAAAAATGAAGGAGAGAAGGAAAACTGATTATGGGATCGGAATGGATAAAGTAGAAGATAATGAAGCAAATTAAAATATGGTTAATGAATATTGGGATGGTAGATCCAAAAATATGAATGTGGATAAAATTCTTCATTTCTCAAAACAAGTTTTATGTCAGCAAAAACTAGCAGCATAGGCACATGAGTTAGAAATATGGTGAGTATCAGAAGGAACATCTAAAATGTTGCAAGGGTTATCTGGACGTAAAGAGGGTGGAGGGGACACTAGGCAGGAAACTTACATTTCCTTTTGAGGCTTGACTTCTCTTTATAAGTGTGTATTACTTTGGAAAACTGAAAGATACAGCTGGTCTTTTTGGCATGAAAGAGTCACACCTATGGTCATGTTTTTAAAAGTTTGACAGTATCCTAGAGGGTCCTCAGTCATTTTGCAGTGAATTGAAAACTTGCTCTACCCCCCCTTTACCCTCTTTCTCCTTGCATTTGAAATGGGTTTCTTAATTTGGCAGAAGAGGAGGTGAGTGATTTGAACTTACGAAATTAAAGATGATTTGAGGCACAAAGAGCGATGTGGAAGAAGATTTAGAGGCAAGGGAGGGTTGAGGGAATTAAGGAGCTTAAGGAAAGGAATGGTAGAAAGATGTTCAATAGGCAGAAAGAGTAACCACTCAGAGATCTCCTCAAACGGCAGCTTCCGTACCATTTCAGAAGATTTTAGATGCCTTGGTGGTCTGTCTATGCAGTAGATGCTTATTTAATTGTACTACTGAAAACCGGGCTTCCTCTGGAAACTGGGCTTCTCTGTCCTGTAGACAGGGCTGCGTTCCTAGCAGGATGTGGCACTGTGCTCTGCTTCAAACTCAGTCTCCTAACTCCTTGTTTCTATGGACTTTATTTTAAACATCTTGTTTTCATTTAAAAACACCAGAATCACTGCCACAAAAATAAAGCCATTGAATACATGATCATCTTTCACTCAGATAGGACTAGAAAATATGGATTTAAATGGCATCTGGAAGAGGATTTAGATAATACTAAACACTAACACTGAAAAATGACATAAAAAGAATGTCATGATGGAAATATCACCAGACTAGAAACAGACTAGAGTCTCCTTTATCTCACTCTCTTTTATCTTACTGTGGGATAGAAACAGACTAATTTTTACAATGATTCCCCCAATTTGGCATTTTTTTATGAGAAACACAAGAGCTTATTTGCTGGGCCCCATCCTCACAGATTCTGACTCAGTCAGTCTGTGGTGGGGTTGGGCAATTTGTATTTCTAACAAATACCAAGAGATACCAATCGCCTGGGACCACACTGAGAAGCTCTAAGTTCAGACTTCGATGGTTTCTCACCACATCCCTCCCTTGTCCTTTTAGAAATACATTGCACTGAGCCAACACTCCAAAACTGTGTCAACTGCCCCTAAACTCACACAGCTGTACTTATACTGGTTTTGTCCAAAGAGACTTTGCTTGGGGGAAAACTGATAGAGCGTGTGGCCTCCTCACTGAAGGCTGCTTCCAGAATACCCTGCATGGACTGCTTGGCTTGCTTCCTAAAATCTTTCCCCAGGAAAGCGTAGAGGAAGGGATTGAAGCAACTGTTGGCAGATGCTAGAGCAAGGCACACAGAATCCCAGGAATTCAGAGCTCTCTCAAAGGGAGTTTCTGAGTCAACAAACAACAGCAGCACTCCAATGATGTGGTAGGGAGCCCAGCAGACAAGGAAGACCACAACCACCACCATGGCCACTCGAAAAGTTTTGCTCCGAGACTTGGCAAAGCGGCCCTGTCGCATTCGGAAGATAATGAGGCTGTAACACACGATCATGAGGAGAGAGGGTAGCAGGAAACCCATAACCAGCCTGGTGAAGGTTATTGCTCCCTGGGGTGTTGCCACTTGATTGTCATATGCATACTGGCTTTCATTATAATCCACCCATTCCCCATACCTATAAAAAGAGTTGTTATAATCACTATAGAGAAAAGCATCAGAGTCATTCGGTGGGTTCCTTCTGTGATCTTCAATGGGAAACCCACTGGGGATTGTAGATGAGACCACATCAGCAGGTTTAAATAAATTATAATTTGGCCTTGGACTAGGTAGTTCAGTTGAATTCATAGGGAGAGAATTTCCAGAAGGTGTTTGTAATGTTTGAGATGGGTGATCAGGCAGCTGGTCAATGGCATCGTTCTGAGTTTCATTTTCCAGTAGGTCAAAGTGGTAGTCTGCAAAGTCAAAAGGGTAGTAACAGATAGTATGGTGGCCTATCGTAGCCACGTCCCGGTATATGAACACAGGTATACACATTACAAGAGCCACCGCCCAGATGCATCCACACATAGCATGCGCTGTCCTCACTCTGCGATGGTTCTGGCACCAGACTGGCTGGAGCACCAACAGACAGCGGTCCAGGCTAATGGCCGTCAGCAGGAAGACGCTGGCAAACATATTGAGAATGATGACTGAGGGGAGGAGTTTGCACAGAAAACGGCCATAGGGCCAGTGTCCTTGGAGAGCCAAGTTAGCCAGGGAGAAGGGCAAGGAGAGGCAGCAGATAAAGTCCGCCAGTGTGAGATGCATAAACCAAACTGTGTTCACTGTCCGGCGCATCTTTAGGCCAATGATCCAGAGCACCAGCCCGTTGCCAGGCAGGCCCAGTAAGAAAGTGAGGCTGTAAAGGACCATGGAGAGAATTACTTGGGGTTGATCCCAGTACTGTTGGTCCATTGAATTGGTCTCAGCAGAGAAAGACTCCATTGCTAAACATCTATAAAAATCCAAACAGAAATGTTAAAAATAACATTTGTTTTTAAAATTGCACCTTCCCACATAATGACGTAGAATCACCAAGGGCCTCTGTGGGCATACAAGGCTCCTTTCAAGTTAGACAAGAGCAGGACACTTGATCGCCCTGGAGCAATAGATATACATCACAAAGTATGACAGGGAAAGCCCAGGGGCCTGGTTGATAGATGTACTTTGTGTCCCAGGGATTGATCAGTGGGGTGCCTTGTTAATATCTTTGGAGCTGTGGCTGGGGTTCAGGAGTATATCAGCAGACTCACCCTCCCTAAAGCCCTAAATCCAGTATTCAATTTGACCCATCCTTTCCTTTGTCAAAAAAAAAAAAAAAAAAAGGCCAGGCTCTTGCTTTTGAGCAGTATCCTGCATCCCACAGCCTGCTCTACAACTCCTGTTTCTTTTACTTATCAGTGCGGTGTTGCTGACGCAACAACCCTCACTCTGTTTTTGTCTGTATTTCTTGACTTCACTTTGGATCACACAAAGGTATTGTCTGATAGATGATTTAAAATCTACTGTATCATACTATACATAATGTTTTAAATTTTAAAAATTGTGGTAAAATACATATAACATGAAATTTAACACCTTAACCATTTTCATCTTGTAAAACTAAAACTCTTCATTAATCATACAACTGCCCACTTCCTCTCACTGCAGTTCTTGCCAACCACTCGTCTGCTGACTACCTTTTCTATTAATCTGACTACACTCCATTTCTCCTGTTAGCACAATCATCCAGCATTTGTCTATTTGTGTCTGGTTTGTATCAATTAGCGTGTCTTCAAGGTTCATTCATGTTGTAACATGTCAGAATTCTCTTCCTTTTCAAGGCTGAATAGTATTCCATGACATTTATCTGGAACATTTTGTTTAACCATTCATCTGCTAATGGATGATTGAGTTGCTTCCACCTTTCAGCTGTTGTGAAGAATGTTACTATAACACAGGTATAGATGCTGTCACATTGTTTTATAAACTGCTTTCTTTTTTTCACCTTACACAGTAAGATTGTACTGTTAGGAATACCCAATCTTTCTCTATTTTTTCCCAATTGTTGTAAAATATTTTTATAGCTGATTTATCCACACGTCTTTCCCACCTAGAATCTTACTTTACATCAAGATTTTATGTTTAAGTCTACTAATTTTGTATAGTTTTTCTTTCAAAGATACTGGCTCCATTAGGGTCTGTTTTTCTCACCATTCACTTCTTAACCCTTTGATTTTTTCCTCTGCCCTGACCCCTCCACTAAACTTGCCTCTAAATAGCAAACCCAGGCATATTTATCTCTGTCTTCTTCCTTCACATTATATCACTTGATACACTGACTTCCTAACACTGTCTTGTCTTGGGTTTTGTGACATTACTTTTCACCAGTCATGAGTACTCCCATGGCCTCCTTTCCAACTTTCCAAGTAAGTCATTATTCCAAGTTAATTGCCATTTTCTAGTCCTTGGTTAATGCTGTTTACTTCTACTTGGAATATATATGTCTTTCTCCTTACCCTCTTCTTTCTTTCACCCTTAATCTCTACCTGTTGTAATCCTAACCCTTCTGCAAGATCAAGATCAAATATTATGTCTTCTCGAAACTGTCTCTTATAGTCCCAATCAGAAATGAGTTCTTTAATGTCTTAAATTTACGTGTGTGTGGTTTTGGTTGAACCTCTTTTCATATTGTCTCCACAATGACACATTTGTCTTATATTATAATTATCATTGTTAGCTGCCTTATCTATCATTCTGGCCTAACATTTTATGATGGTTAAAAATGAGTCTTGTACCTAAATACTTGTTTCATAGAAGTTAGCACAATGCCTTATATGACAAAGATCAAAGATGACCTGAATGGATGGATGGGCATTGTTGAGGGTTTACTTGTTTTTTCTTTTTCAACTAAATTTAAAGTCCTTATCCTTATCCTTTTAATCTACTAAGGCTATAGTCTCTTCTAACTTCCTTTCTGTTTCCACTTCCCAATTCTTACTGGCTTTAGTAGCATTTTACGTTTCCTCTTATAGAGGCCCCCAAAATATATTTTGACTTGGAAGACATCTGCTGAGTGAACCAAATGTTGTCACAGGGTCTTCTATATTAGCAGAAGTTAAACCAACGGAGTCAACAAAATAATAAGGAAGAAGCGATTCTCATTCCTCTTTCTTTAGCTTCATTTACTCAAATATCTAAGTTACACTGTCGCAACATAAAGAAACTGAATCATCTCGCTTGAGCTATATTTTAAATAGTGCATATTATCTCTCTTGAAATTGGAAATATATATGAACCAGAGTCATAAAAGTCTTTCCAAGCAAGATCACTTTTTACATTTCTCCAAGTAGCTTGACTGAAAAATACCTTTACATTTAAGATTAGTAGAGGATTAGTTTTTGTTGTTTACAGACTATCAATAGTTTAAAAAGAAACAAAATCTCAAATTCATTATAATCACGGCCATCTTATCTATCATTCTGGCCTTAAATTTCATGATAGAAAACAGAATCTTGCTCCTACTAAATGTTTATTCCACAGAAGTTAGCACAGTGTCTTATAGAAACTAAAGGTCACAGATTACTTGAACTACTTGAATAAATGCTCATTTTGAGAGTTATTTTTTTCTTTCCTTCAACTATGATAGGGAAGGAAAAGTTCAACCATATTAGGGATAGGATCAAAAATGAATGATAGCATGACAGAATGAGCATAAGAAGAAATGAGCAAACGAATAAAAGAAAAAAGGGGAAAAGAGGAATGATAAAATAGATTGAATTGAAAAACAAAGGTTAATGAGGAAAGCTGGACTCAAAGTTCAAATGGAGAAGAAGCCAATTCAAGATTGGAGAGAAGAAAATAAAAATTCACTGTTAGATTCAGAATGAAAATGTTATGAGCAAATATAAATAGAATGTAGAGTGTTTAGGGGAATAAAACAAAAGTTGGGGAAGGGATAGAGGGAAAGAAAAGATTATGATTTTTTAAAATGTTATCTATATAAGCAAAACAAGTTAGGCACACGTCATCAAGTGAATCTGGGTTTTCTTACCAAAAATCTGAGACAACAGTTGAAGTCTCAACTATCTGGCGGGTCCCCAGGAGGTCTTGCCAGGTGTCCACATTTAACCACAATCAAGTCATTAAGAACGTTTAGGAAGTTTGCTGGACTCCTCTTCCTTCCTCTCTCTCTTTTGTTGCTAATGGTAAATTTAACCTCATACTTTTAAGTAACTATCTAGATTCACTGCAGAGTTTCAAAAGTGAGTCATATTTAAATGTCTCAGATAAGAGATGTGAAAAAACAGAAGTGGGAGGGCCTAATTCTCAGAGGTTTTTCTGTAGGACGTGGGGTATGGCTGAGAAAGTGTTCCCTGTGCAGAAGTTTCTCACTTTAGAGGAGTTTGGTTTTTTGTTTTTAGAAATGCAATGTGAAGTGAGTGGGGAGTGATTGGGAAGAATGACCTGCATTACTCTATGGAATGGATATTAAATAACATCTCTTGAATGTACCATATGTGTAAAGAAATGTGTTATGCCAAAAATCAGACAAATTAAACTATGTTCTATTTACTAATGATTCACAATCTGGTAGGGATATGTCCCATGCATAAAAATCTATAATATAATATAATTTAGACTACTATGATAGAAGTAAAATTGCAGAACTTGAATGGCAGATAGAGGTGTATTAAGCATGGGACATTTGAGGATATAAGATCTGAGCAGGTTTCTTGCAGGACTCCTCTACGTTCAAGTAGAGCCTATCAAAGGCAGGTAGGTGGAAGAGCACGTCAGGTTAATTGGATTGAGTTTTATCAGGACGAGGACAGAAGACTGAAGAAGAACCTTGAGCAAATGCTTCCTGCTTACAGTCTATATTTTAAAGAATTCTTACTCAGGGCCTCCCCTGGTGGCGCAATGGTTGATCGCTGGGTTGCAAGACTTCCTCTAGCTTCTGCAGTGCCAGTTCGATCCCCGGCTACCAGAGAGGGTCCACAAAAAAAAAAAAAAAAAAAGGAATTTTTACTCATGTTATGCTTTTACATATATGCATATGAAATAAAGTTTATCTGGGTCAAATATATTTGCTTCTCCCCCCAAATTATGTTTATTGTAAAGTAGGGTTATACCTTTGTATAACCTCTGTATAGGTTCAAACCTCTATAAATGTACACTTTTATCTCCTGCCTATCCCTTTCTGTGGTTCCTTGCCAGAAGGTGCCTGAGACTCCTGGCCAGCTTTCAGGACTCAAGTGCTCTGCTTTGGGCTGAGCCTGTTTGACTGGGCATTTACCCATGAGGGGATGGATAATAATCAGAGTTTCATTTGGAATCTGTTATTTGAAATCTTTCTTGCCACCCCATCTTAATCTCTCCCCACAGCAATTAAAGACTTCACATCAAATCTTGCTTTCTTTGCCTTTGTGTGTGCAGATAGCTGGGACTTTTTAGAATGTACAATAACAGTTGGAGGTCCCTTGGTATCGGTGCAGGATTGCACTAGGAGAGCCCAATGCACCCTGGGAGCGCAGAGAGGGAAAGTCTAATTCTCACTGAAGCAAACTGGAAGACAATGCTCTGAAGAGGTCGCCCTTGAGTTGGGCTTTGAGGATGAGCAGAGATCTGACAGGCACTAACTATCACATGAAATTATAATTTACTTTTCTTTGCCTTACTAAAGTATGAATTTGTTCTCCTCCAGTGCCTGCTATTATGCTGGTATAACACATGTTTGGGGGCACCAATAAATGAATGTTTTGGTTGAAAAGGATATTGACTTTTGAATATTGTTCAGAGTTCATTTTGAGTCTTTAAAGTTGTTTTTGGTATAGGTTCAGATTTCCTGATCTCTCTCTCTCTCTCTCTCTCTCTCTCTCTCTCTTAAGCTAATAAAACAAAACCAGCCAGAGCACTTCCAACTGTATCCTTGGATTTTTAGATCAGGAAGGAAATGATCAAAAACAGCTAGTGAATAGAGCTCCTGTTTCTGGATGACTTCTGTCCACCGTTTCTTATAAAGTGCTGGTTGTTTTGCCATGTAATATGGAAAATTATGAGGAATTTATGTGGTTTTGGTCCTGTTTAATATCTAATTATACATTTCTAAGCAACTATCAGATGCTTTGGAAAGAATGAAACGCAGTCATATTAAAACTTTTTGTGAGACACTGATTAATCCTACATTAATCACTTGGTCAAAATAAAAATTTTAGAAAAGGTCAAGGAAAAGTCAAAACTAGCAAGTTGACCACAGATCTGAGGTCTACAGCAAGAGAGGGTGCCGGTGGGGGTCAAAATGGGTTCAAAACAAGGGAGGGAAGAATACAAGGGAATATGGTGATGGTTCACGGGTGATATGGTAGGAGAACTATAGGGACAAAATGATGTAAGAAATAAATTAATTAAAAAAATTAAAATAAAGTTAAGGAAACTAAAAAAACTAGAGAAAAATTTTAGAGCATAGAATTTCTAGCTTGTTTTACGTGAGATGATTAGAAATGAATATATGACAAAATTCCTGTACTCTAAGTTACATATAACCACTGCCGCAAGCTGGAAAACACAGAAAATTCTGTGACTAGTCAGCAAACAGCTTGTTCATGTTCTATTGGAAAATGGAGTAAAAAAGAAATCATTGCATTTGATCCTGGACCTTTGTTTGTGTGAAGATTGCAAATTTATTTTAAAAATAAAAAACAAGAACTAGAAACCAAAACAGGCATCAGAACTACTAAAATCAAAGGTTGGGGGAGAGAGGGAGAGCAGCAGACACTTCGTCTGCAGAGGACCCTGTAATGGTGACCTGTCAGCTGCTGGGGACCAGGGCTGAGGGCGGGATTAGTGCTTCCAGCAGCAGCAGCAGTAGTGATGTTGGCACCAGATGACCTGAAGAGTCCCTTTGTGGTTGCCAAAATGATGGAGTCTTGTAGAGTTGCGGGGTCCTTGGGTTCACTCTGGAAAAAGTTTTGTAACAGGGTGGTCCCCAGGAAAGGGGGAGGTTCCCTGCCCCACCCAAGGGAGGGTGGAGCTGAGTAGGAAGAGGAGAAGCTGAAGAAGAGACTGAGGAAGAAGCAGGATGGAGCCTAGAGACACGTGAAGAAACTGAGCTTGTCTTTTGGTCGTGGACTGGGTGACACAGATGTGGGTGAGACCCGTGGGGAGGTGACAATAGCAGCTTTTATCTTGATGTTGATTTTGCTCTTTTCCTTCCGGGCTTGTCCAGTTGTTTCTGGCCCTTTCCTGTGGGTCCCCACTGGAAGATGCTTTAGACTTGTAGCAGGCTTTGGGGCCTTGTTCTGGGCCAATCCCATTTGGATGGACTTTTACCCACGAGGGGACGGGTAACTCTGGAGGCTTCATTTAGAAACTAGACTCTTTACCTTACCTGTATTGTTTCCTAGTTTTATTAAAGTTCCTTCCCATTAAAGTCTCCTATGTTTTGTGTTGATGTGGCGGATGGCAGAACCCATGTAGAATAGGCAGGTTTGCGGGGCTTGGGCTGCCCCTCTCCCTGTCCTATAACAGATTCACCAGAGCTCCTGTTTCAGCGGCCTGCAGCGAGTTTCCCAGGTGGGTTTCTCCATGAAACAGAGACATTAGTTTTATTTAAAGAGCAGGCTTATTAGGGAAAGGGAAAGGGACAGGTTTGCTGAGAGAGACCTGCATGGTTGCAGGCTGGTGGCCTTGAGGAGAGTGGCCTCCGCTGAAGGAGGTCAGTGAAGAGAAGTCCTGGTGTGATACAGGTCGCAGGCAGGCAGGAGGCTGCTGCCCTACAGAGGGAGAGAGAGTTGGTGAAAAGAAGCACCTGAATAGTCACAGGTGGGCAGTGGGAGTGCTGCCCCGAACCTGTGCAGAGACTGCACTGATATAGTCCTTTTCTCTTTGGGAGGGGTCCCTCTGTGGAGTGGCTGTTTTTTGCTAATGTTGGATAACAGGCAAAACTAGGAAGGGACCAGAGATTCCAGGGTGGGCCCAATCTCCAAATCTTTACCCTCAGGCCTGTGCTCCACGCCCTGTAGCATCTGGTCCTGCTTGGGTCTCTTGCCTTGTGATAAGGCACTGGTGCCTGAGGGTCATGACCTCTACAGCTGGGTTAATGGTCATGTTATTCCCCTCAACCCCCACCTCCTTGTGTGAGTCAGGTTTTAGTCTTATGAGGCCTCCTTTCTAGTCTTTCTATTCTTGTCCTTCATCAGTAGCAGCAGCAGCAGCAGCAGCAGCAGGCTTAGGGGCTCCTAGATGCCTGCTAAGCAGCAGCAAGACCCACAGCCTCAAAGGCAAGTCCACACTTGCCCTTTCTGTTCTCTTTTCCAATCCTAGGGAAGCAGCTTCCTGCAGTGATATCCTCTTTCCTCTTCTTCCTCTCACCCTTCCAATCTTCCAGTAACCAAGTTCTTTATCAAATGCCCTTTCTGAAGCACTTACAGTGGTTTCCATTTTGCTAGCTGAGTGTAATAGTATGGTATGTAGTAAGAAATAAGTATTGAGTCTTCCTCCCCATTTATGGCACAGAGCTCCTAAAACCCTTGGAATTTCCTTAAGTACTGAGGGTGATTGTAGGGTAATAGTAATTATCAGGATTTCCCCCCTCCTGCCGTTAGCATCTATGATTGACAACTGTGGTCTCGTACGCATGCCTCATGGTGGCACCTGCAGTGCCGTATGGGCGTGCATGAGTGGGCACACCTGAGCCAAGAGACTTAGCATATAAGGGCAGCACGGCTGCAGAGGATTGTGTGGTGGGTTGCAGTGGAGACCAGGGAAGAGACCAGGAGATGATGCCAGAGAGCCCAGAAGGAGTGAAGATTCGCTGGTGGCTAGGAGGCCCATCAGCCTCCTGTCCCCCTGGGTCCCCTGCCTGCCCTGCACCTGGTTGCCTCATTACACATGATGTAGAAAGATCATTAAAAGCCTGAAAAAGCCACTGAGTGCCCTAGGACTCCTTTACCTGTCTGCCTGGATCATAGAAAACCTGCTCCTTGCCTTGCTGGCGCTACAGTGATAAAGGAGTCTTTTGTTATGACAAAAGGTGACTTTTGGACCCCACCTAGGCTGGTTACCAAGAGAACCAACCATGTGATTAGAAGGTAGGAATTTTTAATACCCTAACTTCTGGGGAGGGGAGAGGAGCTGGATGTTGAATCAATCAATGGTCAATGATTTAATTAATCATGGTTATGTAATGACACCTCCAGAAACACCCAAAAGGGATGGGTTCAGAGAATTTCTGGGCTGAATGTAGAGATTTAGGGAGAGTTGCACAGGGAGGGCAGGCAAGCTCCTCTTGCACATCTTGACCTATATAGCTCTCCATGTGGTTGTTCCTGAATTGCATCCTTGTATAATAAACTGGTAATTTACTAAGTAAAAGTCTGAATTCTGTGAGCCATCCAGCAAATTAAATTTAAAAAATTTTAATTAAAAAAAGTCATTCTAGTAAGCTCTAAGGAAGGGGTTGTGGGAACCTCTGATTTATAACCACTTTGTCAGAAGTTTAGATGACAATCTGAACTTGCCTTTGTTGTCTGAAGTGGGGAGGAAGGCAGGTTTGCGGGACTTGGGTATCTGAGGCTTTCTCCAATTTGACAGCATCAAATTGAGTCAAATTCTCAGACATCCTGCTATTGACAGAAGTGTTTGTCATTGTGGGGAAGTCTCCACCACCACACAAAATCTGAAAGACTGCAGTGACTGACCTGAGGAATGTTCACTGTACCTATTCTGTAGGATTGTCAGGAGTAAATAAATACATGCAAAGCAGTTAAAAGCAGTGCTGACACATAGCACTCAATACATGCATGCAATTACTATATCAAAAAGCCACTGTGGCTTCCAGTTGTTTATCAGATCAATAGTTAATGTTCCCTTCTTAGTGTTAAATCACATACTTTGAAATCAAATCCCAACCGCTGGCCCTCAAGGATGCAGATGAGATGTACTCGCTCATCCTTATAGCACAACTGCCTAATGATGCAGTTATAGTAAAACCAGATAGAAACACAAACTGAAGAACAAAGTCACCCAGAAATTAAATTCAGTGAGAAAGTACAAAAAGCCCAGAATTCCATCACTATCAGTTGCACTTATGATGCATGGATCTTGAAGAAATCAGCCAGATATGACATAAATCATTCAGATCTCAGAGATTTAAAGAAAATTTAACAAACTTTGTCACTTCTGTTGATTTTTTGGCTGAAAATTATGACAGTACATCAGTCTAGGACAGCTCTGGAAGGGAGACTGAAAGGGAAGTAAATTGAGTTTCATACCCCCATGACTTTCATTCCATGCAAATAAAAGTGGACAAGGGAACAAAGCCTCAGTTTGTGTTTGTCTCATCTACTGAGAAGTCATAGGAACACTTTTTGGGGGAACAGAATCAGGACAGTTGAGGGGGTGAAGGGCTCTCATAAATGTAAGTTGACATAAATTTTTGAGTAAATATTGATGGATTTTTTGGGTTAGTTATCCTATTTGTGCATTATTTGGACAATGTTTCCTCTATTTTTCTTCCTCATTTTATTTCTAATAGAAAGTAGGCAAAAGAAGGGGGTGATAGAAAAGGATACTGGGTTGGAAAATCACCCATTTTTCCCCTCTGTGTTGGGAAAAACCCATTTCTTCATCTCTGCATTGTCTTTAGTTTCACACAGCTGACACCACTTCTGACATTCTGGTCAACAAACATGTGGGGTTTTTTTTCCACACCACAAACAATTTTGTAATAGCAGCTGGGTGTCCCACAACTTAATTCTGATGCTGTCTACGTGCAGATAACCTTATATGCAGTACAGAGTCCTGGGAACTTGGTCCTTGTTTGTGTTATTGGGTTAACCTGGTCCTTGTTTGTTACATTCTGTTGTTGAAAACCTAATCAGTGCCTCCCCTGGTGGTGCAGGCAGTTGAGCGCCACACTGTGAAGCTGTCTGCAGCCTCTGTAGAACAGGTTTGATCCCACTGAGCAGGCAAGAAGCCCACATGGCGCGGCACACCTCTCCCATCTCCCCGACTGCTCCCTTCAGCTGTGTGTTTCGTCAGTCTGCCTGTTCTGTACCCCGCTCTGTCTCTGGTGAATCCTCTTGTTATAGGACAGGGAGAGGGGCAGCCCAAACCCCGCGAACCTGCCTATTCTACATGGGTTCTGCCATCCGCCGCATCAACACAAAACATAGGAGACTTTAATGGGAAGGAACTTTAATAAAACTAGGAAACAATACAGGTAAGGCAAAGAGTCTAGTTTCTAAATGAAGCACCCAAAGTTACCCGTCCCCTCGTGGGTAAAAGTCCATCCATATGGGATCGGCCCAGAACAAGGCCCTAAAGCCTGCCCCAAGTCTAAAGCATCTTCCAGTGGGGACCCACAGAAAAGGGTCACAAACAACCGGAAAAGCCCGGAAGGAAAAGAGCAAAATCAACATCAAGATAAAAGCTGCCATTGTCACCTCCCCATGGGTCTCACCCACATCTGTGTCACCCCGTCCACGACCAAAAGACAAGCGCAGCTTCTTCACGTGTCTCTAGGCTCCATGTGCCTCCTCCAGGTCTCCTGGCTCCATCCTGCTTCCTTCCTCAGTCTCTTCTGCAGCTTCTCCTCTTCCTGCTCAGCTCCACCCTCCCTTGGGTGGGGCAGGGAACCTCCCCCTTTCCTGGGGACCACCCTGTTACACTCTCACCCTCCCGCACATCTGGCCTGTACCCCAGCACTTGCATAAAATAAAAAAATAAAAAATAAATAAATCTTTAAAAAAAAAACAAAAACCTAATCAACTGGGATTTGAGAGATGCACGTTCCCTTGTAATGGGGTGGGGGTAAATGTGAGACCAGATAAAGCACCTGTGTGTGCTCAGAAGTCCTGCAGCCTGTGCTAGAAAACTTCTGAGTCCAGTCCACACCCTGCTTCCCCACTACCTTGTCCTAGAGACCAATCCCATAAAACCAGGCCCTCTCCCCAACTCTGAACCCAAGAGTGTGGTTCAGGGCCATTGCTGCCCTTCCCCTACTGCAAGATCCATGATACAATGGTCTTCCCTTGAAACCAGTCATTGGTTATTTCAAAATTGGTGTGGGGTTAACTGGTGAAAACTAGGTAAAGACCCCTCAGAATTGTTATCAGGCAGGGTGAGGGGTATCCCAAGACTCCCAAACCTGCCCACTCTGAATGGGTTCTGCCATCCATGGCATCAAGACAAAACATAGACTAGTGCATAAGACCTTTAATGGAAAATAATTTTAATATAATTAATGTACAATAAAGAGAAGGGAAAGAATAGATAAAATAATTTTTTACAAAACACCCAAAGTTACTCATCTTGTGGGTAAATGCACAGCCAAACAGGTTTGGCCAAAAGCAGGACAGCTGAGGCCTAAAAGCTTGTCACAAGTCTAAGGCACCTCCTGATGGGGACCTATAGGAAAGAGACAGAGGGGCCAGACGAGTCTGAAAGGAAAAAACCAAAATCAAAATCAGGATAAAGTCACGATTGTTAACCTCTCCACAGGTCTCTCACCTACATCTGTTTAAAGTGTCTCCTTCCAATGTCCCCCAAGTTCCTGGCACAAGTCCAGGCCAAGAAGCAAGTGCAGCTTCACATGTCTCTGCTCCATGTACTCCTCCAGCTCTCCTTCTTGCTCTCTCTGTCTCTCCACTTCTTTCTCCCAGTCTTTCCTCCAGCTTCTCTTTCTCCCTCCTTAACCTCACACTTTCTTGGGAGGTCTAAAATTTAGAAGTTTCTAATAATGGCTTTGTCTTCTCAATGACCAGCCGTCACCTAAGAGTCAACCCCGCTTTCACCCAGAGATGTCTCATTGAAACAAGACATTTCTGTCTAGGAAATTATAGGACATCAGGAGACCTGGGTCAAGGACCAAATAATAGAGCAAAAGATATTCCTAGTACTCTTATCACTTAGGAATTTCAAGAGAGTGTTAGGAGCTCTGTATCAGAATCTGTATTTGTTATCATGAATTACAGCATCACATATATCAAATTTCACATGAAATAACTTCTAAATCTCTCCAAATCATATTACATTGGTCACATTCCTCAGCTATTTAGGGGAAAATGATTTTGGAATGGTAATTCCACTTTAGTTATTTTCTCTGTTGTATAGCTTCTAAAATTCTAAAAGTGAGACTCAATGCTTATATTTAACTAAAAAATCATGACAATTCTTATTTCAAATATAAATTAGTATTAGTAATAATAATGACTTGCACGTGCAGGGCTTATCCATCAGATTCTGTGCTATATACTTCCTTGGCTAAATGTTAGTTAATTCATAACACCCCAATGGTGAGGTAGGTACTAATATTGATACATCCTTGTCAAAAAGGATGGTGAGGCAACTCAACACTGATGAGTTGCCCAAGTTCACACCGATACATCAGTGGCAGAATTGGAACCAGACAGCTGCTGTGCAGAGCCTGTGCCTTTGACCAACATGCTCCCTCTGACCGCTTTGCAGATAGATGATTCTCTGGTATTTGTGGCATTTGTGGTATTTGTGGCAGTTATGCTCTGTCAAGTCACTAAGAACTCTAAATTAGCAGGTACTGAGCCACAGCTCCTAGGGAAAAATGAAGGGTTAGGTTTAGGCCAGCCCCTGGCCACAGTATTTGGGTCACCTGGTCGACACATGACCTTGATGTGTCTTAATGTATGCTGTTGATTCATTAAGATTGCCTCTCTGCCAACAGCATTATTAACTCATGCCTGAATGAAATTTCTCTAACACACATATTTCTCTATTGGGCACATACATCTGGTACCTGCCACATATCTCAAGTTCTGGGGGTGGAGTGGAGATTTGTAAACAATGAGTGATTACTGTAAAACAAGGAGTAGGGCTTGCTAGATTTTGGTCAATGACTGATTTTTTTACTAATCAAATTTTTATATCATTGTAAGAGCAGTATAGTGTTTTTAGCTTTTCCAAAAAAATTCATTTTATTGAATTACAAAACAAATACATGCTCATTATAATACACACACACCCCCACACACCAAAGAAGACATGTCTTAAACAAAAAGTTAAAATTCTTTCTCTCCTTTTTCTCTCCCCAAGTCCATTGTCCAGGAGGTGAGTGCTACAAAATGTAGACATATACCCCTTTAATTTTTTTTCTATGTACACATGTGAGGTGTATATATGAACATTGCACATACTCATTTTAAACTATACTTACAATTGTGCAACTCACTTGCTGAGTAATTTGTCAGATAATTTCTTTGTTATTAATTTTAAATGTTTACCTCTTTGACTCCTATTCTTCATCTTATAATGAAATATTTGTTTAAAATTTTTTATATTCCCCATACAATTGCACCTCCCTTATTTATTTATTTATTTTAAAAGATTTATTTATTTATTTATACAAGCACTGGGTACAGTCAGAGGCACGGGAGGATGAGAGAATTCACCAGAGCCAGAGCGGAGAGCAGAGCAGGCAGAAGGACCGAAGCACACTGCTGAAGCGAGCAGCGGGCGGCAGGAGAGGTCTGCGCACCACGTGGGACCCTCCTCTAGTGGCCGGGGAGCAGCCGGGGGATCCAACCGGCGCTGCAGAGGCTGCGGGCAGCTTCGCAACCCAGCGCTCAACTGCTGCGCCACCGGGGAGGCCCCACCCCGCTTATTTTGACCCCAATCCCTACTTCCTCCCCCGTCCATAGTGTGTCTCTGGTTTATAGCTGTTTGTTGATTTTGATTTTTTCTTTCTTATAGTTATTCTTTTCCCTGGTCCCTTTTTTAGGTTTTCTAGATTCCTGCTATGAGCGAGACCATCTGGTATTTTTCTTTTTCTTTCTGGCTTATTTCGCTGAGCATGATCCCTTCCAGTGCCATCCATGTTGCTGCAAATTGCATGTGTTTATCTTTTTTGATTGCTGAGTAATATTCCATTGGGTATATGTACCACATCTTCTTGATCCCATCATCTATTTTCGGGCATTTGGGTTGTTTCCAAAGCTTAGCTATTGCAAACAGTGCGGCTATAAACATAGGGGTGCAGGTGCTCTTTGGAATTGATGTTTCTGTGTCCTTTGGGTAAATACCTAGGAGTGGAATTGCTGGATCATATGGAAGCTCTATCTTTAGTAGGTCCAGAAATCTCCACACAGCTCTCCATAGTGGTTGGACCAGTTTGCACTCCCACCAACAGTGCAGGAGAGTTCCTTTTTCTCCACATCCTCGCCATCATTTGTTGTTGCTAGTTTTTTTAATATGTGCCATTCTCACTGGTGTAAGATGGTATCTTGTAGTTTTGATTTGCATTTCCCTGATTACAAGTGATGGTGAACATTTTTTCATCTGCCTGTTGGCCATTTGCATTTCCTCTTTGGAGAAATTTCTTTTTAGCTCTTCTGCCTATTTTTTGACTGGATTATTTTCTTTGTTTTTGTTGAGTCTCATCAGCTCTTTGTAGATTTTTGTGAACAGTCCTTTATCATTAGTGTTGTGTGCAAAACTTTTCTCCCAGTCACCGGGGTTTCTCCTTGTTTTGGTTATTGTCTCTTTTGCTGTGCAGAAGCTCTTTAATTTGATGTAGTCCCAGCTGTTGATCTTTGCCTTCACTATCACTGCTTTGGGTGATGTGTCTGTAAAGATGTCTTTGAGGTACATGTCATGTAGTGTTTCACCTGTATTTCCTTCTATGTATTTTATGGTTTCAGGTTTTATGTCTAGTTCTTTAATCCATTTTGAGGTGGTTTTTGTGCATGGTGTGAAGTAGTAGTCAAGTTTCTTATAATGAAATATTTAAAACAGACAAGTCTACAGAAATACAAAAAATATGATTAACATCAGCTCTATCAAGTTGTAACTAACCAGCTTTATCAAGCTTTTTATTAATAGCTTTCTGTTTTTACTTCAGGTATTTTTAAAGATGTGGACTCCTTTCCCAAATCTTTTTTCTTCCTCTTTCTCCAGAGATAACTGCTTTTCTTTTCTTTCCCTGTACCTTTTTTTTCTTTTTTTAAAAAAAGATTTGTTTTTATTTATTTATGTACATAAAAACTGGAGTATGGCACAGAGGTGAGGGGATTGAGAGGATTCACCAGAGACAGAGTGGGGAGCAGAACAGGCGGATCTACTGAAATACACTGCTGAGGGGAGCAGAAAGCAAGACAGGAGAGGTCTGCAGTACCATGTGGGTCAGCTCTTTTGCCAGGGATCAAACTCATGGATCCAACTCATGCAGCAGTGGCTGCGGATAGCTTGATAGCACTGAGACTTTAACCCCTGTGCCACCAGGGAGGCCCCTTTCCCTGTATTTTTATTCCATATATATTGGAAGGGTAACAAATAGAGGATGTAAAATGAAAATATCCTTTTCTTTCCCCTTTTCCATTTCCCAGAAATAACAGCCCCTATTATGCATCTTGATTATAGCCACATGATAATCTTGTGCCTATCAAAACTAAGTGCTCTATATTCATTTTTTTCTACAAATGATCTAATAATTAACATTTTTCTTCTGAACCTTACAGTTTTCACTTATTGATTTACTTTTTCATATTAGAATATATAGATCAATGTCAACAGGCATGTAGTACTTTACTGCTAGATGTGCCATTTAGGAATTGATCAATCTCAGATTGATGGACATTTATTTAAATTTTTAAATTATAAAAATATTGTAGTAAATATTCCATATGCCTTTGTGTACTTGTGAAGGTATCTTTGTGGTTTACATTAAATGAAAAACATAGATCTGTGGATAAAACAACACAGTTGCTATTCTGGGGGCCAGTACCTTGGGTGCTTCTTCTAGATAGTGGGATATTGCAAAAAGTGATCTTCTATAAATTATGAGATACGAAGTTCCAATTCTGACTGCATCACTAACTGTGCCTTTGGGCAAATGATTAAATAAGTCCAGGATCCAAGACTTTCCTTTTGGCACTAAGGTCCATTCTAAGTAAAAAAGATCTGTAAACTTCAATTCCAATCTCATTAAATTTTTATTCCTGAATTTGTGACAACTTCAGGATTTAGGAAAATCGTAGCAAGTACTATGCTTTGAATAACATTTTTATTGTGTTACCTTTGGTTTACAAAATTATGTAAATTTTGGGAGTATGGCTTCACACCCTGATACGTGTACATACATGCAACATCCCACCATAGTTCTAGTGTCATTCGTCATTAGCAAATTGACTCCCTCTACCCATTCCTGCCCTTCCCTCTTCCCCTTACCCTCTGGTAAGTTCCATATTTTTCTCAGAGTTTAATAGTTATACTTGTTCTGATATTTAGTTCATTTTCTTTATTTACATTTCACATCAGAGTGTGATTTCCCAGTATTTGCCTTTCACTTTGATTTATTCTTAGCACAATCAACCTCATGTTCCATGTTGTCACAAAAGGCAAGATTTCTTCTTTTTAATAGTTGGATATATTCCATCAAGTATCTATCTCACGACTTCTTTCAAGGCATTTAGATGGTTTCCATGTCTTAGCTATTGTAAATTGGTCTGCAATGAACAGAGGGGTGCATTTATCTTTTTGAATTAGTGTTGTCATATATTTTGGATAAACGCCTAACTGGTATGCTGGATCATATGGTATTTCTATTTTCAGATTTTAAGAAATCTCCATACCCATTTCCATAAAGGCTGCATCAATTTACAGTTTTACCAATAGTGTATAAAGGTTTCTTTTTCTTTATACTTTACAAAACTTGTTTTCAATTTTTTTAAAAAAATATTTTTATTTATACATACAAGAACTGGGGTGTAGGTACTGGGAGGGATAAGAAGAGTCACCAGAGGCAGAGTGGGGAGCAGAACAGGCAGATCTACTGAAATACACTGCTGAGGGGAGCAGAGGGCAAGACAGGAGAGGTCTGCTGCGCCATGTGGTTTAGCTCCTTGGCCAGGGATTGAACTCATGCTGCAGTGGCTGATGATAGCTTATAGTGCTGAGACTTAATCTTTTGCACCAATACGGAGGACTTGTTTTCAATTTTTTGACATAGGTATTCTTACAGGTGTGAGATGATATAGTAGATTTGATTCGCATTTCCCAAGTAATAATTGATGTGTCAAGCATTTTTTCCATGTGCCCGTTGATCATCCGTATATTTTATTTAGAGAAATGGCTGTTCAAATCTTATGCCCGCTTTATTTATTTATTTTTTTGGTTGGGTTGTTTATTGTTTTGTTGGCTAATTATATGACTTTATATATTTTGGATATTAACCTCTTGTTGAACATATGATCTACAAATATTTTCTCCTGCACAGGCACCATTTTATGATAGATAACCCTGAACAAAGGTAAATCAGAATTTAAAATCCGTGATAAATATTTATGTGTAAACAAAGAAGAAAGAACTAGGAAATATGTTCCCAGTGGAGATAAATAAAAAAAAAAAGACATTTATTTTCATGTTTGAATTATATTTAGGAAAAATTGAGTTTGGGATGAATGAGTCCTCTATCATTTCAACAAAAGTACTTTTGTTGCACTTAATTACATCACATATTCTTAGAAATTCACACCTGTGAGAAAATTAGCTTGATTCCTAAGAGTGTATTTTTTTTTTTTCAGTCCAGAACCTTTGAATTGTGTAGCTACTACCCCCTAGTGGTGAGCAAAAGCTAACTCCAGCCAAGACATTTAACGTTTTCTTGATTGGAGAAAGAACAAAATATCCTTGTAAATATGGACAGATACGGTTATTTATTTAACACGAAAATTTACGAAATTCTTACTATGCTGTGGAAACTGAGATAGGTGCTGGGAAATACATATTTCTTGTTCTTGGAAAATAGATCTACATTTAAACTTGAATACAATGTGAGAAGAACTAAAACCAAAGAATAAAAACTGTTGCAGGACTCTAGAGAAAGGAATTACTAGTTCTATTTAGGGAAGTTAAGGATATTCTCAGAGAAATTGACATTTAAATTGTGTCTAAACTTATTTGCCAAGGGATGAATGGGAAGGACATTTCAGCCTGTGCAAATATATTTAGCATGAACAAAAGTGGTGTGTTTGGAAAAACTATGGCAACGTGATCACTTAAGCTATAGACGATATTGGGAGTAAGAGAGGGTTAAAGAGAGGGGAAGGGGTGTGAGAGAAATGTTTCTAAGTGAGCGTGGAAGGAGAAATTGGGACGATAGTATGAATTATCTGACTAAAGACATTAGATTTTATTGTACAGCCAGTGGAGAGTTTATAGGATGACTCAGAAAAGCAGCATACAATGTATATAATGATCTTAGTATAAGATCTAATCATGAGACATAGTTTTTGGTCTGTCTTCATTACTTTTTTTTAACCTGCAAAATGGTGAGTAATCATTTCCTAATGATAGACATTCATGTTGTTTCCATCTTTCATGGAATTATAAATTCCATTGTAAACATTATTGTACCTACTTTTCGTGCATGTAAAAATTTCTCTACGGTATCAGTGAATATCCTAAATTGAATGTTATACTCAGTATTCTGATCAATTTTATTAAATTTCCTTTCAACAAAGTATACCAATTTATATTTCTGCCAACAGTATATGAGAGTATCCAATTCCCCACATCCTTGCCAGGGATAGATATTATAATGGCTTTTGACATTTGCTACATAGAGTAGACAAATTAGAGACAGGCTTTCAACCAGTCAATATAATGAAGTGTCATCATTGAAGTTGTAGTCAGACTGGAGTTCGTATCTCAGTTTTATCATTTGCTGTTGTGCTAATTAAATCATTTAACGTGATAGCGTTGTGGCAAGTTCATATTTGGAGTGTAGAGGAACATATTTATGGAGAGTTCACTGGGAGCAAATAGTGGCCCTAAATAGTTCATTATACTTTCTGGTTTTCTCAGTAATTGAACTGATCCCACATTATTTTCAACAGGAGTCGTTTTATAAATTCCAAGATAAAAGGGTACTATTAAGTGAATTAGGTTGGACATTTTTAAAATTTAGACTCTGGAGGGTTAAAAATCCACCATGTGTAGGACTGGATCATAAGTTTCCTGTAGGAATCCAAATGCGACTAATCACTGGAGGATATTCCATGCCTGCCAAGAAACTACGGTTAACAAGTGACGCTTGGAAGAAAAATTCGCCCGATTTCAAGATGGTCCTCGTCTCCCCAAGCACTGCGGGAACCTGCTGGTCCAAGATGGCGCTTTTCCTCATCACCTCCCGGGGATGGAGATTTCCATAACGTGAGTCACGCAAAGGAATTGCATTTTTGCCATTACTGAAGATGGCGAGCTTCACGACCTCACTTTGCCAGGTTTCAATATGGCTTCCTTAACATCCGCGTCTAGAGGTTAATTTTAGGAACGAAGCTAAACTCACGCGGAAGTAGCGTAAGCGGAAATTGTCTCGTCTCACAATGCCCCGCCTCTGTCCCGCCCCCGCTCCCTATGCTCCGCCTCTGGTGGCGCGGAGAGCAGAGCCAAGATGGCGGCCGAGTTGGAGTACGAGTCGGTGCTGTGTGTGAAACCTGACGTCAGCGTCTACCGGATTCCGCCCCGGGCCTCCAACCGCGGCTACAGGTACTAACTTCGAGGCACCGCAGCATACGCTTACCCGGTCGGGGATGACAGAGTCCTCCTCAGGTAGCACGCCGCCCGTCCCTGCCACTGCCACCTCCGAGTTGTCACCTTGCTAGCCTCCCCACCAGGGTGGTTAGTGCCCGGTCACCTGCTTTTCCCTCACTCCGGATTGCCGGGATTGCCGTTGTCGTTGTTTCCACCGCTTGAAAAAAATGACCATCCTGCATTCTCCCTCCCCTCCTCCCCCGGACCCCGCCGGGTTGCCCATCTGCTCCCTGTCATCCACATCCTGTCTTCCCTGCGTCCTTCACTGTGTCATCCTTAGTCCCCTCTCCCTTCTTGGTCGTTCACACACGTTTCCAGCACCCCCTGCACATTTGTGGATGATCATTGTGTTGTTGGCCACCCTCCGAATGATCTCATTAATCGTTTGTGCTGTTGTCAGTCTTGCCTTCAGGTATCACTTTTCCATTTGGTTTTCCCTTCAGTCGCTTGCCAGTGGGCAAAGGTTAGGACCACAGGTTTTCTAATGGTGGGTCATTCTGTTTCTTTTCAATGTATTTTCTTGATTATATAGTGTTCTTTTCCTTCCTTCGTCCGCTCTGAACCTCTTCTATAGATTTTCCGTCCGGATTTAACTCAGCATTTTCTCTGTAGGGCTAACTAACCATCTTGTGACTCTCAGGATCTGAGGATGTTATTTGATGCCATATAATCGAAAGACTTAACCAGTAACTTGGGTTACATTTTTAAAAATATGAGTATGAGCCCTGATAACCAAACAGCTTTATGATTTGGAACAAATCTCTTAACCTCATCAAACCTTAGTTTAAAAAGAAAAAAAGGAAGAAAGTTATTGGTGATGTGGTTATGATAATATAATTATCACATATGATAATAAAACCTATTCTAGTTATGTACCTCATAGGAGTTTTTTTTTGGGGGGGTTAAGTGAAATTACATAATAAATGTAAAAGAATTTAGGAAACCGAAAAACTGTATTTAAACACGATACTGCTTTTACTCCTCTCTGATCGAAATCGCCATCATGGCATTTATTGTTACCGAGGCTGAAAAGTCATCTTCTCCCATTGTCCATTATTTTGCTTCCTTAGCAGAAGTTTGTTCATCATGAATAAATATCTTTGTGCTTGGTTACCTGTGCTAATGGGTTGTACTTTTTGGTAAAGAGATAGTCCTAATTTCAAGCTTTCCTTCAGATCCCAAATTGAGCATGATAGGAATGTATATGTTTTTTGATAGTAGTTACAGGTATGTGTGTGACTCATCTGAGACAGCACCTTGTTTACGAAGCCCTCCTTGACCCTTTCATTTTGACTTAGGTATGCTCTGCCTGTTTCCATAGTACCCTACACTTGTCTCTGTCATGGTGCTCTTTATTCTGTATTGTAACTGATTGCTAGGTCTCTATTTCTTTTCACTAGATTAGGAGCAACTTGAGATTCTTTTAAACTTTATCTTCCCAGGTCTAGCACAGTGCCAGGCACATAGTGGGCACTTTGTAAATGTTGACTGAGAGAAGAAACTGGTAGATTACACTTACTCACATATATTAGTATTGACTGAACTGGTAAAGTAAGAAGAAATAACTCATGGCTTCTAACTCTAATAGTTAATTGATTGAACTGGTAAAAAAAGATGAATTCAAGACTTGTAGCTCAAGACTTCCTAAAGGATATGATACACACTGAAGTGGGATTCTGTTCTTTTCCTTCACTTCTGGCTTCCTTCTCTTCCTCATCTGCTTTCTCTGTCTTCACTCCCTAGTTTATATACAGCCTTTAAACTTGTGCCACTTAACTGCATGGAGCCATCAAAACAATTTCTTTTCTCATTATCCTGTGTTTTCCATGCCTATTATTGACATTTCTTATTCCACAAGAGGCATTTTTTAATCAATCACTCTTACAGTGAGAGAAGAGAGCAAAACTAAGTTTGAATTGTAATTCTCATTTATTTATCAAGATGCTTGATAAATATTACTTCTGTATCTTTTTGTCTGCATATTCGTTGTAGTTTACCAGAGCCTCTTTTACAATGTGAGCATGACATATTTGCCAAATTGCCATTAAAGGAAAGACTGGACTTTTAGGAAGCAGGAAAAACCCTCACTTTGAGTGACTAATAAGGTCAAAGGACATAAATGACTTTGATTCATCCTGGTGTAAGCTGTTGCTTCTCAGACTTGCACTGACCAGACATACAGAAGGAAAATTTAGGTTGATCAGAAACTTATAATGATTAGGAAATGATTTTCCAACCTATAAAACTTTATTCATCACTATCTTCTTCCCTATCTAAATCAATATTAAACTCCATAGTATGTTTTTTTTTTTTTTAAGATTTATTTATTTATGCATACAAGAGCTGGGGTATAGGCCAGAGGTGCGAGGTTGATGAGAGGATTCACTAGAGACAGAATGGGAAGCAGAACAGGGTGGATCTACTGAAATACACTGCTGAGGGGCACAGTGGGCAAGACAGAAGAGATCTGCTGCACCATGTGGGTTAGCTCCCTGGCTGGGGATTGAACTCATGCTGCAGTGGCTGCTGATAGCATCATATTGCTGAGACTTAACCCCGTGCGCCACCAGGGAAGCCCCTTCATAGTATGTTTTAATGTAATGAAAAGAATGCTGAACTTTGAAGTTAGTCATTATTGCTATGTTTCTTGTCCTTTCCTTCATTTTTGTGAGGGATGGGGAGGCAGGGAGAGAGAGACTTTTTAATTCCCATTTCCAGAGTACTTAAAAGCATTGATTGCTAAAGTAAAATTTGAAGTCACTTTAGATATTGTCAGAAGACCAACAAAACCAAGAGTTACTCAGGCTGTGTCTGGGAGTGGGAGAGGAAAGAAGGCTCAGGACTGAATTTGTTCAATATTGGCTACTAGACACACTGGATAAATAAGAAGGCCCATTTCTAATTTTCAATAGTCCTTTGTACTATGTCTAGCTCTTGTGGTATGGTAAGGTAAGTAATGAGTTATGCACCTACTTAATAGACGGGGACCTCTAGGGTGCTCCAGTCTGGATCAGATTCGGGTACTGAGGGACTTCGAGGGCAAGGCATCAGCTGAGAAGGGCATGACAAGAACTTATCTTATAAATCCTGTTCAAAACCTGTGCTAATTTTAATTTTCACTTCCTTTCGCCTTTTTTTACTTCTTTTTCAACTCCACTCATTCTTGTTTAGATAACCTTTATTATTACTTTTCCATCCTGCAACTATCAGTTTTCAGATTCTTTTTTTTTAAAAAAGATTTATTTATTTATGTATACAAGAGCTGGGGTACAGGCCAGAGATGTAGGGGCAGAAAGGACCCACCAGAGACAGAGTGGGGAACAGAACAGGCAGACTGAGATACACTGCTGAGGGGAGCAGTGGGCAAGACAGGAGAGGTCTGCCTCACCATGTGGGTTTCTCCCTGGCCGGCTGGGGACCGAACTCGTGCTGCAGAAGCTGTGGATTGCTTCATAGTGCAGTGCTTAACCCCTTGAGACACCAGGGAAGCCAGTTTTCAGGTTCTTAAGAGGTGAGTTGCTACTACCTTTTACTTTGCTTTCCCTTTTCCACATTCCTGGCAAAACATAATCACGAATGTAATTTTTATATAATTCATCGTATTTAAATAATATATTGGATTTCATTCAAATTCATTTATAACCTTTGCCTGAAATGCTCCCGGCCAACCCTCCATATCTGTGTAGGCATCTTCCTTCCTTCATATTTTTGCTCACATTTCACCAAGTTGGTAAGGCCCACCTGGAATGCTGCAGGTTGTTCACTCTCCACCCTCTCAACCTCTCCTTTTTTCTTCCGCATTTTCTTTTTTAACTTAGTACTTGTCATCTCTGAGATAATTATTTTACTTATTTTATTTTTTATTGTCTATTGTCTGATAGAATGTAAGCCTCATGGGACCAGCAGTCTGTTTTGTTCACTGTTGTATCCCAAGCACCTGAAACAGTACCTGTGACTTTTCCTGCACTCTGTAAATATTGGTTGAAGTCAGTAAGTGATAATATGGTTAGGGATTTGGGAAGGCTTCTGTTACTTGCTACATTTCATTTATATTGTTTTACTTTGTTGTTACCTGATCAGTAACATACTATTACCAAAAAAAAAAAAAAAAAAAACATCCAAGCAGAATCCCAAATAGTAAGGTCTGATATTTGCTTTGGACTGTATATAAGGTGGGGTGTCTTTATAGAGGAGATCATGAGTTATTCTTGTTGATTATTTAATAGGTGGAAAGAATAAGCAGTGGAGGACAGGGAACTAGAAATAGGACAGGGATTCTGTGTAGGCTTTTAGTATCTTAAAGGCATGACCTGAGGCCTGAGGCTTCCCATTTTCCTGTCCTAGGGCATCTGACTGGAAATTAGACCAGCCTGATTGGACTGGTCGCCTTCGAATCACATCAAAAGGGAAGATTGCTTATATCAAACTCGAGGATAAAGTTTCAGGTAATCTGTGTTGATGACCCTTTGACATGTTAAGGATATTGGTTTGGCATGCTTCTATAAGTATGGTATTTTTCAAGATGGGGACTGAAATGGAAGTACTTGTTAATTGAAGTTTTAAATCTTTGCTTCCTTTGCTCAAAGAATCCTTTTTCTTATCTGTCAGGGGAGCTCTTTGCTCAGGCCCCAGTAGAACAGTATCCTGGTATTGCGGTGGAGACAGTGACAGATTCCAGCCGCTACTTTGTAATCCGGATTCAGGATGGTACTGGTAAGGGATCTGGTGTTTTGAAGGGGATGAGATTAGGAAAATCATCAATGCACTTCGCTGAAAGTTTGTCCTGATTGCCTTTATTCCACTTCAGTTTACTAAATTTTTCCTCCCCTTATAAAGGAAAAGGAAGATCCTAAGAGAAAAGGATTAACATATTTGTAATAGATATGAACATTAATTAAAGAGATGTGAAAGTTAATAGATTATAAATAAGTCAAAATTCTGTCAAACAAAATAATGAACACATCTTGCTGCTGCATTGTAATGGTTTTTGATGGGGCTATCTTAAGTCATCTAAGAATATGGTGATAATTCCCTTTTTCATACCAGAGGTTGGCAAACTTTTTCTGTAAAGAAATAGACAGTATATATTTTAGGTTTTGTGGACCAAATGATGTCTTTGTAGCTACTCACTTCTGTTGGCATAGTGTGAACATAGTCCTAGATAATTTGTGGACAATTTACTATGATATGTGTTCCAGTAAAGCTTTATTTATGAAACAAACTCTGGCAGCATTGGGCCCATGGGCTGTCGATAGTGTGGGAACCCCTGGTATATGAGACAATGTTTTGTATCCACAGACTTTTTCTAGATGGGGTAGTTTTATATTTTCATTGGGCAGAATTTGTCATAGGGACATTTCCTGATCTAAGTTTTCCTCTTTTTCCTCAGGGCGTAGCGCTTTCATTGGCATTGGCTTCACGGATCGGGGTGATGCCTTCGACTTTAATGTGTCCTTGCAAGATCACTTCAAGTGAGTGAAGATTTTCTTTACTTACCAGGTTAAATGGTTTGAGGAATGCTGCTTCTCAGCTGAATGGGTATAATCGCTCTTACCTCCTGGTTTCTTTATTTGGTAAAATAGTTCATTTTGAATATAACACTGTCCATTCTATTTCCTTGCATTATCTTTGCATCTGTTCTACCTTATCCTTGTTTTAGATCCCTTGCACAATGGTTTGAGTTGATGCTTTTGTTTATGCCTCTGGGGATAAACCTTGGCTTTTAGCTGCTTCAGGAATGTATATAGTTATAGCATAGTTGTGTATGAGATGTGGGTAGCTGTGTGCAAATTTTGTTATTTCCTCTAGCTGGCATGCTTTGTGCCTATTGCAACATTTCTTCAGTCCCTGTGACTTTGGCACAACTGCAGTGGATAGCACCATGTACACTGTCAGCTGCCCACCTCAAGGGCAGGTGTACCTCTGCCTTTTCCTCAAGACTCCTGGAAATTGCAGACAGAATAATGGAAGGAATGAGAATTAACACCTCCTCAGTCCATCACTTAACCTGGTCAACCTCAACCAGGGCAGCTGTCAACCAGGGGGATGGGAATTGATGACTGAGTAACCTCCTTTGGAGGGACAAGTTTAATGCAAATTCTGTGGGTTTCACTGAGATATTGGCATCCCAATTGCCCTCTTTTTGACTTTTCTTCCATTTTTACTCTTCATATTCCCTCACTCTGCTTCCTGGAACCCTGTTCTGTATACATTAGAAATACTCAAATTTGTGTGTCAAACTCAGCTTTTAGGGACTCCCAAGTTAAGATAACTCACTCTTTCCCTGAAGGTGGGTAAAGCAGGAATCTGAGATTTCCAAGGAATCTCAGGAAATGGATACTCGCCCCAAGTTGGATTTGGGTTTCAAGGAAGGACAGACCATCAAGTTGAGTATTGGGGTGAGTATGGTTGCCCCCTCTCTGTATTTCCATGAACCTTTGACTTCTCTTTTTCTTTTTCTCACCTCCCTCATTTTTTTTTTCCTTTTATAGAATATTACAACTAAGAAAGGAGGTGCTTCTAAGCCCAAGACTTCAGGGACTGGGGGCCTAAGCTTACTCCCACCCCCACCTGGAGGCAAAATCACTATTCCCCCACCGTCCTCTTCAGTTGCCATCAGCAATCATGTCACCCCACCACCCATTCCGAAGTCTAACCATGGCGGTAGTGATGCAGGTAAATATCTAGTACTTTAACTTTTGAGAAATAATATCATGTTTTAATTGGGTAATACATTTTTGCTAAAAGGAGTGTTGATGGTTTTTTTATTAAATGCCACTTGGTACCAACAAGGTGATTCTGATAGCCTCTCGTAAGAGATCAAAGCTTTTCTGGTGAACTTAGAGCCATGATATCGGGTAGGTTCTTTGGCAAAAAATTGGGTGACGACAAAAAAGACTATTTCCTTGTTGGACCTTGGTTAGGTACATACTGGTCTAACAGTCAGATGGACCAAGATTTTGGTAACAGCTCTGTGAACATATATATATGAAAGCTTGGTAGCATTATTTAAGTTCTTTGAGTCGTGAGTATCCTTATCAGCACATGATGTAGAACTATCCCAGAATCGTGAAGGCTGAATGATGTGAGGATGCCTACACAGTACTGGAACATAGTAGTCATTCAGTAAATGTCATTTCTTAATCTTTTCAATTTCTTCACAAGGGCAGTTGGGAGGAAATGAGACACTGTGTAGGTTTGTAAATACACTTTTGTTCTTCCTTACTCCTTGGTTGACAAAAGAATAAATATAGGGCCTCCTCGGTGGCGCAAGGGGTTAAACACAGCACTGTGAAGCTATCCTAAACCTCTGCAGCATGAGTTTGATCCCCGGCCAGGGAGCTACCCACATGGCATAGCAGACCTCTCCTGACTCACCTGCTGCTCCCCTCAGCAGTGTATTTCAGTCAATATGCCTGTTCTGTTACCCACTCTGTCTCTGGTGAATCCTCTCACCCTGTACCTCTGACTTGTACTCCAGTTCTTGTATGCATAAATAAATAAATCTTTTTTTTAAAAAAGAATAGATATGGTTACTCTCACTTAAGGAGTGAAACCATTGGAACTTCGAAAGGAATTTTCCTAAGACTAGAGAAACCAGATTTTAGAATCTGGGAGTTTTAACCTACTGTATTAGATAATGCAGATCATTTATATAATTGACTGCTCAAAGTAAGCTTTCTGGAATTTGTGAAGTAAAAAATGGTTATGGCTTACTTATCTTCGCAAGTTTTCACCAAAAGGCATTGGGGGCACCTCCCTGGTGGCCAAGGGGTTAAATATCAGTGCTATCACCGCGACAGCCTAAGTTTGATCCCCTGTCACAGTGCTAACCATATAGGGCACAGCAGACCTCTCCTGTCTTGCCAGCTGCTCCCCTCAGCAGTGTATTTCAGTAGATCTACCTGTTTGGCTCCCCACTCTGTCTCTGGTCAATCCACTTACCCGTCCTGTACCTCTGGCCTACACACCAGTTCTTCTATGCATAAATAAATAAAAAGAAATCTTTAAAAAAATTAAAAAAAAAGATACTTGGGTTAATACTTAAGATTTATTTTTTTAAAATGAACTTTTTATTTTGAGAAAGTTGGTAGATTCACATGCACTTGTAAAAGAATAGTACAAAGAAATCCTGTGTATGCTGTACTCAGTTTTTCTCAGTGGTAACATTTTGCAAAACTAGTTGAATTTCATAACCAGGAAATTGATGTTGATGCCACCTACCCCCAGCCCCCACTTAAGATTTCAGTAGTTTTACATGTTCTCATTTGTGTGTGTATGTGTTTAATTCTGTGCAGTTTTATGGTGTGTAGGTTAATGGGCTGCCACCATGGTGAGGGTACAGAAGAGTCTTCTGTAAAGGTTCCTCATGTCACCCTTTATAACAGTACCTTCTCCCATAACCCTTGGCAATCACTAGTCTTTTTTCCATCTCTGTAATTTTGTCATTTCTGGAGTTTTATATAAATAGAATTATCTAGTTTCTAAGCTTTTTCGTGTGGCTTTTTGCACCCAACATAATTCCTTTGAGATTCATTAAGTCTTTCCTAGTTATTGCTAAATAGCTCCAGGGGTATGGACGTCCACTGTGTGTCTCACCATCATTCATGGACAGACATCTGGGTAGTTTCTGGTTTTGGACTGTGATGAATAAAACTGCTCTGGATTTTTATGTGAACATAAATTTTCATCTTTCTAAGAATGAAAATTCTAAGATTTGTACCATATTTTTATTATGTTTCCTCTTTTTCTTCTCTTTATCTTCAGATATTCTTTTAGATTTGGATTCCCCTGCCCCTGTCACGACATCAGCACCAGCTCCAGTTTCTGCAAGCAATGACTTGTGGGGAGATTTCAGCACTGCATCCAGGTATGACCCAGTGAAACCAACATAGTCTCAGACAGGATATAGATGAAATGTACAGTCAAATGAAATCTGGGAAGGTGGGGCATTCGCAGGTCACGTAGAGTCATTGGCAGGAATTTTAGGTAAGAAAGTGTGAGTGTGGGGATTGTGGGAAAAGAAAACTGTCAGTAAAGTTTGAGTGGGACATTTTAGGCTGTGGTAAGTATAATCGCTATGAAGCATAGTTTCTGAAATTCTGGGTGGTGATTTCTTGCAAAGTATTAAGTAAAGGATGGAGTAGCTGTCCTAATTTTATGCATTCAGCTTTCTCTCTTTTTTCCTGTCTTGCAGCTCTGTTCCAAACCAGGCACCACAGCCATCCAACTGGGTCCAGTTCTGAACAGCATTGGCAGGATGTTATGGATAGACTTGAAGAATAAAATGATCCTGAGGGCACCAATCTGTGAGGGAAGTTAGAACCCTTCCCTGCCTAGAACCAAAATTACTGGACAATCTTTCTCATAGCTTCTCCATTGAGTTCAAGTTGGTTTATGCCACTCCCCTATCTTAATACTTGCTGTACTGGCAAGAAAATATCTCTTCTCTCCTGTTCACTGTGAGGACAGGAGAATAGTGGGTTTTTCATATTTGTGGCTAATGATTTAGGGCTCAAAAGGCCAGGGTCTCTTCAAAGGGGGAAATGACCACTGTCCTCTGTAAAATTTTTCTCCATCTTTGAACTTCGTAAACTTGTTTCAGAATCATCTCATGACCCTCGTGTGCCTCTTTGTGAAGCCCTATTTAGCAATTGCAGGGGAGACAAAAACCTTGAAACTTTCTTTTTTCACTAACCTAAGACTCTAAAAATGGACAGCCTGACCTCAATGTTTATAAATTCAGAATTTTGATAGGAATAGGTATGAGAAAGACCTGTGCTGGGTTTCTGCTGTGTGTCCTCCTTCAGGCTTATCCTGGTCAGTGAACATCCAGTGCTGGTGCAGCTCCATCGCCCTCTCGTGTGTTTACATGTTTCCTATGATAAGAGGGTTGTGTTGGGGGCACCCCCACTGTCCTTGTGTTTGTTAAATAGTGCAGCATCTCTGATCAGTGGTGTCTCTCAGATAAGGGAGGTTCAAGGAGCTGTGTTTTCCAAGTTATAATCTAGAGAAGCATTTACTTGCAGCTCCATCAAGCTGCTGTGTTTGAAGCACGGCATTGCTTTGTATTGGCCCCATTATTTGACCTGAAGTTGAAGGGTTGAGAGTTTTTAACCTCATCTGTAGAGCAGAGAGATTGAAAACACTTAACTCTTGTTCATACCCACATTGCCTTGCTGCCTGGGTATCTTTTCCCTTTCCATAAACATTTATTTTTCAGTCCGGTAGCTCTTAGTAGAAAGCTGCTAGTACATGTACTGTCTTCTGTGAAGGAGGCTGGAGAGGCGCAGCTTCAGCTCTGCTAGGTTTTGCCTGGTGACGGCTTTGATACCCATCACCCAGGGTGTCTCAGAAACGAGTTGCTCTCCCGTAACGTCCCTTCCCTTTGTGCCACCATTCCTTTTACAAAGCTGTGAAGAGTTCCTTTCTTAGATAAATGGACACTACCTATTCTGTTTGCTAATGGGCAGTTTGAAGGATGAAATGGAAGAATGTCATTTCTTCCCTTAGCACCTACTGAGAGGTGTACACTCTGGTGGAAGGGAGTCCTTATATTTAGTTTCAAAATACATATATATTCTGTCTCTGCTTTTCTTCTTGACTCTTTCTAACTTTGGGTCCATATTTTTTCATTGCCACCCCTTCCAGGCAGCTCTATTCTTACAGAGCCATGGCAGGATGTTATAAAATTCCACTAGAAAACACTAAAAAGAAACTATAGAATCACTAGTGACTAACTACTGGAAACCTATTTTCTCAATCTTCCTCCATGTTGTGTTCTTTGTATTCTCAAGATGATAATATATTATGTATTCGAATTGCTGGAACATTGAAGATGAAGTTTAAGATATATGTATATAAAGCATATGCTGTATTGGTGCAATAATGGTAATTAAAACTATGGAAAAAAGTAGTGTCTCTTTTAATTCGTCTATTTCATTACATATTTTATTAAATTAACCCACTATAAATGGGCTAGTAAGTAATAAAAGGACATTTATGCATATTTGCTGTTTTTCAAGAAATAGGGCCTTGAAGTTGAGGCTGGACTTTCGTGTTCATCATCCCAAACCCTCAGAGCACACCTTGTAGAGGTTGTTTATGGTCCTTCTCTGCTGCTGCAGTTTATTTCATTTGCTTTATATTACCTTCACTATTGAGACTACCTTTCACATCCTGAGGCTATAATCAGAGTAATTGAAGGAACTCAGTGTAAGAGAGAACTGTAGTCTGTGTTAAAAACTTAGGAAGGCAGAAGGATCTAGGAGCTCTCATTCAGTGATTGTCACAGAAGATGAATGTGAAGGGTGTGGATGCTTGCTATTTTTATTTGCAATGACACACGTTCTCTCTCTCTCAACTCTCATTAGCTCTTATTAACGCTTTTCCTTCCCAGGATAGCTTCCCCAACTATGTCCTTGTCATTTCTGAGGTTGTGAGTCACTGTATTGATAGAAGTATATCCTAAGCCTCAGGCTTTTGTTAGGAAAAAAATGTGGACTTTTTTTTTCAAGCTCCGCACCATCAAGTATATATACGTTAGTAACTGCCTTCACTGCTGTAGTCTGAATCTTTATCACTTCTCTCTTCATCCCTTCCGATAGTCTTGGTAGTTGTTTGCCTCTAGCTTAGTTTAATTCCACTTACATGTTGCCACTAGAATAATCTTCCTTAAACAAAACCTCCCCATGCCCTGCTTACCCCTGCTTACTGCCTTTAATGATTTTCATTTTGAAGTACTATTTCATCCTTAACTCTGTTTCCTCTTTCACTCAATGAGCATCAGCAAACTGGGGTACTGGTTACTCTTCAGATGCCACCAGCACCATAAGTACTGATGCTTGCTAAGCACCCTCTGTCTTGAATATCGTCCCTTCTAAACATACCTGTTGACATCCTTCCTATCCTGTAAAGCCACTCAAATAACAATTCACAAAAGGTTACCCATCCTTCCAGTCTGAAGGATGATGTCCCTTGTTTTGCTGTTGAAATTCTCTTCTCCACTATTGTATAAACTCTCTGAATATAAGGACCATGTCTGCACATGTCTCCTTTCTAGATATGCCTTAAGTACTTGTTGAATTAACAGTAACTTTAGTGAAGAGGGACTGGAAATCAGTTTAAGTGGGGTTTTTTTCCTTCCCTTACTCATTCTCATTAGGGTTGTCCCTAGCTTCATGGCATAGGTGTCTCTTTGTATGCTTTGTCAGAAGGTCTTATTTATATGCTTCAGAGTCAGACAATATTTGGACCAAGAAAGCAGTACTTTGGTACATAGACCCAATGGCCAGAGAAAAAGAAAACGATATCGTGTAGAAAACTATTGATCAATTTGGTAGCTTCCTGTCTCAATTATCATGACTGGCTAAGATTACATTGCACTTTATCTTACAGATTTTTCTCTAGCAATTTATGTTATTGTCTCAACTATACTTCAAAAAAATACATAAGGTTTTTGGTTATCGAACTCATCCATAAACATATTCTTGAGAAAGAAAGGAAAAAAATTTGTACTTACTTGCAAGTCCTTTATATCTGGGGTATGTATGGGCTTGTGATGGTTTCATGGTGATTTTATGGTCTGACATTTCTAACTTGTATTAGAATTGTCATTTTCAGTTCTCTGGAAAAATATCAAGATGTGAAGGTGGTATGTTTTTAAAAAGCTCTAGTACATTTGAATTACCAACATCAGTAAAAGAATTGCCCATTGTGACCTCATGTTCTGCCCTATTAATTTAAGGGTAGTGTAATTCCTTCAATTAAACATGCATTAAGACCCACTGGGTTTGTTTGCTTTTCAATATTTTCTTTTTCTTACTACATACACTCTGCCAGGGCATCTACAATAGGAAAATAATCAAGTTTTTCCTGTGAACGTTGCATCTGGCTGTATATCAGCATGGGGACACTAGAGGGCATGTTCCCTCCAGCAAGTCTAGCACAACTATAGGAATGCTATAGTTCAGACCTGGTGACAGGAGCATTTAAAAAAAAAGACATAAATAGATACTGTCAAGGGATATTTCATCTATGAAACCTAAGACTATACCTTAGCCAGAGTTTGCTGGGAATGTAGAAAAAAATTATTTTTTGTAGACAGAAAATGAATTACAGAATGATACTATCCTCACACATTAATACTTAAAATGGGGAATATACTTATTAATTTCAATGACCCCCTTTGCTTCCCAGCCCCACCAGTAATAGATGACTAATGGGCAGTGGAACAATGGTTAACAAAGTAGATTTGGGAGGAGACAGGTTGCCTTGGTACAAAATTTTGCTGTTACTTAGCAGCTTTTGGACAATGAACAAGTTATTTAACATTTTTGCCTCAATTTCCTCAAAATGAAGCTAGTACTACCACTTTTTAGGGTTATTGTGACAATACAATAAGTTAATGTTTTAAAGTACTTAGAACAGGGCCAGGCAGTAATAAATAACAAGAGATAATGAGTAATGGTAAGGATTTGAAGAAAAGAACCCTGTGCAATGTTGGGAATGTAAACTGGTACAGAGACTGAGGAAAATAGTATAGATGATCCTCCAAAAATTGAAAGTAGAATTACCATATGATCCAGCACTTCCGCTTCTGAAAAAATTTTTTTTTAAAGATTATTTATTTATTTATTTATTTATTTATTTATTTATTTATATATATAAGCACTGGGTACAGTCAGAAGTGTGGGAGGGTGAGAGAATTCACCAGAGCCAGAGCAGGGAACAGAACAGGCAGACTGACTGAACAGGCAGAACAGGCAGACTGCTGAGGGGAGCAGCGGGTGTGGCAGGAGAGGTCTGTCGAGCCATGTGGGACCCTCGCCTGCAAATGGGGATCAAACCGGTGCTGCAGAGGCTGTAGGCAGCTTAGCAGCCCAGTGCTCAACCACTGCACCACCAGGGGAGACCCCACTTCTGAAAATGTATCTGAGGGGTAAGTAAAAAGTGAAAACACCAACTTGGAGAGATCTCTACTCCCTCATCTCTATAACAGCATTATGTACAATAGCCAAGACATGGAAACAACCTCAGTGTCCATTGATGGATGGGTTGATGAAGATGCTGTGTGTCAATGGAAGATCATTCAGCCATTAAAAAATAAAAGAGAAAGTCCCACCATTTGTGAAAACATAGACTGACCTGGAGGGCATTAAGCTAAGTGAAACAAGTCAGACAAAGACAAATACTGTGTATTTCATTTATATGTAGAATTAAAAAACGAGAAAGGAAAAAACCATATTTAAAAATTTCAGATTTGTGGTTATAAGAGGAATTTTTGGTTTCTTGTTTTGCTTTTTGTATCTATACAAGATAATGGCTGCCAATTAAACTACTGTGGGATCACTTCACAGTATAAGTATCCATTATGCTAGATTCTTACACTTATACAAGAATGTATGGTAATAGTGTGTATGTGTATGATTCAGAGGTATAGGTTCATGCCTTTTCAGATGTATGTTCTCACATAATTTCCACCACCAAAGGACCCATAGTCCTTAATGTATGACAATTATATTTCAATAAAACTGGAAAACAAAACAAAATCAGTGCCAAGCACACGGGAAGCTCTGTGTTAGTGTTGACTGCTGTTATTCTGGTGTGCCACATAAAAATGTTTTGGTCATCAATGGACTTCATGTATGACAGTGGCCTGGATGTATAGTAAGTTTGTGTAAGTGCGCAGATGTTTGCACAATGATGACATTGCCTAATGACACAATTCTCATACCGTATCTTCATCATTGAGTGTCACTTGTCTCCACTACTATTTGAATAATTTTTCTAATTCTGGCTATCCAGATGAGGAATAAGATGGTAAGTATAAAGGCAAAATGATTGGTGTTCTTTCCTTTTTTTTTTTTTTAAAGATTTATTTATGCATACAAGAGCTGGGATACAGGTCAGAGGTGTGGGGGGTGAGAGGATTCACCAGAGACAGAGTGGGGAAGAGAACAGGCAGACTGACTGAATACACTGCTGAGAGGAGCAGCAGGCAAGTCAGGAGAGGTCTGCTGCTGCACTGTGTGGTTTGCTCCCTGGCAGGGGAATCGAACTCATGCTGCAGAGGCTGCCAATTTCTTCATAGGTTGTGTCGTAACCCCTTGCGCCACCAGGGAGGCCCCCGTTCTTTCCTTTTTTATTTATTAAATTTTTATTGAGAGATACTTGACATGTAGTGTTGTATAAGTACTGGCTGTGTTGATTTGATACATTCATATCCTTTAAGCTTCTTACATTATGATTACCACCATAGAGTTAGCTAACACTTCTATCATTTTACTAAATATAATACCCACTAGGTCCATCCTTTTTGTTGCAAATAGCAGGGTTTAATTTATTTTTTATAGCTGAGTAATATTCCAATTGTGTATGTATATCCCAAATTTATTCAACCATCTTTCAAGGGCACTTAGGTTGTTTCCTATTTTGGCTATTGTAAGTAATGAACAATTTTGGCCATTATAAATATTTACTCCACATACAGCAAATATGTGGGTGCATATATCTCTTTGAATTAGTGTTTTTGTGTTCTTTACGTAAATACCCAGAAGTGGGATAGCTGGATGGTATCGGATTTCTATTTTTAATTTTTTCAGTAGTTTCCATATGGCTTTGCATAATGGCTACACCAAATCACATTCCCACCAACAGTATCGAGTATACTTTCTCATCCTCTCCAACACTTGTTTCTTGTCTTTTGGATAATAACCACCCTTACAAGTCAGGTGATAGCTCATTGTAGTTATGAATGGTATTTCCCTCATAATTAGAGATGATGAACATCTTTATATGGACCCATTGGCGATGAAAATGGGGAAATGTATGTTTTTATTTTTTTTAAACAATTTAAAAAATTTATTTATTTATACAAGCACTGGGGTACAGGCCAGAGGCGCGGGAGGGTGAGAGAATTCACCAGAGACAGAGCAGGGAGCTGAACAGGTAGAATGACCGAAATACACTGCTGAGGGGAGCAGCAGAGCAAGGCAGGAAAGGTCTGCTGTGCCATGTGAATAGCTCCCTGGCCGACCGGGAATTGAACCTGCGGTGCAGAGGCTGCAGACAGATTCACAGCTCTGCGCTCAACCCACTGTGCCACCGGGGAGGCCTGGAAATGTCTGTTTTTAGTCAGGTCTTCTTGTTGAGGTTTATAAGCTCTTAATATATTTTGTATATTGAATCCTTGACATTTGCATGGTTTGCAAATGTCTCTCAATAGGATTCCTTTTCATTTTTTTTTCTTTAAACAAGTGATTATCAATTCATTAAAAAGGTTGACTTAAGCATTTGCAGTGACTTCAACCTCAACTCCTGGCTCAGTGCTGATGGCAGTAATGTGTTTAACAATCTCAGAAGGACAGTCCAAGTCAATGAGTCACTTGTGGATCCTCATCTGAAAATGATCCCAAGTCTTAGAACCTTCATCACATGGAGTTTCCCTTGTAGTGATTCTCAAGTCTTGGTAGGCATCTGAATTGGTCCTTTTACTTTGAGGTTCTTAGCCTTTGAGCCGCTCATCAAGTCAGCATGCAGCTTCTCCATAGATTTCACATTGCATCTTGTTCGAGTAATTCTAATTTGGTGAATTGCCACCTCTTGTTCCTCTTGTACCTTCCCAGTAGCTTTAAAAGTCAGAGTTGCGGAGCAGCTCCCTACTTGCTCCTGGGCGAGAGAGAACAGCGGTGAATCCAGAACAGGGGCTGAGAGATGACAGTCAGCCCGTCCTCCGTGGGAGGAATAAAAATACCTTTTCATTTTGATGCAAAATTTCATATGTTGCCGTTTTTCAATGTATTTTCTTTATTCAGAAATAGGTTACTTTTTTCACCTGTGTGTCTTTCTGGCACGCTTGCATTGTAGCATGCTCTCATGTAGACACCAGCCCCAAGTTGGGAGGTTTTCAGGGCTACCCTCACTTCTGATCAACTACCTATAAATTTGTGGGTTCCCATCACTCCTCAGGTTTGAAAACTCATTAGAAAAACTCACTGAACTCAGAAAAGTGCTATCGTACTTATTTTAGTAAAAAGATAAAAGTCAAAGCAGCCAAAGGAAGAGACAGATAGAGTGAATTCTGGGAGAGGCCCAAACATTGAAGGTTTCATTGTCTCCTTCCATATATATATAACAGACCCTAGAGAGTTCTCTCACTCCATCTGCCATGTGAGACAGTGTGAGAGATGCTCATTGATGAACTAGCAAAGGTGCCCTCACCGGACATGGACTCTGCTTGCACCTTGATTTTGGACTTCCCAGCCTCCAAGACGATGAGAAATATATGTTTGTTTAGCCACCCAATCTTTGATATTTTTGTTATAATAGCCCAAATGAAAAAATACAAAAGCATTGGGGTAGATTATATTATTGTTCTCAACTGTATATTTCTTCCTCTGTGAGCGGATTTTTTTTTAAAGATTTATTTATGCATCCAAGAGCTGGGGTATAGGCTGGAGGTGTTGGAAGTGGGGAAGTGAGAGGATTTGCCAGACAGAGTGGGGAGCAGAACAGGTGGATTGACTGAAATACACTGCTGAGCGGAGCAGCGGGCAAGACAGGAGAGGTCTGCTGTGCCATGTGGGTTAGCTGCCTGGCTGGGGATTGAACTCATGCAGTGGCTGCTGATAGCTTCATTGTGCTGAGACTTAACTCTTTGCACCACCAGGGAGGCCCTGTCAGAGGATTAATTTTGCTGCCGTTGACATGTCTCCTTGTAGGTCAAGTGTACCACTTCCCCGTCCCATTCATAGGTCTTCCAGATGGGATCAGTGTGGATCTGGTGTACACATTATCTGAATAGATTAAAATAAGGTTGCCTGATAAGTCATAGATGATGGACGTGAGCATGAATGAGTATAGGTCCAAGCTGGTTAGTTTACAAAGTATTAGTTTTCATGTGGATGCATACAAGTGCTTGAATTTTATTCTTGCTGGTAAGTTCAGATGATATAGTTCTCAAAAAGACTTCTGTAATTGCTTAGTTCCTCTTTTCCTTTCCTTCCTATTTGTTTCCCTGGCCCTTTGAGTTCCTACTTTTATCACATTTGCTAGAATGTGTTTAAGTCTATAATTCTCACTGTGCTGGTACTGGGGATTGGGCCACTGTTGAGGTTTTTAGTTCTCATGTGATGTGATCTCTCAGGTTTCCTGGCCCATCTTGGGTCTGTTCTCATCGAGTTGCGCGATAGGAAGTATAAGTTACCACCATATTTGATTTTCATTTTAAGAGGTTTTAAGAAAGGTGAAAAGGCTATTTTGAAGAGAGCAGAATCTTTCTTCTCAAAATGACTACAGAGATCACTTATGCTGAAGTGAAGTTCAAAAATGAATCCAACTCTTCAGGCCCTACATCAGAGCTTCCAGACCACATATCCAAGTTTCCTGAAGGTAAGGTTTTATGAGGGTCAGATTTAGTGATGAGATGGAAGAGGAAGAGATAATATTGTGAGCTAAGCATGGGTGCTGCTAGCTTCTGGTTCTCCTATGGGCCATGGTTGGGAAATCGAGGATTCTCAAAAGGTTGAGTTGCCTGAAGATAAGCAGTAAAGGGTTGTGGCTTTGTGCTAGAACAAAAGTGAGGCAGGAGAAATTCACCACAGTCCTGAGCTGAGAGTGTGCTGATATGCTGATGTGCTGAGAAGCTGTGGCCCCCGTGCCTTCTGAGGCCGAGTGAGACTGCAGTCAAGAGCTAAGTTCAGGTCTTGAAGCCTTCGGCCCAGAGGCAGGGGTTGTGGGTGAATAGTGGGCTTTTTTCCTTAATCAGCAGGAAGGGAAACAGTTTGGATGGAGAGTGTTGTGGATTTATTTGTTAGTATTGCACTGAAATGGAGGAAAAAAACATTGCAGATGAAAAATTAAGTCTTTCAAAGAAAATCCCTTACCTCTCAAGACAAAATGCTCTGTTATCACACAATCCATTGCCTACTTACCTCTGAGATGCATTCAACTAAAACTGGGAGCAGATGAAAGGAAATTTGGGTACCATGTATGATATCTCAGTTATGGGACAAAAGAGAAAAAAAAAGTCTTTTAGAATGTAAGAACCTATGAGTGGGGGTCTTGATTACTCGTATTTTCTAAAACATTTTTGTGGAGTTATGGAGAATACTCAGAAAAACTGTCTTTCTCCTAAATACCTTGTATGACTTTTTTTTTACATGTTGAAATGTATATTACAGAAAAAATTGAAAATATAGAGGTGCACACAAATTTATTCTTGCTATCTAAATATACTTTATATATTAGTGTACATATTTCCAGATATAAATATTCATAAACATGTATTTTTTCCTAAAAATCTGATTATATACATTGCTAAGGTCTCCCCCAGTTAGAAATATATCATTACTTTGAGAAAATTTTTTTTGTGGTACAACTGACATGTAACAATATATTAGCATCTGGTGTACAGTGTAATGATTTGATTATTGTATATTTGTAAAATGATTATCACAATAAGTCTAGTTAAATTTATCACCATACATAGTTCACAAAGAATGTTGTGCTTGTGATGAGGGTTTAAGATTTATTTACTTGGAAATGAATTTCAAGTATGCATAATATTTAATAACACTATAATCTATAGTGTAACTAACTATATTACCTTGCTGTACATTACATCTCCATGACTTACGCATTTTATGACTGGAATTTTTACCTTGTGACTCTTCACCCATTTGCTGAAACCCACCACAGGCAACTACCAATCTGTTCTCTGTATCTATGAAATTTTTTTTGTTATAATGGCTATTTATATAGTCCATATAAAAGTGATACCACATGGTGTTTGTCTTTTTCTGTCTGCATTATTTCACTTAGCATAGTGTCCTCAAGCTCTGTTCTTGTCACAAATGAGATGTTATTCTTTTTGAAAGCTGAATAATATTCCATTATTTGCATATGCACATTTTAAATTAATTATTAAATAGTTATTAACCACAAAAGGACTAAAATGGTCTGTTCTTAATTTAAAGATGTGCTAAGGGATCAGCATGACGATTTTTCTGCTTTGGCAGTATTTAAAATACTTAAAATTAGGAGCAATCTAGAAGACTATTGAAATATATAATGAAATACTACACAAACACAGTAAAGAAAATACAGTGCTATGAAAAATGTTCATGATCAGTGTATTAAAAAATAGTATGCCAGGGGTCTCCCTGGTGGCATAAGGGGTTAAGTCTCAGCACAATGAAGCTATTGGCAGCCACTGCAGCACAAGTTTGATCCCTGGCCAGGGAGCTAACCCACATGGCACGGCAGACCTCTCCTGTCTCACCTGCTGCTCTCCTCAGCAGTGTACTTCAGCAGATCTGCCTGTTTTGCTCCCCACTCTATCGCTGGTAAATCTTCTCACCCCCGGCACCTCTGGCCTATACCCCAGCTCTTATATACATAAATAAAATAAATCTTTAAAAAAACAGTATGTCAGAAGCACAGTATATATGGTGTGTCAATCATATATATATACACACATATATACATATACATTAAAAGTTGCTAGAAGGATGTATATCAAAATATTAGTAACTGTTATCCTCAGTGGTAGGAATTTGTACTTTTATGTGCTTTGCAAAGTTTCTGCAATAAACATTATTATTTTCTTCCTATTTTTATTTTATTTCAAATGTCATATTAGAAATAGTATGTCATCTAAAAAGAGAGAGAAGAGGAAGCGAAGAAGGAAGAGCAAGGAAAGTTCAGAATTCATTACTGATGAAACTAATTTGATTTCTCCTTCAGCTCCTCCCACAAAGATGACCAGACCTCTCAATAGTAACCCTATCAATAGTAACCCCGGTATTATCAAGCTGCTTGTTGCCGCTTTGCTGATATTTATATTATTGGCGATCTCATTTTTGATTGCCTTAATTGGTAAGTATCCAGTTGAGTCTACTAAGGATGTCGACCCTGTATGAAGAGATGGCATCCAATAGGTACTGACATTTGCCAATGGGTTTACCAGGAATTTGGGGAAAAGTCTTTCTAGAGGAAAATAGACTTAGTATTATTCCATTAGAAATTATTTTCTTTATTTGAATTTATTCTTGCTCTTTTGTAAAAGTTGCTCTTCCATAAAATATAAGAGAGTACTGATCTATAGGGAAATTGAAGAGTGTTTGTGAATGCAAGTGTTTTTGTTATAGAGTGAAAGCAATAGGTTACCATTTCTCTACTTGCCTGTCGTGTGAGGAGAAACCGCTTTCTTTAGCAATGCTTGTTAGGCCAGGTCTTTTAGAGTGCAGTGGGACATATTTTGGGATACGCAGATAGACAAGAAAGAGATGGGAAGAAATATTCCAGGAAGAGTTTCTCTTTGGATTTTCATCTTAATTATTTCTGTCCTGTTCAAGACAGTATGAGATCTAAAAGTCAATTTGCAAATAGTAAGATTTCTGTACATTTTTGTCTTTAAGAATTTATCAGATTTCTAAAAGGTATAAAAACCAGCACATATTTGGGTAAATATTTTACTCATTCATTTGGTCACTCAGTTAGCAATGATGGCCATCTACTTTATGTCTACACTATGCTAGTGCTAGACAGACAGAGGCCATAGCTCTTGGTCTCAAAAAGTTCAGAGAACTGTGGTAACTGTGAAATGAACCAGTGATTATAACATTGTATGGTAGCAATCAGCACAGTGAGATGCACAGGAAACAGAGACAGGCTTCCAGAGGAGGTGAGAACAGCAGCTCGATATCAAAAATGACTCAGAAATGTGAGAGAGCATGGAAACATTGGAGGAAGCATAAATATAAATGACTGAAATATGAACTGCTAAGTTAAGTATGAAAAATGAAGTAGTAGGAACAAGCAAGCCTCGTCTCAGGAAGGAACTGAGTAGAGTTCTAAGGCATTTAATTTCCCCCCTGAAGATTATTGTATCCATTTTCTTCTTAATAAATCAATCTAAAACCTAATGAATTAAAGAAACTATTTGGCTCATAACTTGGTGGTTTGATAGGAAGTTGAGACTGGGCTCAGCTGGAAGGTTCTTTTGATCCTGGCTAAAATTATTCATGCAAAAAACAGTCAGGCAACTCATCTTCTGAGGAAGATGTGAGCTGGAATTTGGTCACATTTTCTCTTCGTAATTCATCAGACTAATCTGAGCTTGCTTAAATGATGACTTTCAACATAGTGGCCTTCCAGAGTGAATGGAACTGAGTAAAGTCCTTTGAGATCTTACCTTGAAACCAGCTAGCATTGCTTCTGCACACTCTATTTGCCTAAGTCTTAAAACTAGTCCGATTCACATGATCAGGATTACATCTTACGTATTTAAAAATGAGAGGTCATCTTGCAAAGGAGTATGGATACAGGAATAGGTGAAAATTGTCATTTTTGCAATGTACCATGCTCATGTAAAGGCATTGAAGAATTTAAAATATGGATGTGACATAATAAAATTTGACTACTACAAGTGTGCTTTTGGAGAGGTGTGTAAAATGGATATATCAGTACAAAACTGGAAGCTAAGAAAACAGTCAGTTCATTATGAATTGAAAAAACCTTGCTACCTTATTTAATGCTAGTAGTAGGAGAGAAAGAGAAGAAGGGATAGCTTTGAATGCTAATGACAAGTTAGAATCAAGGAGTCGAGGCTGATGACTATTTTGACCAAGAAGAAGAGACCAAGAGAAATAAAATGAGGCTTCACTATTCTGACTTGGTAAACTCAGAAGTCATGAAATCACTCAAAGAAGTAGACAGAATAGGATGCATTATAGCTTTGGGATGTAGATTTAAATTTGGGGAAATTAAATGTTGAGTTTTATATAACTCAACCTCAAGTGACATGCACAGTGTGAGACATTTGTCTGGATTTCAAGAGAGAGGTTCAAATTTTAGAAGATGTTGACATGTAGGTAGTAGTTGAAACCATGGGGACATATAATATCACTCAGGGAGAGGATTTAGTATGAGAAAGAAGGTACTTATAGAATTCTAAGGAATGTTACACTTTAAAAAATGTTATCTTTTTTAAACTGATGCCATTCTCAGTAACATGGATGGAGCTAGAAGAAATTATGCTCAGTGAAATAAGTCAGAAGGAAAAAAGAAAATATCTGATGGTTTCACTTATAGGAGGAATATAGGGGAACCAAATAAGACATCGGGGAAAAATAATAACAATACAAAACACAATAAAACAAAACAAAAACAAACAGACAATTATAAGTCAGAGACATCCTGCAGGGGAGGAAGTGGGAGAGGGATCAGAGGGAGGGAGGGAGGAGCACAGGGGACTGAGGTGATGGTGTACAGGTGTATTGGTGAAGGAAATTCTATGGGGACTATACCTGAGGGGGTGGGGGAAGCAAACATTGTTTAAAAATGAACAATAATGTAAAAAAATACAAAAAAAATAAAATTTTTAAAAATCTTTTTAAAGCTTATGAAGATGTATATGGAGAAACAGCAAGAAAGGTGAGGCAAAAACAGGAAAGAGTAGTGTCCCAAGAGTTAAGGGTGAGAACTTGTCTCAAGAACTGCAGGAAGTCAAAGAGGAAGAAACTTAACAAGAGACCCTAGGCTGTTACTGATGACCCATTGCAAAAGGGAGTTAGTGAGGTGATGGAAAAAGGAAGCAGAAGCCAGTGTGTGGTGATCAAGGATCAAATGGGAGGTGAGGAGGAAAGAGAAAAAAATCACATTCTAGAATAGAGGGAGAGAAGTTAGTTTTAAATTGTGAGAGATGAGTATTTTGGGGTGCTGAGGTTTAAGAGAATTGGGGAGGATAGAGGAGACAGGAGAAGAACAGTGCCCTTCCCTCCTGATCGTGCTAGAATTGTTTGATACTCACTCTACAAGGGAAGCTAGAGCTCCCCCAAATTAACTCAATTTTCTCCCAAAGGCTCTCTCTTTGTACATTCCCAGAGAGAAGTGTTGAAACATTTTCTCTCCATTCCCCCTCCTCCAGGTTTAGCATCTGTACACATCATACATTTAGTATTCAGGGGGAAGATGAGTAAGTTCCTTTAGCCCCATTATTAAGGAACTGTGTAATATCCTCTTTCAGCTTCTAATCTTCAGCTATTTCTGGAGAAATCTACTGTCTCAAACTCAGGTGTATTAGAATATGTGTATGTGTGGAGGTGGGAACTCTTTTCCATAGGCAGGATCCTCCTACTCAAGTAAATGGGCATTTGTAGTATTTATTCTATTAAAAAATGAAGGAAGTAACTATACAGAGCATAGTCATAACACTACCTGGAAAATGAATGGTGTTATTCTATTTTTCAGTTGTCTCTCAAGAGCATTTTAGAGCATCTTCTGAGCTTGAAGAGATTTCAAGAAAAATTAAGGAAGAATCTAATAGAGGTAAAAATTAATGGGACTGTACTTCATTTTGGACTATACTGTACAAGGATCCCTGGTATTTCCAGTAAAATTCATGGATAGATCATGCTAAGAAGTTGAGTTGCATGAGAATTTTCAGCTTTTACAAAATTAATTCATTAAATATATTTTTTTACATCATTTTTCATTTTTGTACAATGTATGCATTTTCATCTTGGTTATAGTCCCTGTAAAATTCCCACCACCCTTGTTTTGATCCTACTCCCTTCTTCCCCCTGTAGTGTGTCTTTAGTGTATAGTTACTGGTTGATTTTGATTTTTCTTCGTTATAATTAGTCTTTTTCCTGATCCCTTATTTAGGTTTTCTAAAATCCTGCTATGAGTGAGACCATCCAGTATTTTTCTTATTTTTTCTGGCTTATTTCACTGAGCATAATCCCTTCCAGCTCCTTCCATGTTGCTGCAAATGGCATTAGTTTATCTTTTTTGATTGCTGAGTAATATTCCATGGTGTATATGTGCCACATCTTCTTGATCCAGTCATTTATTTTTGGGCATTTGGATTGTTTCCATAGCTTGCCTATTGTAAATAGTGCTTCAATAAACATAGGGGTGCAGGTATCCTTTTGAATTAATGTTTTTCTGTCCTTTTGGGTTGATTCCCAGGAGTGGGATTGCTGGATCATATGGAAGCTCTATTTTTAACAAATTGAGGAATCTCCACACAGCTTTCCATAGTGGTTGGACCAGTTTGCACTCCCACCAGCAGTGCAGGAGAGAATTTTCAGCTTTGAGTGTACAAATACATAGGATCTAAAATTCTCATATGCCTATCTTTAATATCATTGGAAGGAAATATCTTAATTTGTGAAAAAAGGTTGCATTCCTTCTGGATCTCTCAGGCTTTCTTTCTGAATGTTCAGTGTTCACTTGCTCTCTTTCTCACTTTGTTCTACTTTACTGTTGGGAGCTCACTTCCTTGCTTGCTGTGCCCCTCTGACTTACTCCCAAGAATTTGGGGGGGGGGATTGATTTATATTTGGGTACTTCCTACTTTTGGGACTACAGTATGCTCAAGGCTTTTTTTGGTATATTTTCTATTACTGCTTTAAAAATCAGCAATTTTGGGCTTCCCTTGTGTCCTAGGCTTTAAGTCTCAGTGCTATCACCACACATGGCATGAGTTTGCTCCCCTGCCAGGGAGCTAATGGACATATGGCGCAGCAGATCTCTCTCCTGTCTCGCCACTGCTTCTATCAGCAGTGTGTTTCAGTAGCTCTGCCTGTTCTGCTTCCCATTCTGTCTCTGGTGAATCCACTCACTCACCGCACCTATGGCCTACACCCCTGTTCTTCTACATACCCCAAAAAAAGTTAAAAAAAAATCACCAATGGGCCTCCCCTGGTGGCGCAGCGGTTGAGCGCTGGGCTGCAAGGCTGCCCGCAGCCTCTGCAGCCCCAGTTCATTCCCCAGCTGCCGGCGAGGGACCCACACACAAAAAAAAAAATCATCAGTTTCTAGATTCTGACCATACACCTTTCACAGCAATTAATTTAAAATGAGTCATAGACCTAAATATATAATGCAAACCTAAGCAACTTTAGGAAGAAACTTTGAAGAATTATAGGTGAATTGGTTTTGGCAATGAGTTTTTTTTTATTTTAAAAGATTTATTTATGCATACAACAGCTGGGGTACAGGCCAGAGATGTGGGGAGAACGAGGATTCACCAGAGACAGAGTGGGGAACAGAACAGGCAGACTGACTGAAATACACTGCTGAAGGGAGCAGCGGGCAAGACAGGGGAGGTCTGCCTCGCCATGTGGGTATCTCCCTGGCTGCCGGGGATTGAACTCATTCTTCAGAGGCTGGGGATTGCTTCATAGTGCGGTGCTTAACCCCTTGCACCACCAGGAAGGCCGTGAGTTTTTATATGCTAACTGGAGCACAATTATTAAAAAGATATCAGCACGGTGGACTTTATTAAAATTAAAACTCTGTTGTGTTTCTTCTTACGTGTACATGAGATGTTCTTGAGGATAGAGAGGGCACAAAACAAGTCTCAGTAAATTTAAGAATCAAATCATACCAAATAGCTTGCAATCTGTAATTGTATGAAACTAGAAATTGTCATAACATGAAAAAAGCTGGTAAGTGTATAAGTATGTGGAAACTACACAAAACACTCTTTTTCTACCTTTTGGGGTTTTAATGGAACAATTTTTATGATTCTATTTCCATTTCAATCTTAACTTATTTGTTATACTTCTTTTTAGTGGTTGCCCTAAATTGGCAGTATAGATTTATGTCTGTTCCAAGCCCACTTTCAAATAATGATACAGTTTCATGTGTAGTGAGAATATTTTAAAATAACAAAATAATTCTAATTCCTCCTTCTGTCTCTTGTATCTATCAACAATTTATTTACTTATATTTATATGAATAATTGAATATATTGTTGCTGTTATTATTTTTGAGCCAAGAGCTCTCCGTTAGGTCAATTAAGAATATGAACACTGTAAGTTTTTATTATACCTAACAGAAGGTCTCCTTGGCACTTTATTTTCATAATACACGCACTTTAAGATTACTTGTCTCATGTTGAGCTTATTCTGTCAATGAAGGGAGTCACAGGAACTGCAGCTGCTGCCCAAAGCACTGGAAGGCATTTGGTTCAAGCTGCTACTTCATTTCTGTTGAAGAGAAAACTTGGCCTGAGAGTGAGAAGAACTGCTCCGCGATGCAGGCTCACCTGTTGGTGGTCACCACCAAGGAGGAGCAGGTGCTTTCTTTAGAGAGTGGACAGGGGTCCTGCAAGGTGTTTGTGGACTTCAGCTGATTAAGGAGCAGGTTTTCAGTGTTTGGTATATTGGGGTACAGTGGGGGCTTTCTAAAAAAAAGGTGGGAAAGAATAACTAATCTGTTTCCCTCCACACCTTCTTCTACTTCCATACAATTAACCTCCCCCAATAAATTGGGGTGATGGGATTGAGTGATAAGATGAAACTATTTCAGCCTGAAATGTCAGTTTATTATTTCAACATATAAATGTTTGCAAATTAACTTTTTAAGAGAAAAAAGTTTTTAGTGAAATAAGGAAGAAGTTCAGTCCTGAGGAATCACAATTAAAAATCAAATGACATTAAAGAATCTGAAATTATGAAAGGAAAATGATTTAATCAACAAAATGTTTTACATGTATGAGTTTGAAGACAGCTATCTCTTAGTGAAAAAAATGAGAGGAAGTGAGTGTGAGATGAGAATGCATTGTGAGTATGGAAGAAATCACTTCCATATAAATTGATAAATTGATCATAATTATATTCTGTGCATTTGTGTCCCTACTAATTTATCTGTAGAAATCCTAAACTCAAAATGTACTGCTATTAGGTGATGTTAAGTCATGATAGTGGGGCCCTCATGAGCCAGGAAGCAGGTGACCTTCACCTAGCCATGCTAGTACCCTGGGGCTTCTTATCTCAGGAGTATGAGAAATGAACTTCTTTATGAGCTACTGAAGCTATTATAGTAGCTTGAACTGATTAAGACCAACGTCATTCTCACAAGTGATGTCTTGGCCTGCACTGCTCAGCCAGAGAAGACCTAGACTCCTGGGTAGGGTCCCACGTGGCTCTTCCTGCATCCCCTCCTTTTCTTCTCTTCTCCCTGAGGCCACAAGCTCACTCCAGCCTGAGTCCTCTCAATATAATAGCACCTTTCTTTTCTCCCTTCAGAATTTCATCATCCAGAGCTTGGATACAAAATCTGAATATTACATTGGGCTACATGATAGGACATCAAATACATATGGGAGAAGACACTGGAATTGGGTTGATCAGACACCATACAATGAAAGTGCCACGTGAGTATGGAATTAGATACGGGAATCCTGAGTCCTGGCATGCAGGGCCTTTAGGGTGCAAAACACTCAGATTAAAATCAAACAGTTTACTCTTCTTTTATCTTTGGGTAGTAGGTTAAACAATAATTTTTTATTGCTATGATCATCACAAGGACTCTGAGAGGCACATGTTATTATTTTTCTCCCTGTAGAACTTAGGAATGGGAGCTCAGAGAATGCAGAAATCTTAGTCAAAGTTTTCTAGCCAAAGCAACAAATGGTTCTCAAACCCAGGTCCTTTTGATGCCAGAGTTGGTGCTTTTAGTTATTATATTGATGTCTCTCAATATAACAGAAATTCATGTCCATTATGTTTGTAACCAGTTATTAAGATTTAAAATCTCTCACAAAGAAGATAAAGCTAAATTCTAGTAGTCTTAAATATCTATATATTCTATTGAAACTCTTAATTTGTACATTTAGACATTGCATCCTTTGATTCATGCATCTCTGTCTGAAGTTCATAGGGATACCACACTAGTCTCTATTTTTAAAGTGTGGCAGCAGGCATAGTAGTAGATTTGGAGTTTTAAATTAGTTCTTCAGACCCTGCAAAGCCACATGAAAAAAAAAAGATAAAACAAAAGTAAGTCCTCATTCATTGTCAGGAATATGTCCTTGACAGTGCCACTTATTGGAAACATGTCAAGAAGCCAATTTGACCACAGGATAATTGATACAAATAAGAGTGAGCTGTCTCAATATTTCTGATCATGAAACATCATTGAATTTCAAAATAAAGACCCAGAACACTCCCAATATTACATAATTGTTTTTATTCATCCATCCATTTATTTTCCATCCCACTTGTTCCAGTCCAGGGTGCAGGTGACTGAGCCATTCCTGGCAGCTCAGAGCACAAGGAGGAAAACAACCCTGGGCAGGAGGCCCTTCCACCTAGGAGTGTGTGCGCACATGTCCCATACCCTCCTCAGCCCCCACTCCCTCCACCCACTCCCTCAGATGGGACAACACCCTTGAGGGGGTGGGAGGACACCAGAGCACCTCATGCCAATCCACACAGATAGAAGGAAAACATGTAAACTCCACATAGACCGTGGCTCAGTTAGGATTTCCCATTTTTCATTACCAATATTTTAATGAAATGATGGTTTGGAGGACAGGCTGTGTGGTACTTGGGATCAGGAGAAACGTTTTTTCATTAATGGAGCATGTAGATTTTTCCGTGTCCCAGAAACAGGACATACGATGGAGAGAGAGAGAAGGAGCCTCTGGGACATGTAAGGGGAGGATGCGTAATGCAGTGAAATGACACAGTCCTGGGGGATGTGGGCTCAGTTTTCAAGGGAAATACCAGCGAGACACAGATAGAGGAAGCTGCATGGGGAGCAGGGAGGAAGGCTTTGGCATGTCTGACCTTGACCTCCACACAGCTCAATGGCATCCTCTGCTTCACTGTCGGTTTTCAAGCACAGTGTGAAGAAACATACTGGTCCTTTTTCTCTCTTTCAGGTTCTGGGACTCAGGTGAACCCAATACTGACAATGAGCGCTGTGTTGTGCTACATTTTCATACAAAAACAAATAAATGGGGCTGGAATGATGTGATTTGTGATCAACGTCACAAGTCAATTTGCAAGATGACAAAGATCTACTTCTCAGCGTAACAGTCTCCATGAGCATGTGGTTGAACTGGCACCCACTGCACAGAGAGAGCTAATCTGTTATTGTTCTGTTATCTGTTATTGTGTGTGTCCTGTAGAAGAGATTTCCATCGAATTTTTCTGTCACCTGTCCCATTTGTGATAGATTCGGTGTGCACATTTGTCATTTATTCATAAAGAAGATGAATATTTATTGAGAATTTTCCATGTGCAGAGCCTAACTGGAGAAGCCTCACTGTAGACTGAAAGTTCCAGAGAGTTACTGATAAAGAGTCTCAAGGCCACATGCCTGACTCATACGACCCAGATAAACTCTTAGAAGTCTCCTGCTTCTGTATCTCAACTGGCTTTAAAGTGATAATGTAATGCCCTCCCCCACCCCTCCTGCTTTAGACAATAAATCTCCAGTTGCCTAAATGCTCAGAGCTCAGACTTTGGAGAAGGATCTCCTCTGAGCCCACTGGAGTTAATAAAAGAACTTCCTTTTCCTCTCTGAGTGACGCCTGCTTCCCGATGGAATTCTGCAATAACACCAGGACCCCCAAACTTGTACATTCTTCCTGCCATCTACTGCATAAAAGCATGTTACTGCACATAATCATACTCTTAGTGTGCAAGATCTTTAATAGCTTTGTGGCGCACAGAGAGAGAAGAAAGGATAATAAAACTCACCCAAATACCCAGTTACCCTTCTCTTAGTGGCAAATGCTCAGCCCAAGGCAGGACTGCTGAGGCCTGAAAGCTTGCCACAAGTCTAAGTGGGGTTGAGGGGAACCAAAGAAAAGGGAAAAGAGGGCCAAGCAAGTTGGGGGCAGAAGGAGCAAAATCAAATAACAAATCATGGCGCCACCTGGCATTGTCAGCCTCCCCACGGGTCTTTCACCCACATCTATCTTCCAAGTATCTCTGCAGGTCTCTCCTCCCATGTCCCCCACATGCCAGGTGCAAGTCCAAAGCGGAGAAGCAAACCCACCCACTTCACATGTCTCTGTTCCAGGATTTCGTCTTGTGTCTCCTCCTGAGCCCTCTGCCCTCTGTGCCATACAGCTCTGCCCCTCAGAAGGTGGAGCAGGGAACATGGAAGCTCCCTTTTTATGGAGATGCTTCTGTTTTAACAGCTTCTGGTTCACATTCTTTAAATTGGTCCTTCTCACTCCATGTCTGAGGTCTGGATTCAGCTAGACCTTCTGCTTGGGGGTCAGTGCTACACATATGCAGTTATAACTTTGGAGGAAATACAGTGTCCAGGGAGATTATATACTATAAATAGGATCATTCTTTTTTTTTAAAAAAGATATATTTATTTATGCATACAAGAACTGGGGTACAGGCCAGAGATGTGGGGGGAGGTGGCAGATGAGAGGATTCACCAGAGACAGAGTGGGGAACAGAACAGGCAGACTTAAATACACTGCTGAGGGGAGTAGCAGGGGAGACAGGAGAGGTCTGCTGCGCCATGTGCGTAGCTCCCTGGCTGGCCGGGGATTGAACTCGTGCAGCAGAGGTTTCAGATTGCTTCATAGTGTGGTGCTTAACCCCTTGTGCCACCAGGGTGGCCCAGGATAATTCTTAATGCTTTGAGTAAGTTCAGAGCCAGGGTTCTGAGTACCTGGTCCAATTGAAGTACAGTCCTTGCTAAGGGAGTCACCCCTTTGAGCCAAACTTCTTACTCAGTGATCTTATGGAACTGTGCTTCAACTTCTCTAGAAGTGTTAACCCAGGTAGCCATGTGGTGTCCATTATAGCATAGACACCTCCTTGCTTAGCTAATAGAGTATCAAGGTCTAGAACAACCTTGATTGGAGAGTCTAGATATATCTGTGAGGCAGCCATTGTTTTCACAGCAGATTCTACAACATCTTCAAGTGCTAGGGACAGACAGCAGCTATGGAGACCTGTTCAGGTTAAGGTTTTGTAACTTTCACAGGCAGTTTTCTTTTTGTGTGTAAAACTGGGAATGTAAGTTTTTTCCCATTTAGGGTTGTCAGCCAGAGATAGGCAAATGGACCCCCAGGGTTAGGAGTTTTCAGAGGTTAGTTTTCAGAGAACCAGGGCACTGGAAGAATTTGTGATAAACAGATCTACAGAATGAACATAGTGGCAAACCCAAAGGTCTGGGAGGTTACCTCCCTCTGGAAATGGCCTGAACAATGTGGATGGATGAGGGGTTATCATGCCAGGCCTGTGCCCAAGTGAAGGAAAGAAAGAGGAAAAGAAAAGCAGTTTATATACCAAGTCTTGATCTGGAGTCTTGGGTGGACACTGTCTACATAGATGTCAGCTCTCTTCCTCCCGTCAGCTGGTTGACAAGGCTCCACTGTGTGTGTCTGTTAGGTGGGATATGTGTCCAAGTTCAAGTCTCTGAAACTTAGCTGCTATCTGGGTGGTGAGGAGCACCTGGTATTATCCCTTCCAAGGAGATTCAGGGACAACCAATCTCTGTTCCAGTCATTGCAATCAGGAGAGAGCAAGAAAACTGGAAACATTCATTTGGAGAGTTAGTTGTAGCCAGATATTTGAGGAACTGAAAGAATTCAGCATCCAGTTATGAGATTTTACTTCTAGTATCTGTAGAGGCAGGAAGGGATGGAGCAGGATTTCTATGACCCGAGCAGATGAGATATGGAAGAGTCCTGTAGCCAATGGTGGCTTTTTCAGGCTTTTATTGGGATTTACTAAGTACCCGGCAGGCAGGAGTGCCGCGGGGCCTGTCAGATGTCAGGCCTCCCAGCCCCCAGCAAATCTTCACTCTTTCTGGGTTCTCCGGCGTTCTTTTGTGGCCTTGTTCTCTTTTTTCTGCTACTCTGGCTTCTCTTTCGCTCTGCTGTTTCTTCTGCTGTTCTGCCGTTACTTTTCCCTCTGCTCTTTTCGAGCTTTCATTCTGCTGGCATCCCCATGACACCGCCTTATAAGCCCAGTCTCAGCCGAGGTGTACCCACCTACATATGCCCACACCCTATTCCAGGTGCCCGCCATCAGGCATGCATTCAGGACTGCAGGGTTCCGTCATCTATCCTAATGGCGGGTTGGACAGAAAAGCCTAATATTTTTTTTTACCTTACCCTACAGCATCTATACAAAGAGAATCCTTTTCTTGCCATGATCAAGAGAATACTCACTAAGTTTCCCAAGTTCTGTGGGGATTAGGTAGAGAGAAAAAGAAAATGTTTCATCATTGTCAACACATGTATAACTTTACCAAGTTGCTGTAAGTGATACATAGCTTTAGACAAAAGATCCTCCTAAGGTCAGTTCATTTTTATGATCTAAAAGTCAGAAATCTGTATTTGTAGGGTAAATACAAGTATCAGGCTTTTCTGCCCTCCTGCCATTGGGATTGATGATGGATCCCTGTGGTCCTGAATGCATGCCTGATGGCAGCAGCCTGGAGAGGGGTGTGGGCATGCGTAGGTGGGTACACCTGGGCTAAGATGGGGCTTATAAGGGTGGCGTCCCAGGGACGCCAGCAAACAGCAGACCAGAAGAGGAGAGAAGAGCGAAAGAAAGAGAGAGGGAAAGGAGCAGAGATTCAAAGGCCACGAGAGAACATTGGAGAGCCCAGAGAGAGTGAAGACTTGCTGGAGGTGGGGAGGCTGCTAAGCCTCGCAGCCCCCTGCCTGCCATATGCCTGGTAAACCCAATAAAAGCCTGCAAAAGCCACTGAGGGCTCCAGGACTCCTCCTCTACCCGTCTGCTCCGATCATAGAGATCCTGCTCCGTCTCTTCCCGCCGCTACAGTATTCTAGAGAGATTGTCAAAGTCCTGCCCGTGATTCTCCGTGGAGGTCAAGCTCTCTAGCAGACCAGAACGAACCGTGCCCCTCAGAAATGGTGAGAAATCCAGAGAGCCCAAAAAAGCTAGTGGGCACCATCCCGTTTCCTTGAAACTGAAACGCTGCTGGGTGTTTGCCTGGATCTCAAAGCTGCCAAACTGTTAAAATCAACATCTACAAAGTTAGAGATGTAATGGATGTCATTAAGTTTTTCACAAGTCAGGGTGCATCTGGCTAGCAGGCAGTGAGGTGCAGTCCAGAGAGCCCTTCTGGAGACACTTGGAGGGACGCACGATCCTTCTATTTTTTGTCTGATGGCCGGGAGGTCAGGTAATGATGTAATTATACTATGTAGTTCCTCCATCTGTCTGGATTTTCTCTTTGTGGGCTGATCAAAAGCAAAATATTCCCCACCACTACTTTTCACATCTCTCAGAGTTTTACTCCTTGTAACTGAAAGCTGAACAGTTCGGATTCTCTTCCTCCATGGAAGAGAAGTTCAGTTTGTCCCACAAGGGTCTTTGGGCATCTCAACATTTTCTCTTAGGTCTTGGCTAGTCATTTGACACCATTGCACTGGCAGAAGGAAACCAGAGACAGAAATGTAGAGATTGAGAATTAGAGAATTAGAAGATGAAGTTAACACTGGTTGGTTGACAGGGATTTGCTTTCATCAGGTGTTCTGGTAATTTTTGATGAAAGTGGATCTTAACAGCCTTCATTAGCTTTAGGAAAATGTCCTTAAGGTAAAAGAAAAGACTGCTACCCGCAGAACTATTTAAAGAAAGTGCGTTTATGTGTCGTGTTACTTGGCAGATGTATTGGCATCCACACATAAGACATCTTAGAATTTTTGGCTGTATTTGTCTTTATAGTTGCTACTGAAAACAAACAACGGTAGACAATAACTCTACAACATCAGGCTCTTTGTTCAAGCTGCCACTTAGTAAATGGAAGAGGAGCAGAAGCTCTGTGATTGTCCAGTTCTGAGGAAAATGCTTCTTCCTGAGAGGAAATACATGATCACTAGGATGATTTGACTCCCACCCCCTAAATGGGAGGACAATGGAGAAGGGGAAACTGCTGATCCAAATCACCATTCTCCCCAGGTCTGGGGTGAGATGAGTTAGAAGGCTTTGAGGCCGGTGTGTTTCAAGTTACCCACATACTGGGTGAGGAGTAAGTCACACATGTGCTTTTCCATTACACACCTGTAGAGAGCACGTCCTATTACACATTAAGTCTCCACCCTGGGCATATAATGAAGCAATGGTAGCTTTAGCTTACACCTGTCACCTGTCAGAGCTAATTTGAGCTAGTTATCTCTTGGATCTAGTTGTTTCAGCCATCAGCATTCCCCTTCCCGCAAGAGCACATATTTGGGTATAAATAACACATTTTTTTACCCTAGCAGCTACAATTACCCCAAAGGTGGGCATCTGCTGATACTGATTGTTTAATATTAATTTTCCTTACATGGTCTGTCTTTGCCAACATTGAAATCATTATTGGTGCACGCTTTGCCCAATTCACTATCAACAATACTGATTTCATTGATCAAGGATGGAAGGAATAATGTGACAATTCATCTGAATTAATCCAAATGTTCTGCATAAGGATCCATCATTGAACTATATTCTGTCCACACGATGAAATAAATGCTCTGCAGCAGACATTATTGTGACTGGAACGTTATAATAAAGTTTATGATGGTGGGGCGTGTTGTTGGTTTGTCTCTTCCTTCTTCCTTAAAGATAAAACTTTGGTATTTAGAGTCACCTTCTGTAGCGGCAGGATTACCACAGTGCAGGTTTTCTAGGATCCCATGCAGACCGGGTAAAGGAGGAGTCCTGGAGCCCTCAGTGGCTTTTGCAGGGTTTTTTTGGGATTTACCCGGTACACAGCAGGCAGGGGTGCTAGGGCGCCGGGAGGCTGGCAGGCCTCCCAACCCCCAGCAAGTCTTCACTCTATCTGGCCTCTCCGGCATTCTCTGCTTCTCTCTCGGCTTCTCTGCTCTCCTGCTTCTCTGCTCTCCTGATTCTGTTCATTCTTGGCTTCTTGGCTTCTGCTGGCGTCCCCATGATGCCGCCCTTAAAAGCCCAGTCTCAGCCCAGTGAATCCCATCTACCTAGGCCCACATCCTATTGCAGGTGCCCGCCATCAGGCATGCATTCAGGACCGCAAGGATCCATCATCTATCCTGATGGCAGGAGGGCAGAAAAGCCTGACATTTTTCCTTACCCTACACCTTCCTTCATGCAGGTGCCTTGGGACTCTGACCTCACATTCAGCCCTGTGAGTGGATACTCATGACTCCAAGGGGTAGAGGAGTAAGCCCCCTAGTGGTTGTCTTCGGAATAGGTGTGAATTGCAAGTCAGGATGAGAGCTAATTTCTGATACCAAATAACAGGAAAGAAAAATATGAGTCCTTCTTGTTCTCATCATTCTATGACCATGATGGAAACTTTGGGTGCCAGGAACAGCATGACCAATATGTAGATCAATAGGATTGTCTTCAGGTCATTGTGAGGCACTGAATCAACTATTCCTGAAGCATGTTCTACTCTAAACTTTTAATAATGAATGCTAATAATTTTAATATTATAAATTCTGATTGAATGTTGATAAATAAAATAAAGTATATCATTGAGGTTTAGTTTAAATGTAGTAAAATGTTGACATTTCCAGAATAATGTCAATCACTGACCATTTTATACAAAACTGTCTACTGTGTCAACCATGATAAAGAACATTTCCGTCATTGTAGAAATTTCTTTTGTCACCATACCCCAGCAAAGCAGTGCTCTGATTTCTATCACATATATTTGTTTTCCTAGTTCTGAAATGTCATATCAATGGAACAATAAACTATGTCTTTTGTTTCTATCTTCTGTTGCTCAACATGTTTGTGACATTCTCCCAACCATCTGTATTTTGTCAGCAATTGTAACTGAAAAAGCTCAGTTTTTATCCTAGGTAGGAAAAAACCCAGTCATTACCTATCGTGTGCTTCTTCTCTGGAGTCTTCTTTACCTGCACCAAGAACACTTCACTTCTGTTTAGAGTTGCTTTTTCCCAAAACCCAAATCTATTCTCTGCAACACTAACAGGGTGTGTTACAATTTCCACGATTGTGAGTATATCTTCCCATAGACAAATGGATTCTACACTTAAGGGCACATGGTCCTGTCATGTGCCAGATTCAGATTCCTGTCCCAGGCCCAGGTACCACTTGTGCTTCTGACCAACTGGCAGTAGAGAGCAAGCTCCAGCAAGCTCCAGCAAGCACCTCCATGGGTTTGGTTAACTCAGTAGAGTGGCTCACAGACCTCAGGGAAACACTTACTTAGGGTTACCAGTTTATTAGAGGACATGAGAAAGAATAGAGATGAACAGGCAGATGAACAGATATACTAGGTGATCTGGGAAGGCCCTCACATAGGCGTTTCCCTGCTCTTTGAGTTGGGGTGGGTTACCTTCCCAGTGTGGATGTGTTCACATCTGCTTGACTAAAGGCTGACTTTTTTTCTTTTTTTTTCCCAGTAAGTGGTGCTGTGGCTTCAAGTCTGGGTTTCCTTTGAAAATCAGGGACACAGGCTCTTTGCCGCATCTACTGCGAGAATGAAGACCATTCTCAGCAACCAGACTGTCGACATTCCAGAAAATGTTGACATATCCCTGAAGGGTCGCACTGTTATTGTGAAGGGCCCCAGAGGCACCCTGCGGAGGGACTTCAGTCACATCAATGTCGAACTCAGTTTGCTTGGGAAGAAAAAGAAGAGGCTCCGGGTTGACAAATGGTGGGGAAATAGAAAGGAACTGGCTACTGTTCGCACTATCTGTAGTCATGTACAGAACATGATCAAGGGTGTTACACTGGGCTTCCGTTACAAGATGAGGTCTGTGTATGCTCACTTCCCTATCAACGTTGTTATTCAGGAGAATGGGTCTCTTGTTGAAATCCGAAATTTCTTGGGTGAAAAATACATTCGCAGGGTTCGGATGAGACAAGGTGTTGCTTGTTCAGTATCTCAAGCCCAGAAAGATGAGTTGATTCTTGAAGGAAACGACATTGAACTTGTATCAAATTCAGCTGCTTTGATTCAGCAAGCCACGACAGTTAAAAACAAGGATATCAGGAAATTTTTGGATGGTATCTATGTTTCTGAAAAGGGAACAGTTCAGCAAGCTGATGAGTAAGATTTAAGTTGTCCAGCTACAGAGCAGCAAGATAATGGATGATTTCTTAGACCTATTTGTGATACATCTTTAAGATGCAATAATAAAAGTCGTCATTGATTTGGGGCTTTTTTTTTTCCTTAAGCTGATTATCCTTTCAAACTTTTAAGCAAATAAACAGTTCAAGTCAGTTCTAGTGTGCTAAGAAAAGTAACAAGAAACAGTTTTACTGAAGGACTTTACAGAGAAAAGGCTTGAATCTGATTTCCAAAGGAATATCAAGGGTGTTACAGGCAAGAGGAATATAGTAACAGTGTCAGATGACTTGAAATTGTTAATTGGATACAGAAAATAAGAAATTTTGTAGTGATCTAAAATTGAATGTTGTGAGGCAAGTATATGTCATTCACTTGTCTATACCAGTAACTTTTTGTGAAAAGGCAACTGAGAAATAGAACAAAGAGGTTTTGTGTTAGTGTTAGGGGGAAAAGGCAGTCCCAAAGCTAATTCCATACAGGCTTTTTGGACTCCACCCCCACCCCAGTGTTAGGGGGAAAAGGCTGCCCCAAAGCAAATTCCATACAGGCTTTGTGGACTCCACCCCCACCCCAGGTCAAAGCCAAAGACACTGGGAACTCCAAATCCCATCACCACCAAAGGGAAGGTGGCTGGGACCTGAGGGTGGGGTTAAGCAGCCAGGTGGATACAAAAGGCAGACACGTGGGCTTTGGGGGCTCTCTCCATTTTGGGGCCCTCGGCCAGCTTGCGGCGTCCGTCTAGCTCTGAGAGTGACTTTGGGGTTTCCAGGTCGTCGGATCGGGTAGGACGCATTAAAGACTTTATTTCCCTATTTTCTCCCTGAGTTGTACATTTTCCTTATTTCCTTTCCTCTTGTAAATAAACCTTTTATTAACCCTTTTGTGTGTGTCTGTAGTAGAGTATTCATAAGTCCCTTTAAAGCGCGCGGGTGAGGACCCACAGCCAGGAACCCGTTTAATATCGGGGTTGCTCTATAACATTAGAATATTGAGTTTATGATAAACATGGTTTCAGGGCTCCAGGATCCTCTCAGTCTTAAATCTTTGATTTGCTGTAGGCATTTATTTCAGCATCCTAGTCCCTCATAATTTTAAATTAAGAAAAATAGATAACAATCACTTGGAACATGTATGCTTTAGTGAGATCTTAAGCCAAATAAATGGGGTTTTTCTATATTAAAAAAAAAAAAAAAAAAAAAAAGAAAATCAGGGACACAGGAAGAGCGTTGAGTGTGGAGTGGGGGAAGATGCTACTATGTTCCCAGTATAATAGTTGTGTGTGTGATCCACCCAGGTACACGGTAACTATGCCACCCCTCCCCCGTATACCCAGACTAGGTCGTTTGTGTGGCAGCCTTTGCCTTTGGTTTCAGAGGTGACAGACTGAATTTCACAGAGTACAGAATTCCAAGAGGAGCAGAGAGAAGGGGGATTATATACCCCTGCATTTCCTAGGTCAAATCCCCTGTTGAGATGCAAAGGTTGGCTATTATCCTCTGCCCTGTTGTTCTCTGGAGCCTAGTTGGTTGTCAGTTCCATCACATCTGCCCTCACTGCTTTGTCTGCAGATAGTCCCATCTCCTTTGTCCTGAATTCACCATCTCCCAGCCACCTTAAGATATACAGACACACAGGTCATCAGGGAGTCCTGGTATGATGAGCAGCAGAGTTATGTTTGCATGTAAATATTCTCTGATTGTAGTTTAAATGAGAGGAATGTAGCAGCTAATTATTCCACCATACTGATGACATTAACCCCAGAAATGAAATTTTAATAACAATATTATATGTACAGTGTGTATGTATTGTATGTGTGTGTATGTATTGTGTGTGTGTATGTATTGTGGATGTGTGTGTGTGTGTGTGATACTTCTGAAAAAATTCTGGGTCAACACCTGGAAGAATTTTGTCATTCTTTTTCTGGATTGATTGCAACTTTCCAACACCTCAACTTCAATACTGCAGAGAAGGGCTAAGGAAAACTAAAATCATTTAGAATTACAAACATAAAGTGTTCTGGGCCTCCCTGGTGGTTTAAGGGATTGAGCACAGCACTGTGAAGCTACCTGTAGCCTCTGCAGTGAGAGTTGGATCCCCTGCCGGCCAGGGAGCTACCCACATGGCACAGCAGACCTCTCCTGTCTCACCCACTGCTCCCCTCATCAGTGTATTTCAGTAGATCCTCCTGTTCTGCTCCCTACTCTCACTGGTGAATCCTCTTATCCCCCACACCTCTGGCCTGTACCCCAGTTATAATAAACTGTTCCACTTCTAGTAATGATGAGCTATTTTATTATAGATATAAGTTCTTGTAAAATGAATAAAAAAGCACACAGTTTATGTCAAAGCCTTGGGAAGCTGCTTGACACTGAGGACTTGAGGCACCTGGGGGGAAGCCACATATCCAGGATGGTTCCATGAATGATAATCAGCCACTCCCCCTTTTCATTTCTTGGAGCTAGGTAATCCTCAGAATCTTTATATTCTGGAAGAATTTAGGTAGACTGGAGAGTCCTAAGAATGACTTACAGGGATTTTTTTAAAGCCAGCATTAATGAAAAAAATAATAATTCGATAAGGTGAAAAAAATGAGATGCCACAGATCTTGAAAACTTCGATCTATAGACTGAGAATCCCCGAAACACATCTGGGTTGATCAAAAGTCCAAGTTTAAGGCATGGAAAGAAGTGAAAGGAAGGGGCAGTGTTGCTAATGGTCAAGATCACATTGTGACTGGGGGGTTTATGTTGGAGATGGGCAAGGAATTGGAATTCTTTTACTCACCACACAGATGGTGAGAGTATTTTTTCCCCCTTTAAACATCAAGTGACTTAGTACTGTGGTTCATGTTTCTTAATCATCAAGGTGAACTGGAAACACATGGTGAGGTTTTATAGACACTTCTTCCCCCCTTACAGCTTGTTGGGGAACCAAACCTGAGGTGAAACGTCTGGGGTTTAAATTTCATTTTCATTGTCTATTTTATCATGAGCTGTAACTATCCTATCATTTAGAAGGACTGTTGTGTTCAGTCTTTCTATCTATAGAAGTTTTGTTTTAATCCAGTTTAGCTCACTTGAAAAAGTGTAGATGGTGACAATGCTAATAAAGAGAAGGGTTTACCTTCCACGGTTTGTTTGTTAGGAAGTGTCCTCAAGCTCTAGAATACTGGCAAGGAATTCATGAAGCCTGCCTTGGATGTTTTATTACTTCAAGCTCCCATTATCTAACCAGAGAGATTATAAGATATGCTCTTTCCAGGATTGCTCTTGATCCAAGTAGATTCAAGCATCTTTCATTTCTCATTCACATTCCTGGACATTACTCATGGGTCTTTATGTAATAATTTACTCTTTCTCCAAGTCTTTTCTGTTACATCAGAATTTTGTTTATTCCTTGGATTTAACCTTACAGAATATCCAAAGCAAAGGTGGGCTAGGAAGCACTAATTGAGGCCCACACATAGATATCTTTTAGGGTATATTAAATTTTCATTTTGCATGTCAGAATGAATATGAATCAGAGAGGGATTTTTATGTCAGGAATAAACAAACAGTCTGAATATTTTTGGTGAAGTTCTCATGAATAATGTCTCTTTTGCAATTTCCTCCCTTATCTTTTGCAATTTTTTTAAGTCTTTAGAAATTTTAGTCCCAAATGGACTTCTTCTTTTTAGGTGCACATTATTTTGAAAGTCTCTTTGCCTCTTCAGAGTGTTCAGCAGCGAGTTTCTGAGCTCTAGCCTTGAAAACACTTCAGGGTAGGGATACAAGAAACCTCTGGAAACCTTGTGAACAGAAGGAGCCCACATCATGGTGCCAGAAGGGCAATCCCAAGGTGAAGGTGCGCATTCCTTTACTCAGTTCCAGATAAAAGGGGGTAAAAGTGTGTAATAGATGATGAGTTGTCCGGGGAGAAGAGGCAGACAATGGGCACATTGAAGGGATGTCCTCTGTAGTAGGGTCATGAGAAGTTGAATGAAAGAATAAATCCTTCATGTAGAAACACTGGAGAGAGTAAGAAATCAACTATCCATGTGGGGGTAAGAAAGGTGGGTGCCAGGAGTAATGTTTTCATAAAGATGGGGAAAGCGTGGAGAATGTAATATTTAAGAAGAAAGAAGGAAATGAAAAGTACAGTCGGTTGTGGGTGAGTTTTGCCAGATAGTTTCGGATCTCAGAGATACTACCTGTTCACTGATTGTGAGGCAGTGTCTAACCTTCTTCTAGTATTAAGTTTAATACTCGGAGTCTTCATTTGTTTTTTTCATTGCTCCAAACTGCTTCGGAGGTAGGTATTCTTGGTCCCCGCATAACTGCATTTGTCTTCTTGGTCTGACAGAGAAAACCCTGTGGAGGTTCCAGGTGAGGCTGTGGGCTGGTGCTGGGGTTGGCATGGCGCTTCTCAGCGCTTGTTTCATTGGGAGCTGCCTGGGTAAGTGCTTCACCGAGAGGCCGCTTCCTGTGATCTCTTTCCCTGTGGTGTTCTACAGAGATTCCCAAGGGCATGTTCTCCTTCCTCTCCTCACATGTGAGCTCTTGCTTGGAATACATGCCTTCCCCGATTTATCTATGTCTTCCTCCTCTCTTTTCTCCATTACCTCCATTTTTAATAACTGACTTAACTTCCACCTAGTCAATCTGGTTTCTGTAGCATTTTCTCAGTCGTGATCTCACCAAGACACCATCCTCACTACATGGTCAGGAGTGACCTGTCCTCTCGGACCAAGCCCTCCACTGAGAATGTGGCCATAGTCAGAGTCCTTACAAGTGAGGCCTTTGATTTTCCCGTGAGCAGTAGGATCAGAACTCACCCCAATATTGACTGAGAGGTTTTTGCTATTAATCATACCATTTCCTATGAGATGGAAAAGTATTCGAATCAAATATTGGAGCTTTTTAGGAATGAAATATTCCTTCCCTGTTCAATTTGCCTCCATATAAATATTTCAAATTCATTTTGTGAGACGTCTCACAGAAACTTTTGCTCTGTAATCTACAATTTGGTTCTCTATTCAATAATAAGTTTATTCAAATATTTTTTAATAGTCTGGCAGGGGTGAGCTGTGATTTTTTTATGTCAAATGGGTCATGTTTGAACGTTCCTCTGAGATGGAACTAAATTTCACAGTTTTAGTAAAGCATATGTCATTACCATCAACATTATATTCTGCTTTACTTTTCATGGTCAAGAGAAAGAGAGAAAGGGTCTTGAAGAACAGCTGTGTCATTAATCAAGGGGCTGTAGAGAGTCTGGATCCAAGACGTCTGTAAAGAAAAAGGAGGAAATGTTGGACATATTGAAGTTGGTAGTAGGAATACAAGGAAGAAATGAGACCTGACAGAGAACAGGTCTTGCTTACTGTGGACACCTTATAAAATAATATTTAATGTCCTCTGAGACATTTACTGTGTTTTTAATGTTAAAGACCCCCCATGGTTGTTAATTGCCCTTGTGTTCTCCAGAAATTTTAGAAAATTTCCAAGTAACCTGAAAACTTGCTTCAGGATATAAAATCATGGAGAAGCGGGCAGCTAGTGAGTCAAAAATTCTCCTTGATGACTTCATCATCATCACTATGTGTTTAATTCAATTAGTTTAAGTGACTGATTCAGGTAGGAAACAGAATCTCTGCCCTACAACAGAGGGATTAAATTCCACTGGGGGGAAGAACCAAACATTAAAGTGCAGGCATCGACACAAACATGATAAGTGAATACAAGCAAGCAGTAATTCCAGGCAGTCTTCCTGTGTTTTCGTACAGAGAGCACTGACAGTGGAGAGAGCTAGCTTGGCACAGATTATAGAGCAAGGGGATTTTAGCACAAGAATGGATGGACAGTGACCCTTCTTCCTTGCAGGGACTTATCGTTTAACTCATGCCAGACTGTCTGAGATATGCACATCTTCAAATGTAACCATCAATGAGGGGACACGAGTGACAGGTAAGGTCATCCATAGTTTCACCAGCTCTCTCTTCTCAGAGACTCAGGATTGAACTCAAGATTGGTTCATCCTGTTTTTTTTTTTTAAACATTGCTTTTTTTTTTTTGGTAAGATTTATTTATTTATTTATTTATACAAGCACTGGGTACAGTCAGAAGCGCGGGAGGGTGAGAGAATTCACCAGAGCCAGAGCAGGGTGCAGAGCAGGCAGAAGGACTGAAGTACACTGCTGAGGGGAGCAGCGGGCAGCAGGAGAGGTCTGAGCGCCATGTAGGACACACCTCTGGTGGCCGGGGAGCAGCCGGGGATCGAACCGGCGCTGCAGAGGCTGTGGGCAGCTTTGCAACCTAGAGCTCAATCGCTGCGCCACCGGGGAGGCCCTGTGGGTTTTTTTTTTTTTTTTTAATTGACATACATGCTTGGTTATCTTGAAGATGTCACAAACTTAAGTGTTTATATCAGGCTCTAAATTTGGACTCACAACAATTCTTCCAGATCCTTGATTTCAGTAAGCACTATCACAGAATTTGCTCAAGCCAACTCTGAAAATTTTTCATAACAGTGTTTATTTAACATTATCTTCACCTTTATCAAATATATCACTATCTCTCCTTGATTTCAAAAGTTCTCCTTCGAATATTCACCTTCACCCCAAGTATTAGCTTTATTACAGGTCAGTTTGGATCTTGGAACATGACTCAGGTTCACACTCTAAAATACAGTCACAGCCTATGGGAGACTGAGGAGAGCAGAGCTCAGAATCAGGGTCAGCCTCACATATGTCTAGTGAAAAAATTCATATGGGGCCAAGTGCAGGCTGTCGTGGGCTTGTTTTTTCCAAGAGACGAAGTCCAAACAGATGGCTGAAACCACCTGATAATTGTCCTTCACTTTATGGCCGTTTCACCAGTGCAACCACCTCAAGTTCTATCCATATTGTAGCAGAAGACATAATGTCAACTTTTTAACTGGCTGAGTAGTATTCCTTTCCAATGCAGGGTATGTCCATTTTTATCTTTATTTGCTAAAATTTTGTTTTTCTTTGCCAAAGCTTTGTATGTTTTCATTTGGTTCATAGATGTTTGTATTTCCTTCTTGAAGCATTGTTTCATGTTTTCTTTAAAATTTTGTCAGATAATGCTAATTTCTTTGTTACTTGTGAAGGGCACAAGTTTACTTTCTTTTTAAAAAATTAATTTTGGTAACATTGTTCTCTTAGCATGAGGATTGATTTTCTATTGAAAGTAGACATTTTTGTGTCCAGTTTCACAAAATGTCTGGATCCTTTTAAACATTCAGTTCTTTTTTTCCTTAAGATTTACTTATTTATGCATATAAGAGCTGGGGTATAGGCCAAGGTGTGGGGGTGGGGTTTATGAGTGGATTCACCAGAGATAGAGTGGGGAGCAGAATAGGCAGATCTACTGAAATACACTGCTGAGGGGAGCAGCAAGTGAGACAGGAGACATCTGCACCATGTGGGTCACCTCCATGGTCAGGGAATCGAACTCGTGCTGTGGGAACTGGAGAAAGCTTGATAGTGCTGTCTTTAACTCCTGAGCCACCAGGGAGGACTCTTAAACCTTCAGTTCTAACCAGCTTTTATTGATGCTGCTCTGTCAACTATAGGGCCCTGCCTTGTAACTGCCTGATGTAGGTGGGCGCTTTGTCCTCTACCTGGTGGTGGGGACTCCTGTTACCCCTGCAGGAGTTGTGGATCCTAGTTTCATGAGGTCTCCCTTGGCACTTACTTTAAATAATGCACACAGTAAAATTTCTTTTCTCATGTTTCCCTGATATGGCCTCTGTCCATACAGGGAGTGTTGGGAATAGCAGTTGCTGCCCTAAGCACTGGAAGGCATTTGGTTCAAGCTGCTACTTCATTTCTGTTGAAGAGAAAACTTGGCCTGAGAGTGAGAAGAACTGCTCCGCGATGCAGGCTCACCTATTGGTGGTCACCACCGAGGAGGAGCAGGTGCTTTCTCTACAGAGTGGAGTCAGGGGTCCTGCAGGGTGTTTGTGGACTTCAGCTGGTTAAGGAGCAGGTTTTCAGTGTTTGGGATATTGGGGTACAGTGGGGGCTTTCCAAAAAAAAAGGTGGGAAAGGATAACTAATCTGTTTTCCTCCACACCTTCTGCTTCCATACAGTTAACCTCCCCCAGTAAGTTAGGGTGTTGGGGTTGAGTGACAAGATGAACTATTTCAGCCTGAAATGTCAGTTTATTATTTCAACATATAAATGTTTGCAAATTAACTTTTTAAGAGAAAAAAGTTATTAGTGAAATAAGGAAGATTCAGTCCTGAGGAATCACAGTTAAAAATCAAATGACATTAAAGAATCTGAAATTATGAAAGGAAAATGATTTAATCAACAAAATGTTTTACATGTATGAGCTTGAAGAGAGCCATTTCTTAGTGAAAAAAATGAGAGGAAGTGAGTGTGAGATGAGAATGCATTGTGAGTATGGAAGAAATCACTTTCATATAAATTGATAAATTGATCACAACTATATTCTGTGCATTTGTGTCCCTACTAATTTATCTGTAGAAATCCTAACCCCAAAATGTACTGCTATTAAGCGATGTTTGGTAATAATTGTGGGGCCTCATGAGTGGGAGGAGTGTGCTACAAGACAGACCCATGCAATTACCTGGTTCCTTCTACCTTAAGAGGACACAGAAGAAGTTGCCATCTGTGAGCCAGGAAGCAGGTGACCTTCACCTAGCCATGCTAGTACCCTGGGGCTTCTCATCTCAGGAGTATGAGAAATGAACTTCTCTATGAGCTACTGAAGCTGTTGTAGTAGCTTGAACTGATTAAGACCAACGTCATTCTCACAAGTGATGTCTTGGCCTGCACTGCTCAGCCAGAGAAGACCTAGACTCCTGGGCAGGGTCCCATGTGGCTCTTCCTGCATCCCCTCCTTTTCTTCTCTTCTCCCTGAGGCCACAAGCTCACTCCAGCCTGAGTCCTCTCAAGATAACAGCACCTTTTTTTTCTCCCTTCAGAATTTCATCATCCAGAACTTGGATACAAAATCTGAATATTACATTGGGCTATCTGACAGGGACAGGCCATTACACACAAATAAAAGACACTGGAAGTGGGTTGATCAGACACCATACAATGAAAGTGCCACGTGAGTATGGAATTAGATACGGGAATCCTGAGTCCTGGTCATGCAGGTGTTTTTAGGGTGCACAACACTCAGATTAAAATCAAATAGTTTACTCTTCTTTCATCTTTGGGTATAGGTTAAATAATAATTTTTATATTGCTGTAATTGTCACAAGAAGGACTCTGAGAAGAACATGTTATTATTTCTCCCCCTGTAGAACTTAGGAATGGGAGCTCAGAGAATGCAGAAACCTTAGTCAAAGTTTTCTAGCCAAAGCAACTAATGCAGGTCAAACTATATCAGTTTGACCACAGGATAATTGATACAGATAAGAGTGAGTTACCTCAATATTTCTGATCATGAAACATCATCGAATTTCAAAATAAAGACCCAGAACACTCCCAATATTACATCATTGTTTTTATTCATTCGTCCATTTATTTTTCATGCCACTTGTTCCAGTCCAGGATGCAGGTGACTGAGCCATTCCTGGCAGCTCAGAGCACAAGGAGGAAAACAACCCTGGGCAGGAGACCCTTCCACCTAGGAGTGTGTGCGCACACGTCCCATACCCTCCTCAGCCCCCACTCCCTCTACCCACTCCCTCAGATGGGACAACACCCTTGGGGGGTGAGAGTGTAACAGGGTGGTCCCTGTCCTATAACAAGAGGACACCAGAGCACCTCGTGCCAATCCACACAGATAGAAGGAAAACATGTAAACTCCACGTAGACCGTGGCTCAGTCAGGATTTCCCATGTTTCATTATCAATATTTTAATGAAATGATGGTTTGGAGGACAGGCTGTGCATTGATACTGGGGATCAGGAGGAAACCTTTTTTCATTAATGGCGTGTGGATTTTCCATGTCCCAGGAACAGGACATACAATGGACAGAGAGAAGGAGCCTCTGGAGCATGTAAGGGGAGGATGCGTAATGCAGTGAAATGACACAGTCCTGGGGGATGTGGGCTCAGTTTTCAAGGGCAATACCAGAGAGACACAGATGGAGGAAGCTGCATGGGGAGCAGGGAGGAAGGCTTTGGCATGTCTGACCACGACCTCCACGCAGCTCAGTGGCATCCTCTGCTTCACTGTTGGTTTTCAAGCACAGTGTGAAGAAACATACTGGTCCTTTTTATCTCTTTCAGGTTCTGGCTCTCAGGTGAACCCAATAGTCACAATGAGCGCTGTGTTTTGCTACATTTTCATTCATTAACAAAAAAATGGGGCTGGAATGATGTGTTTTGTGATGGACATTACAAGTCAATTTGCAAGATGACAAAGATCTACTTCTCAGCTGAAAAGTCTCTATCAGCATGTGCTTGAACTGGCACCCACTGCCCAGAGAGAGCTAATCTGTTATTGTTCATGTGTGTGTCTTCTAGAAGAGATTTCCATCAAATTTTTCTGTCACCTGTCGCTCTTGTGATAGATTCGGTGTGCACATTTGTCATTTATTCATAAAGTAGATGAATATCTATGAGAATTTTCCACGTGTGGAACCTAACTGGAGAGGACTTCTGTTTTTACTTTGAGATCTATCCCATATTATTAAATGATTCACAAATCAGATAGCATTTGTCTAGCAAGTAGCAAGGTGCTGTAAGCATGCACCAAAATGGAGGGTGTCTATAGACCAGAGAGGGTGGGACAGGTATGAGGAAGCGAAGATTATTTCAGGCAGCCGGGCGGGGTTGGGGTGGGGGTGGGGGTGTCTTATCTTACAGATGAATGAGTTTAAGATTACACTTTGGGAAAGGTTGAAACTGGAATTAGATTAAGTATTGAGTTGGGGCACCCCCTTGCTCCACTGTGACCATGAATGACTCCATTTTGGCTCCATTGTTTCTGTTTTTAAAATCCCGCAGTCTTGATTTGTCTCTCAGCCTCACTGAGGGTTTTGATCTAAATTTAAGGTATCAGCACCCCTCCTGGCTGCCAATTCTCACAGTTCTAACTGATCTCCCTTGTGGTGTTCATAGGTCATTTATATTACAATCCTAGCAGGGAGACAGAGGGGTGCCCCAGGACCCCCAAACTTGCACACTCATTCTGCTATCCACTGCATAAAGACAAAGCATACTCTTAGTGTGCAATTCTCTAATAGAATTGGTCTGCATAGAGAGAGAAGAAAGGACAATAGAATCCCCAAAACACCCAAATCCATCCCCTAAAGGTAAATGCCAAGGCAAACAGGGATGGCCCAAAGCAGGGCTGCTGAGGCCTGAAGCTTGCCACAAATCTAAGGCACATTCTGGGGTTGGGGAACATATGGGAAAAGAGGGCCAAGTGAGTCGGGGACACAGGAGCAAAATCAAAATACAAATCGAGGTAACACCTGGCATTGTCAGCCTCCCCATGGATCTTTCACCCACATGCACCTATCAAGTGTCTCTATGTATCTCTCCCCCATGTCCAAACATTCCAGATGCAAGTCCAAAGCTGTGACACAAGCCCCTCCTTCACATTTTCTGCTCCAGGATTTCCTGTGTGTTTCCTCCTGAGCCCTCTGCCCTCTGTGCCGTATAACTCTGCCCCTCAGTAGGTGAGGCAGGGAAACATAGAACCACCATTTTTGTGGAGATACTCCTGTTACATCAGCTTCTGGTTCACATTCTTTAAATTGGTTCTTCTTACTCCATCTCCCAGGTCTGGATTCAACTGGGCCTTCTGCTTGGGGGTCGGTGCTGCACACATGCAGTTATAGCTTTGGAGGGAATACAGTGTCCAGAGAGATTATATGCCATAAATAGGATAATTTTCAATGCTTTGAATAAGTTCAAAGCCAAGGTTCTGAGGACCCAGACCCATGAAGGAAGACCCTGCTAAAACAGTCACCTTCTCAGTGAAATGGCTTACTCAGTGATCTTATGGAACTGAGTTTCCATAACAAGTGTTAACCCAGGTAACCATGTGGTGTAGATTATAGCACAGACAACTCCTTGCTTAGCAAATAGAGTCAAGGTCTAGAAAAACCTTGATAAGAGAGTCTAGATATTTCTCTTGGGCAGCTATTGTTTTCACAGTAGATTCTGTAATGTCTTCAAGCAGAAGACTGCAAGCTAATGAGACCCTTCATGGGACCGATTACAGTTATGGAAGCCTGTGCAGATTAAGGGTCTATAACTTTCACAGGCAGTTTGGTTCTGGTTGCCTTTGCCTTTTCTTTGTGTAGAACTGAGAATGCAAGTTTTCTCCATTATGGTTTTCAGCCAGAGACAGGCAAATGGACTCCTGGGATTAGGAGTGTAACCTAATAGGTAGGGGTCCATATTTTTCCAGAGAACCGGAGTATTGGAAGAATTTGTGATAAGCAGAACTACAGAATGAACTTAGTGTCAAATCCAACAGTCTGGGAGGTTTCCCCCTTTGGAAGTGGCCTGAACAATATGGATGGGGCTTTATCATACCAGAGCTGTGCCCAAGTGAAGTAAAGAAAGAGGAAAAGAAAAGGAGTTTATGTACAAAGTCTTGATCTGGCATCTTGGGTGGACACTGTCTCCAAGATGTCAGTCTCTCCTCCTCTTGTCAACTTGGTTGACAAGGCTCCAGTGTGTGTGGATGTCACGTGGAGCCCTTGTTAGCTATAGGGTAGGAACCCTAGTTCAAGTCTCTGAAGCTTAGCTGCCATCTGGGTGGTAAGGGGCACCTGGTATCATCCCTTACAAGGAGATTCAAGGACAACCTCTGTTCTCAGTCATTGAAAATCCGGTGGAGCAATAAAACTGGAAATATTCATTTGGAGTTGTAGCCAGATATTTGAGGAACTAAAAGAATTCAGCATCCAGTTATGAGATTTTACCTGTAGTACTTATACAAAGAGAATAGAGTTTTCTTGCCATAATCAAAATAATACTCAACTAAGTTTCCAAAGTTCTGTAGGGATTAGGTAGAGAGAAAAAGAAAATATTTTGTTGATTTTTTCAGCCATATACTTTACTATTTGCTGTGAGTGATACATAGTTTAAGACAAAAGATCCTCTCAAGGTCAGAGCACTTTTATGATCTTAACACTATGATCTTAAAGTTATCACAGGTCTGTATTCTAGAGAACTTGTCAAAGTCCTGCCCATGATTGTCCTTGGAGATCAAGCACTCTAGCAGACTAGAACTAACTGTGCCCCTTAGAAATGGTGAGAAATCCAGAGAGCTCAACAAGGTTAGTGGGCGCCATACTGTGTCCTTGTCCCTGAATGCCACGGGGTATTTGCTCGGGTCCCATAACTGCCACCAAACTGTTAAAATCAAAATCCACAAATTTAGAGATGTAATGGATGTCATTAAGTTATTTATGAGTCAGGCTGCATCCTGGCTAGTAGGCAGGGAGACACAGTCCAGGGAGCCCTTCTGTTGACACCTGAGAGACCCCGATCCTCCTAAATTTTGTCTGATTGCCAGGTCAGGTAATGATGTAATTATATGATGTAATTCCTCCATCTGTCTGGATTTTCTCTTTGTGGGTTGATCAAAAGCAAAACAATCCCCACCACTACTTTTCATTTCTCTTAGAGTTTTATTCCTTGTAACTGAAAGCTTAGTAGGGTGTAACACATCTTCGTGGAAGAGAAGTTCAGTTTGGCCAATAAGTCTCTTAGGGCCTCTTAACATTTTCTCTTAGGTCTTGGCTTGTCATTTAACACCATTGCACTGGTAGAAGGAAATCAGGGGTGGAACTTTAGAGACTGAGAATTAAGAGAATTAGAAGCTGAAGTTAACACTGGTGAGTTGACATAGATTTCCTTTCCTCAGGTGTTCTAGTAATTTTTGTAGAATGTGGGTCTTAACAGGCTTTATTAGCTTTTAGGGAAGTGTTCTTAAGGTAAAAGCAAACGACTGCTACATGCAGAACTATTCCAAGAAAGTGTTTATTGTTGCCTTATTTGGCAGATATATTGACATCCATACATAAGACATACCTTAGAATTTTGGGCTGTATTCATCTTTTTTTTTTCATTAAGTTACAATGCTTTTTTTTTTTTTTTTTTGCTATTGAAAACAAACATAGACCTTAAGTCTACCAACACTGCAGTTAGTTTTGTTCAACCTGCCACTTAGTAAATGGAAGAGGAGCAGAAGCTCTGTGATTTGCCCAGTGCTGAGGAAAATGCTTCTTCCCAAGAGGAAATAAATAATCACTGGGGATGACTTGACCCCCACCCCTTAAGGGGAAGACAGTGGAGAAGGGGAAACTGCTGTTCCAAATCACCTTTCTCCCCAGACCTGGGGTGAGGTGAGGTTATAAGGCTTTGAGACTGGGGTGTTTCTATGTTCCCCATATTCTGGGTTGGGAGTAAGTCACACATGTGCTTTTCCCTTACACATCTGTACATAGGGCATGCATCTCATTTTCCTTAAGTCTCTGCCCCTGGGCATATAATGAAGCAATGGTAGAATTAGGTTACTCCTGTCACCTGTCTCTCACAGAATTTTAGGAACTCTGTGCCAGGAACCAAGGGTCACAGTAATGCTCTTAACTTTATTGAATTGTATTTCATTTTACAAAACATTCATAATTTGTTAGTCATTTTTCTTTTGGTAGGTAACTTTTAAGTTCTTTCTAGGGTTGACATATTATGAATAAAGTTGTTATAAATTTTGATACATCTTTTTGTGGACATGTGTTTTTATTTCTCTTGAATATATACCTAGACATGGAATATATATTTAGATTATCACAATTGTCTCCCTGTCCTAAAAATGCTCAGTGTTCCAAATATTCATCTCTTTCACCTGCATTTGACACCTGGCCACCTCTGATCTTTTAAATTTCTGTAGTTTGGCCTTTTGCAGAGTGTCACAGCTTTGGAATCATAAAGTGTATGTCTTTTTCAGACTGATTTATTTCACCTAGTAGTATGCATTTAAGATTCTGCCACGTCTTTTTGTGTCTTGATAGCTCATTTCTTTTTATCAAAGAAAAATATTCTATTGTATGGATATACCACAATTTGTTTATTTGCTGAAGGACATCTTGGTTGCTTCCAATTTTTGACAATTGTAAATTAAATGGCTATAAGCATTAATTTTGTGGGTTGATTTCATTTCCCTATCCCGTTCATAGGTTTGTCTGGGTGACTTGCGCTGGTCATTGGGATCAGCGCAGATCCAGTATACACATTATCCGAATGCACTATCTGAAATACGACATGTCTCAGCTTACAAGGAGTTGCTCTATGATTGTAGGCTCCAGAATGAAAAAGTGCTCAGAGAAAAGCCAGAGTTACAATCAGCCTGAAGCAGATACTAAGCCCACATGTAATGTGAATGAAAAAAAATGTTGTAAACACAAAAAATTTAGAATGATTAGTACAGTGTAATCCAGTTAGAAAATGACTTACTCTTGGGAAATAGATACTCTTACTCTTGAGAAATAGATTAAGGTAGGTATTTTGCTTCTCCTTATGAGCCTAGGTTGCTAAGACCATTAGTTCTAGTTGTTATTTGATTGAAATTTGTAAGGATTAGCTCTTCTTCCTTTCCCCTCTTTTTTGGTGTATCCCTTTTCCTTTATTTACTAAATAAAGTATTAAGTGGCACAGGGCAAGGTAGATATCTGTCATAGGGTGGTGTGGGATAAAAACAGTGCTCTGGTGCAGGTTTTCAGATCTCAGATTGGGTAAGAGGGTGATGATGCAGTTGGCTGGCAAGGTAATGGTGTTGGAGTCCAGGAAGAATGAAGAGAATGTGGCTTCAGGGGTGGAAAAATGTTCTGACACAGGAACCAGAGCCTGAGGATGCTTAGGAGTGTGTCCGTACTTGACAATGACCTGGTGTAGGGTATAAGAAATAATCCGGTATGAGGTGCTGGTGCCTGACAGGTGAAGAGGGCATCAGTGTATAGTGTGGTCATGTGGCAGGGGCACAAGCAGGGTGAAGATGGGGTCCTTGCTGGCAAGTGGAAGACCTAGCAAGGGATGGCAGGGCCCAAGCAGGGTGAGGGAAGTTGTCTATGTGGAGAGTAGATCTGGTCTGGGTTCAGAGGTAGAGCAGGATAAGGAGATGGTCCAAGTGGTGGGGTTGCCCCATGTGGGGCATCGGACTCCAGGCAGGATGAAGTAGGCCATCTGCACTTAGGCTGACCTTGCAGAGGGTATTGGAGGCTAAATGGATTAAAGATGGACTTCACATAGGGGCTGGGGAGCAAGCCTCAGAAATCAGAATGCAGGCAGAGTAAGTAGGGTTTTCCTATGGAGGGTCGAGTCACAGAAGACATCAGACCTGGACAAGGTGAAAGGACATTCATGGGTCTTGACTGACCCAAGCAGAATGAAGAGATGATCAACAATAGTGGGCATCTGGACAGAGGAGGCAGAGCCTATCAGGGTGAGAAGGGCATTACAGTCAGGGAGGGAGAAGCAGCAAAGGTAGAATACTGGTTAATTGCAGGGGATTGATCAAACAGGTAAATAAGTTCAAGGTTATAGAAACAACTTTCTTATTGTCACAGAGGGACTTAGGACATGGGGAGGGAGAAACTGGAATAAACTCTTTAGTGTTTGATTGGAATTAGAGATACTGGTGTAAGCTCATGGTTTTCAATATATTTAGGTTAGACATGAATATAGAGGTAAAGAGTGTGTGTGTGTGTGTGTGTGTGTGTGTGTGCGCGTGCATGTGCGGGGCGGTGGGGATGTTATGCAAGAGAGAAAAGAGATAAGTGGAGGAGATTAAAAAAGAGGACTGTTGAGGGGAGAGTGATATCTGGGGTATGAGCTGTGAGCATATTTGTGGGAAGATTCTGCAAGAAGGATGTAATTTTTGGAGCATTTTCCTCCTGGTCCTGAAAAAAAAAAAAAAAAGTCACGTTTAGTATCGTAGGGTAAGGTAAAAAAGTATCAGGCTTTTCTGCCCTCCCGCCATTAGGATTGATGATGGAAACCTGTGGTCCTGAATGCATGCCTGATGGCGGGCTCCTGGAGTAGGGTGTGGGCATGCATAATGGATACACCGGGGCTAAGACTGGGCTTATAAGGCTGGCGTCATGGGGACAACAGCAGAGCGAAAGGAGCAGAGAAGCAAAGGTCACGAGGGAACGGCAGAGAGCCCAGGAAGCGTGAAGACTTGCTGTGGGCTGGGTGGCCTGCCAGCCTCCTGGCTCCCTGGGACCACTACCTGCCTGTAAATCCCAATAAAGCCTGAAAAAGCCACTCAGGGCTGCAGGACACCTTCTTTACCCGGTCAGCCCAAATCTTAGAGATCCTGCACTGTGCCCTTCTCGCCACTGCAAGTATTCAGTTTATCGCCTTCTGAATTATGATTTTATTGTATAATCCTAACTGTTGAGGACTAAAGTTTATCTCTCTCTTGCCTTTTGGGCATGCAGGGGAGAGAGAAGGGTGAAATAAACATCAGTAGGGAGAGTGGCTTTCAGGAGTTGCTGGAAGTGATTGCGGCGAAATGAGTGAGGTTTCATGATGGAGTTCATTAAGATCCAGAGGGAGAGCAGAGAGCGCTGAAAAGCAGCTTGAGAAGACGTGGGATCTAAATTTTACTTCTCCACTGGGTTACAGGATGGTGACTCAGAAGTGGGAAGGCTGTCTGACATGTGAGTTCTTGTCAGAAATCCCTTTAGAACATGGTGCAAAAATTTACCTGATTCGCCACAAGTGAAAAGAATGTGACATGAGTGAGCACGTGCTGAGACTGATCCTCAAATAATTTTGCTTGCATGTGGATACACACAAATGCTTGAATTTAGTCTTGAATTAGTCTTGCTTTTGACTTCAACAACATTGTTCTATGGAAAGTTCTCTCTGGCTGCTTAATTCCTCCTTTTCTTTTCCTTCCTGTTTCCCCAGTCATTTGATTTCCTATTTTTCTCACATTTGCTAGAATCTGTTTAAAGCTTAATTCTTAAATGTGCTGGTGCTGGACCCTGGGCCACAGCTGAGGTTAATAAATCTCATGCGCTGTCTCTGGGGGTTCCTCGCTCATCTGGTGCCTCTAGATGTGTGATAGGAAGTATAAGTCACCACCGTATTTGGTCATTTTAAGGAAGAAACGAAAAGGATCTTTTGTAGAGAGCAGAAGTTTTCTTCTCAAAATGACCACAGAGATCACGTATGCTGAAGTAACCTTCAAAAATGAATCCAAGTCTTCAGGCACCAAATCAGAGGCACCTAGAGGTAAGAAAGATTTTCTGAGGGTCAGATTTAATGATGTGATGAAAGAGGAAGAGATAATATTGTGTACTAATCATGGGCGCTGCTAGCTTCTGGATCTCTGGTGGGCAACAGTTGGGAAATAGAGGATTCTCAAAAGGTTGAGTTGCCTGAAAATAAGCAGTAAAGGGTTGTACAGTTGTGCTAGAACAAAAGTGAGACAGGAGAAAATCACCACAGTCTTGAGCTGAGGAGCGTGCTGATGTGCTGAGAAGCTGTGGCCTCCATGCCTTCGGAGGCCGAGGGAGACTGCAGTCAAGAGCTTAGCTCAGGTCTTGAAACCATTGGCTCAGAGACAGGGGCCGTAAGTGAATAGTGGGCTTTGTTCCTTGATCAGCAGGAGGGGAACATTTTGTTTGTTTTTTTAATCAAATTTTATTGATTTGCCATTCATTTACATAATTATATAATTTCAGAAGTTTAACTGCATACTTCAGTATGTGCACATAATTTACTCACCTACTCCCAAATTTCAGTGCCAACCCACTATCACATTGCCCCTCTGATCCCTCTCCCTTTTCCCCTCTCTCTGGTAACCACCAGAATTTTTTTGTCTTGTTTTGCTAGTTTGTTTTCTTTGGTTAATGTAGGGTAAAGAAAATATCAGGCTTTTCTGCCCTTCCGCCATCAGGATAGATGATGGATCCTTGTCCTGAATGCATGCCTGATGGTGGGCACCTGGAATAGGGTGTGGGCATAGGTAGATGGGATTCAGCTGAGCTAAGACTGTGCTTTTAAGGGCGGCGTCACGGGGGGACGCCAGCAGCACCAGCACCAGCAGCAGCAGCCGCCGCAGCCGAAGCCGAAGCCGAGAAGCAGCAGAACGAACGCTAGAGAGCCCAGATAGAGTGAGGACTTGCTGGGGGCTGGGAGGCCTGCCAGCCTCCCAGCCCCCCAGCCAGCACCCCTGCCTGCCATATGCCTGGTGAACCCCAAATAAAAAACCTGCAAAACTACTGAGGACTCTGACTCCTCCTTTACCCGGTCTGCATGGGATCAGAAAACCTGCACTGTATCCAGTCCTGCCCCTTACAATTGGCGTATGTCGGCAAGATCCATGCAGACGGGTATTGGAGCCCTCCGAAGACCTGGAGGGACTAAGGAGAACAGACTTTGCCTGTGACGACGCTGGAGGCACCATGGCGGTATAGAAGATGGATACGTCCACGAGCTATAGGATGAGACCTGGTGTGAAGGAGACGCCCGAAAGGACCAGCCAACGACACCGGAAAGGACCAGCCAACGACACCGGATAGGACCAGCCAACGACACCGGAAAGGACCAGCCAATGACCCCTGAGGCAGCAGGCCATTGCTGAAGCAGGGAGAGGCCAATGGACTGATAGACTGATGAACTGATGATTTTGGACTGACAATCCCGCCAGAAGGCGGAGGACCTTAGCAGGTTATGTTTATTTTTTGAGAATCTGGGGGTGGCCAGTGGGCCTAGATGGCCAAAAGCAGCCTGTGTATGCCCAGTGGCCAGGTGGAGGAGAAAAGCCAACTAAGGTGGCAAAAGCTGGTACTGATGCTAAGTTGAGAAGCCCTAAAGCGGCTGTTAAGCAGCCTGGGTATGCTGAAGCCCTGTGAGTCTCGTAAAATCACCTATGGGTGATGCCCTGCTCATTCTTGAGTGAGGGTGAGGAGCTGAGGAGCCCGTCCTTGTGGGACGGGTGGGGAATGTGGCTTGGGGTGGAGCCCAAGCCAAATGCAAAGTTTGGATCCCCAACCCATGTGCTTGTGCAGTGGGTTGGCTTGAGAGCAGGGGTCTGTGAGTCGCATGGGTGGCCATGAAGGCCGAGTGTTGGAGCGACTGCAGACAGAAACCCTGAGGGTTGGCGATTACCCCCAACAGAATAAAATTGCCAATCCCAGAGCTAGTGCATCCTGGGGGTGGATGCTGTGTGTGACTTGTAGCTGAGACTACAGCCAGAGAAGGCCAGGAAGCCTGACGGCTCCTGGTGTGTTATAGCAGATGCCGTGTGTGATTTCCCCTCCCTCGTATGAGCAGTGCCTTCGGCAGCAGATTTGGTGGCTCATCTGCTGGTACCAATAATTGTCTTTTGCACTTGGTTGGTGCCCTGCCTGGACTTATTTGTGTTCTGTTGTATTTTGTTATGTTGTATTTTGTTATTTGATGTATTTGCTTTTGTGGGCCATGGCTGCATTGTTTGTTTGCTTAGAAAATTGTGTATATATGTATAGACTGTATGGCAGAAAACCCTGAGGGGGTGGACTGTAGGGTAAAGAAAATATCAGGCTTTTCTGCCCTTCCGCCATCAGGATAGATGATGGATCCTTGTCCTGAATGCATGCCTGATGGTGGGCACCTGGAATAGGGTGTGGGCATAGGTAGATGGGATTCAGCTGAGCTAAGACTGTGCTTTTAAGGGCGGCGTCACGGGGGGACGCCAGCAGCACCAGCACCAGCAGCAGCAGCCGCCGCAGCCGAAGCCGAAGCCGAGAAGCAGCAGAACGAACGCTAGAGAGCCCAGATAGAGTGAGGACTTGCTGGGGGCTGGGAGGCCTGCCAGCCTCCCAGCCCCCCAGCCAGCACCCCTGCCTGCCATATGCCTGGTGAACCCCAAATAAAAAACCTGCAAAACTACTGAGGACTCTGACTCCTCCTTTACCCGGTCTGCATGGGATCAGAAAACCTGCACTGTATCCAGTCCTGCCCCTTACAGTTAAACATTGGTAATTATCTTTCACTTTCTGTTTTTTTTCACTTAGCATAATCACATCATGTTCCACTTATGTTGTTGCAATGACACATTTTTAATAGCCAAGTAGTATTCCATTGTGTGTATATATACCACATCTTTTTGATCTAGGCATCTGTTTTGGGGTATTTGGGTTATTTCCACATCTTAGCTATTGCAAATAGTGTTGCAATAAACACAGAAGTGTGGTTTCCTTTTGAATTAATGTTTTTGTGACCTTGGGTAGATTCCAGGAGTGAAATGCTGGTTCATACCGTAGCTCCATTTTTAGTAGTTTGAGGGTCCTCCACACAGTTTTCCATAGTAGTTGGACAATTTTGTGTTCCCACCAGCAGTGTAAGAGAGTTCATTTTCTTCACATCCTCATCAGTATTTGTTGTTTCCAGTTTGTTTTTAATATGTGTCATTCTCACAGGTGTAAGGTGCTATTTCATTGTGGTTTTGATTTACATTTCCCTGATTGTAAGCTATTTGTACATTTTTTCATATATTTGTTGGCCATTTGCATTTGGAGGAGAACATTTTTGGTGGAGAGTGTTGGGGGATATATTTGTTAGTATTGTGCTGAAGTGGAACAAAAGACCATTGCAAATGAAACATTAGCAAGTCTTTCAAAGAAAATCCCTTATATCTCAAGAGAAAATGTTCTGTTGTCAGAAAATTCACTGTCTACTTATTTCTGAGATGGATTCAAGTTTGAGAGCAGATGAAAGATAATTTGGGTGGACATAAGATATTTCACATATGGAGCAAAAGAGAAAAAAAGGCTTTTAGAGCATAGGAACCTGTAAGAGGGGATCATGATCACTCAGAAACTTCTCTGGAAATAAACACTGTTTTTCTTTGTTATATGTTAAAATGTTCATTATGGAAAAAAAAGAATTAGAGGTATAAAAATTTATATTTATTCTTGCCATCTAGGGATACCTATAATTTATATTTTAGTATTTTTATGTCTTATACTTGTAGATATAAACATACATAGTGCATGTAAGTGCTATTTTCTAAAAATGAGATCATGGTATATATTACTGAGGGTTCCCACACACACTTGGCAATATATCATAACTTTGAGAAAATAATTCTTTCATTTACAAATAACATTAGTTTATAACATTATATGTTTCTGGTGCACAGTTTCATTAACTTGATAGCTACTATATCATAATCACCACAAAATGTCTAAATGTCTATTTTCCTTCTTCCATTATACGATTGATAACTTTTACCTGATTTACTCATACTGTCTTTCCTTTCTTCTTGGAACAGTGCTTTTATTCTTGTCTAAGAGAAACCATTCTTTTTTTTTTTTTTTAATAATAAATTTTATTTTTATATTCCCCATACAATTGCAGCCCCCCCATTCTGACCCCAATCCCTCCCCTCCCACCCCCGCCCCCCTAAAAGTGTCTCTGGTTCATAGTTTTTTGTTGATTTTGATTTTCACTTTCTTATAGTTATTCGTTTTCCTGGTCCCTTATTTAAGTTTTCTAGATTCCTGCTATGAGTGAGACCATCTGGTATTTTTCTTTTTCTTTTTGGCTTATTTCGCTGAGCATGATCCCTTCCAGTGCCATCCATGTTGCTGCAAATTGCATGTGTTTATCTTTTTTGAATGCTGAGTAATATTCCATGGTATATATGTACCACATCTTCTTGATCCAGTCATCTATTTTTGGGCATTTGGGTTGTTTCCAAAGCTTAGCTATTGTAAACAGTGCTGCTATAAACATAGGGGTGCAGGTGTTCTTTGGAATTGATGTTTCTGTGTCCTTTGGGTAAATACCTAGGAGTGGAATTGCTGGATCATATGGAAGCTCTATGTTTAGTAGGTCCAGAAATCTCCACACAGCTTTCCACAGTGGTTGGACCAGTTTGCACTCCCACCAACAGTGCAGAAGATTTCCTTTTTCTCCACACCCTCGCCAACATTTGTTGTTGCTAGTTTTTTTAATATGTGCCATTCTCACTGGTGTAAGATGGTATCTCATGGTAGTTTTGATTTGCATTTCCCTGATGACAAGTGATGTTGAACATTTTTTCATATGCCTGTTGGCCATTTGCATTTCCTCTTCAGAGAAGTTTCTTTTTAGCTCTTCTGCCCATTTTTTGACTGGATTCTTTTCTTTGTTGTTGTTAAGTCTCATCAGCTCTTTGCAGATTTTTGTGATCAGTCCTTTATCATTAGTGTTGGGTGCAAAAATGTTCTCCCAGTTGGTGGGGTTTCAAAGAGAAACCATTCTTAACCATGAAATGTCAGACCAAAAAATTCTGATCTTCTCCTATGTATTCGAGGGACCATAATACAGATTTACCTGAGATGGCATTATTAAAAGCACTAGTTAAAGCAGGAAAAAAAAATCTGTTATTAAATATATAATTAAATACTATACAACTGCAAGATAGAGGGTTAAAGAAGAAAATATGGTGGTACCGAAATTGTTCATGATAAAGTATATGACACAATAGAAGTTCAGAAATTAGTGCACATGGCAAGTCAAATATGTTGAAATTGTCCATGTATGATATAGACTTCAAAAATTACTGGAAGGATATATACCAATATATTAACAACAGGTATTCTCATTGTGGGTCTGTGCCTTTATATATTTTCTAAAGTTTCTACAATGAACATTATTGTTTCCTTTCCATTTTTTTATTTAAAATTTTATGTTGTTAGTAATAGTGTATCACTCAAGAAAAGAGAGAAGAGATTGAAGAAGAGAAAATTCAGAATTCATTACTGATGAAACTAATTTGATTTCTCCTTCAGCAACTCCCACAGAAAAGACCAGCCCTCACAAAAGTAACCCTGGTATTACCAAGCTACTTGTTGCCTCTTTGCTGATATTTATGCTATTGGCGATCTCATTTTTGGCCGCTTTTATCTGTAAGTATCCAGCTGAGTTTATTAAGGATGTCTATCCCATGTGAAGAGATGGCATCCATTAGAAAAACTTGCCAATAGTTTAATCCAATAATCTGAGAAAGGGGGTGGAGGGGTGGCAGAAAATTAGTGGAAATACTTTGAAAATTCTGTTCTTTGTCTGAATGAGTTACTCTTCTTAAAAAATAATGGAATCCAATCTTTAGAGAAATTGAAGAGTGTGTGCGTGTGCATGTTTTTGTGTTGTAGAGTGAAATCAATAGACCATAATTTCTGCAGTATTCTGCTGTGTGAGGTTAAATCTGCATTTCCTTGTAGTATTTATCAGACCATGTCTTAAAAAATATTTATTTATGCATACAAGAACTGGGGTTTAGACCAGAGGTGTGGGGTGACAGGTAAGAGGATTCGCCAGAGATAGAGTGGGGAGAACAGGCAGATCTACTGAAATACACTGCTGAGGGGAGCACTGGGTGAGACAGGAAAGGTCTGCTGTGCCATGTGGGTCAACTTGCTTGCTGGGGACTGAACTTGTGCTGCAGATATCCTCACAGTGCTGAGACTTAACTGCTCGTGCCACCAGGGAGGCCCAGGCCAGCTCTTTTTGAGTGTAGAGGCACTTAATTTTGGGATGAGCAGGTAGACAGGGAAGAAGGAGATGGGAAGAAATATTCCTGGGAAGTTTCCCATTGAATTTTCACTTTATTTCTATCCTTCCCAAAACTGTATAAGATCTAAAGGTCACTTTGAAAATAAGTAGATTTCTCCATATCTCTGTCTTTAAGGGTTTATCAGATTTTTAAGAGGTATGAAAACTTTTGCAGGTGTACATTTTGATAGATAATATATTTGGGTAGATATTTTATTCATTTGTCATTCAATAAGCAATGATGGCCATCTACTTTATGTTAGCATTGTGCCAGATACAATCCAGATGCAGCCATAGTCCTTGGTCTCAAGAAATTCAGAAAATGATGGTAAATGTCAAATGAACCAGTGGTGGTTACAAATTGTGTGGTAAGTGAAGCACAGGGACGGAAATAGACTTCCTGAAGGAGGTAACATTTACAGCAGTGTGTACCAAGAATGACAAAGAGATGTGAGAGACCATGGGGATATTGGGGGAAACTAAGTATAAATAACTGAAACTATGGTACTAAGTCAACTGTGAGACATGAAGTGTGAGAAATAATCAGGGCATAGGTCAGGAAGGCTGCTGAGTACAATGTAAAGTCTGCATTTTTTCCCCTGAGTGTTACTCTACTTATCTTTTGCTGCTTTTGAACCAGTCTGAAACTTAGTGGATTAAAGCAACTATTTATTTAGTTTATGACCCAGTGGTTTGGCACTGGGAGGGAAGTTTAGATTGGGCTCTGTGAAATCATTCAAGCATATGCAGTCAAGTACCAATCACAGCCAACTCAGTTTCTGAGGAAGAGGATGTCAGCTGGAATGACATGGGCAATTAGTCTCCTCCCTTCCTCCCTTCCTCCCTTCCTCCCTTCCTCCCTCCTCCTCCCCTCCCTCCTCCCTCCTCCCTCCTCCCTCCCTCCCTCCTCCCTCCCTCCCTCCTTCCTTCCTTCCTTCCTTTCCTTCCTTCCTTCCTTCCTTCCTTCCTTCCTTCCTTCCTTCCTTCCTTCCTTCCTTCCTTTCCTTTATTTATTTATTCATTTATACAAGAACCTGGGTACAGGCCAGATGCGTGGGAGGGTGAGAGGATTCACCAGAGACAGAGCGGGAAACAGAACAGGCAGACTGATGAAATACACTGCTGAGGGGAGCAGCGGGTAAGGCAGGAGAGGTCTGCCGTGCCATGTGGGACCCTCGCTGGCAGCTGGGATCGAACCGGCGCTGCAGAGGCTGCGGACAGCTTCACAGTGCACCACCAGGGGAGGCCCAATTAGTCACATTTCTTTCATAGCTTGTTAGACTGGCCTGAGCTTGTTCAGATGGCATCTTGTAGTCTTTCAAGAGCAGAATAGAAATGAGTAAAATTTCTTTAAACCTTAGCTTGAAACTGAGTTGCTTCTCCACATCCTATTGGCCAAAGGAAGTTTTAAAGCCAGCCCAGCTTTAAGTGATGAAGACTGGATCCCACTAATTTAAACCAGAGAAGTCACATAGCAAAAGAATGTCAATACAGGGCAAGCTGAAAATTGTGGTCAGTTTTGCAATGCGCCATATTGAAGAATTTTAAATATGGAAGTGATCTAATAAAATGTGGCTAATAGAAATGTACTTTTTTGACATGGAAAATATAGTGTGAATTTATTGATTGTTGAGATATTTAATTTTCCTTTTTTTGCCTCATCTTAAGATTCTTCCCATATTTTAAAAAATATTTTATTTGTGTGCAAAAAAGACAAGAAAAATAAATTTCCAAATCAAGCACCTGAAGTTACCCCTCCCCTCATGGGTAAATAACCAGCCAAATAGGGTTGGCCCAAAGCAAGGCCACTGAGGCCTGAAAGCCTGTCACAAGTCTAAGGCATCTCCTGGTGGGGACCCGTACAAAAGGGAAAGAAAGGGCCCACCATTGGGCCTCCCTGGTGGTGCAAGGGGTTAAGGACTGCACTATGAAGCAATCCACAGCCTCTGCAACAAGAGATCGATCCTTGGGTGGCCAGGAAGAAACCCAGATGGCGAGGCAGACCTCTCCTGTCTCGCCAGCTGCTCCCCTCAGCAGTGTATTTCAATCAGTCTGCCTGTTCTGTTCCCCACTCTATCTCTGGTGAGTCCTCTCACCCCCTGCATTTCTGGCCTGTACCCCAGCTTTTGTATGCATAAATAAATAAATCTTAAAAAAAAAAAAAAAAAAAGGGCCCACCATGTCTGGGACAGAAGGAGCAAAATAAAAATCAGAATAAAAACTGCCATTGTTAACCTCCCCATGGGTCTCTCACCCATGTCTGTTTCTATCAGTCCAATACCAAGAATAAGCAGTTTCCTCCCATGTTTCTCTGCTCCATGTGCCTCCTCCAGGTGTCCTTCTAGCTCTCCATCCTTCTTCCTTCCTTCCTCTGTCTCCTCTCCAGTTTCTCTTCTAGTTTTCCCACCTCCCTGCTCAGCTCCATCCTTTCTTGGATGGGGCAGGGAATATTTTCAGGGGGACCAGGAAATAGTAGCTGTGGTAAACACAGGAGTGCAAGTTTCCTCTCAAATTAGTATTTTTGAATTTTGGGGTGGTTGCCTAGGAGTGGAATTACTGGGTTGTTGTATAAGGAAACTGTCCTCTTCAACTACTGATCTTCAGCTATCCCAGGAGAAATTTAAGGTTTCAAACTGAGATGGATTAGAATGTCAATGTGCGGTGATGGACTATCTTTTCTGCTCAAATAATTGGCCATGGATAGATTTTATTACTGTAAAGAATTCAGGAAAGTAACTATAAAAACCAAAGGAATAATATCACTAGGAAAATGAATGTGTTATTCTCTTTTTTAGTTTTCTTTCAAAAATATTCTGATCTCAAAGGAAAAATGTCTGCAAAAGAAGTCTCTCACAAAAACTTGGAATGTACAAAAGAAAATTTGACCATGGAAGGTAAAAGTTAATGTGCTTGTGATTCATTTGTTGACTGTACTGTGCAGGAATCGTAATTCAATATTTCTAATAAAATTCATGGGGAGATTATACCATGAAGTTGAGTTTCATGATCATTTTAATCTTTAAGCGTACAAATACATAGGACTTAAATTATTATATACATAATGTTAATTTATCTTTGGAGTAAAATGGAGTCCTAAATGTGAAAAAGTTTACATGTTTTTGGAATTCTTCAATTCTTCAGCCTTCATGTCTTCTTCTTTTATTTTCTTTTTGCAGTATGCCTACCTTTATTGACATATTGTTAAGGGGAGAAACATACTTTTATAAATAATAATTATACCTACATATAATAATAACTTTAATGTGTTTAAATTGTTGGCTTAAAATATCTATTTTACATCAAAAGAATATTGAAACAGATTCATGATCCATGAAATGGATTTTTATGATTAACACCAAAATGGTGGTCATTTCGTTATGGTGGGATTGTGGTATTTATACTCATTATTAGATATGGCTTTATTTTATGTTTTAACTTGTTTTGTAATATTTATAATCATAGGAAATATAGTAAAGAGTTCAGAAAAAGAGAACTAGGAGATAATCTATTGTGTGTACTAGTTGATTGCTGTAGTTTTGTTCTGAAATTTTTCAAAATTACAGAAAATTTGAAACTGTTATATAATGAACAATATGCCCTTCCCTTAGATTTATCCTTGTTGCACGTATTATGACACTTTACCCCAAAGTACTTAAATAATTCCTAAGAACTAGGAATTTCCCTTATATTCACCTACTATTATCAACACTAGAAACCTGTCATTATTATAATACTTTTATCTGCTATACAGTCCATATTCCAATTTCCACAATAATCCTAATAAAATCCTTTGTGATTTTAATAAAATTTTAAAACTTCACTTCTTTCTGCACACTTTAGTGCACACTTGCTATTTTTCTTATATATCAGTTAAGACTCACTCTCTCAAGAGGGAGCTAATCCATTTGTGTTCTAAGAAAACATATTGTGTATGTGTAAAACATGTCTTGAAGAATACACAAAACATTCAGTTTTATCTGTGGAGACTAGGGTTGAATTTTCTGTAAGAGAGAATGCTTTAGTTTTGTTTGATGAAGAAGATGATTTTAATATAAATATGAATTAAATTTAAAATAAAAGTAGACCACTTTAAAAAAGTTTTGTTGGGGTAACATTGGTTTGCAACAGTGTATATGATTCAGAGGTATAGGATCAAACCTCTTCAGATGTCTCTCACCACGCCTACCATCGACTGAGACACCCATTGTCCTCCACCATAGTCTATTGCACTCCTTCCACACTTTGCTCTCCACCATCCCTCTCTGGTTAACTTAATTCTACAGACAAGTTTCTAAGGTTTGCTATTGGTTTGGTTTCAACTGACCCTTTTTTTTGTTTCTTCATATTCCACATATAAATGAAACCATGCAGTATTTTGGTCTTTCTCTTTCTAATTAATTTCACTTGGCATTGTTCCCTTCCATTCCATTCATGTTGTCATAAATGATAAGAGTTCACTTTTTTTAAAATTACTGAGTAGTAATCTATTATGTACATATACCAAATCTTAATCCACTCATCTGTCCTTGGGCTCTTGGGTTGTTTTCATAACTTGGCTATTGTAAATATTGTTGCAATAAAAATGGGGTGCATAAAAATAGACTCTTTATAGAGCAGTTTTATTTTTATAGCAAAATCAAGCAGATAATATAAAGAATTTCCAGGTCATTTCCCTTCTCTGTGTACACTATTTCCCCAATTATTAACATCTTACACTGGAATGGTACATTTGCTATAACTAATGAACCAAAATTGATAAATCATTAATTATTATTTTTTTTTTTCAAGAGCTCTAGTTATTTTATTTTTTTTTATTTATTTTATTTTTTTTAATAAATTTTATTGTTATATTCCCCATACAATTGCAGCCCCCCCATTCTGACCCCCATCCCTCCCCTCCCACCCCCCCCCCCCTAAAAGTGTCTCTGGTTCATAGTTTTTTGTTGATTTTGATTTTCACTTTCTTATAGTTATTTCATTTTCCTGGTCCCTTATTTAAGTTTTCTAGATTCCTGCTATGAGTGAGACCATCCGGTATTTTTCTTTTTCTTTTTGGCTTATTTCGCTGAGCATGATCCCTTCCAGCGCCATCCATGTTGCTGCAAATTGCATGTGTTTATCTTTTTTGAATGCTGAGTAATATTCCATGGTATATATATACCACATCTTCTTGATCCAGTCATCTATTTTTGGGCATTTGGGGTTGTTTCCAAAGCTTCGCTATTGTAAACAGTGCTGCTATAAACATAGGGGTGCAGGTGTTCTTTGGAATGATGTTCTGTGTCCTTTGGGTAAATACTAGGAGTGGAATTGCTGGATCATATGGAAGCTCTATGTTTTAGGGTCCAGAAATCTCCATACAGCTTTCCACAGTGGTTGGACCAGTTTGCACTCCCACCAACAGTGCAGAAGAGTTCCTTTTTCTCCACACCCTCGCCAACATTTGTTGTTGCTAGTTTTTTAATATGTGCCATTCTCACTGGTGTAAGATGGATCTCATGGTAGTTTTGATTTGCATTTCCCTGATGACAAGTGATGTTGAACATTTTTTTCATATGCCTGTTGGCCATTTGCATTTCCTCTTCAGAGATGTTTCTTTTAAGCTCTTCTGCCCATTTTTTGACTGGATTATTTTCTTTGTTGTTGTTGAGTCTCATCAGCTCTTTGCAGATTTTTGTGATCAGTCCTTTATCATTAGTGTTGCGTGCAAAAATGTTCTCCCAGTTGGTGGGGTTTCTCTTTGTTTTTGTTATTGTCTCTTTTGCTGTGCAAAAGCTCTTTAATTTGATGTAGTCCCAGCTGTTTATCTTTGCCTTCACTATCACTGCTTTGGGTGATGTGTCTGTAAAGATGTCTTTGATGTGCATATCACGTAGTGTTTCGCCTATATTTCCTTCTATATATTTTATGGTTTCAGGTCTTATGTCTAGTTCTTTAATCCATTTTGAGTTGATTTTTGTGTATTGGTGTGAGTGGTGGTCAAGCTTCATTCTTTGCATGTAGCGACCCAGTTTTCCCAGCACCATTTATTGAACAAACTTTCTTTGCTCCAATGCATATTCTTTGCTCCTTTGTCAAAGATTAGTTGACCATAAATCTGTGGGTTTATTCTGGATTTCTATTCGATTCCATTGGTCTGTATGTCTGTTCTTGTTCCAATACCATGCAGTTTTTGATGATTATGGCTTTGTAGTATAGTTTGAAGTCTGGGAGTCTGATGCCTCCATTCCCTTCTTTTTTTTTCAGGAGAGCTTTGGCTATTCGGGGTTTTTGGTGATTCCATATGAATTTCATCAATAATTGTTCTATTTCTTTGAAGAATGACATTGAAATTTGATTGGAATAGCATTGAATCTGTTATTGCTTTTGGTAGGATGGCCATTTTAATAATGTTTATTCTTCCAATCCATGAGCAGGGGATGTCTCTCCATTTCTTTGTGTCTTCTTCTATTTCTTTTAACAGTGTTTTATAGTTTTCTTTGTATAGGTCCTTTACCTCTTTGTTAGATTATTTCCCAAATATTTTGATTTTTTTTGTTTCAATAACAAAAGGGATGTCTTTTTGATTTCTTCTTCTTCAGATTTATTGTTTGTGTATAGGAAGGCTACTGACTTTTGCGTGTTGATTTTGTATCCTGCCACTTTACTGAACTGATTGATGAGTTGAATTAGCTTTTCTGTGGAGTTTTTTGGGGTTCTCTATGTAAATATATCATATCGTCTGCAAATAGTGATAGTTTGACTTCTTTCTTTTCCTATTTTGGATTCCTTGGATGTCTTTCTCTTGTCTTAATTGC